>NC_054846.1:49978451-50278451 GCF_018345385.1 Vulpes lagopus
CTGATGTCTGTTAGGCTGTGGAATTGGTAACCCATTATCCCATTGGAAAAAAATGGGAGTTATTACTTCCATTTTAGAGGTGGGGAAACAAGTTTAGAAATGGTTGCCAATTTGCCCAAGGCCAAAGACTTGCACAGAGATTTGAAGCCACCTGCCAACTCCAGACTAAGTATATTTTCCTTGTTTGCACAATCATCCTGAGAACATGCGCTAAACATCCAGGGTGCTAGGTTCTGGGCAGGTGATCACAAACACTGGAGACAGAGGAAGTTCCACTCACTGGGCACCCCTGCTGGTGTATCTCTACGGGATGTTCTATCATGTGCCTGTCCACCCTCCCTTCGTCTCCCTGGGGCTGTGATCATTGATGTTTAGCAGGAAAACTTGCTATTTGTCCCTGTTAGGCAACATCTTTTAGGCTCATCCCAGGGCCCCAGCCTATTGAGAGCCTTTGGGATCCCGGCTCTGTTGGCCACTGTTTCTGCTCCGCCTCAGCTTGTCCATCCACAAGTCTGAGCTTTTGGACCTCTTTAACTTCATCTGAGTCACCAATACAATATTGATTGGATCAGGGCCAAGGAAAGACCCTGGGGTGTCACTCCAGGCCACCTGCCAGGGCCATCTGATTGGCCACACCCTTAAAAGACACCCGCAGAACCAACTCCTGAGCCTACCAGCTAGCCTGGGCTGCCCCCTTCAAGTTTCCCACTACATAGTTTGGGAGTGGTGTCCCTGGGTGTCTTAGGCAGGTGAGGCCATTTGGGTTCAAGGTGTGTGGGATTTGCTCTTGTGCATCCAGCACCCACCACGGTGCCTGGAACTCAGTAGGTACATGGTGAAGGCTTGTTTTTTTGTTTTATTGAGAGTGAGTAGGGGAAGGGGGAGAAGCAGAGGGAGAGAGAGAATCCCAAGCAGGCTCCATGCCCAGCGCAGAGCCTGACACAGGGCTCAATCTCCTGGTCCTGAGATCATCACCCCGAGATCATGACCTTAGGTGAAATCAAGAGTCAGACGCTTAACCAACTGAGCCATCCAGGCACCCCCTTTTTTTTTATTTTAATGAGAGAGACTTAAGCATGTTAAATGTTGCTGGGAAGGAAGGGCTCAACCTGCCTGTGATTTCATTTAAGAAGTATTACCAAGCACCTGTTCTGTGTTGGACATTTTGAAAAGGGCTGACAAGGTCCTTCTTTCATGGAACTTACTTTCTAGGGAGGGAGGCAAGGACTAAGTAAATAAAAAAGATAATTTCAGCTAATGATTAGTGCGATGACGAAATAAAATGGGGTGATGTGCTAAGGGAGGAGTGCAACTTGAGAAAGGATGATGTAGTAAGGTTTAGGGTGCTGTATGGGGTGCAAATGTCAAATGGCCTAGGGGAGCTGAGCCATCAGGGGAGAACTGGGGTTCAGTGAGGGAGGTCTGAGTATGGGGGAAGGAAATGGTCAGAAAAGAGAAGAAAGACATGGGGATGGAGAGGGGCTAGTTCCAGAGATCCTTTGGTGAAGCCACAGAGTGTTAGAGAGCAGATGGCCTTGGGGTTACCCTCTGGGTCATGAGCAGCAGGTCAATTGCCAACTCAACAACTGGCCCTTAGGTGACCATCAGGTGCTCAGACCCCACCAACCACAAGTATCTCCTGCTGCTTCCAACATCCCAGCCTTGAGGGTGGAACCATCATCCTCCCGGTCCCGATGACTGTCAGCCTCAGTTGTGATGGGTCGCTCCTCTCTCCCCTCTGAACTGGGTCAGAAGATCCAACAAGAGCCAAAGTGCTCCCAAACCAGTCCTTCCAGTTCTGCTTCCCCATATCTTCCCATCACTTTTTGCTCTTCTGCCAGGAAGCCACCTGCACCTCCTCACCTCCCCAGCTTCCATACTCCCCTCCACTGCTCCCCCTGCCTATAGGGGGCTCCTGGAATGATGAGAAGATGGGAAATGAGTCTGGAAGGGGGAACCAGTCTACCAGGAGGCTGGAATCCCAGGATCACGAATGTGGCCTTGTGTTACAGTCAAGAATGAGAGTGCAGCTAGGGTAGCAGAGGCAGGGGAGGGGGCTATGCCTGACTGCTCTGTCCTCACTCCCTTGTATCGTCTCCCCTGGGGCTGAGGCCTTCAGAACCCTGCCCGGCCCCCAGAGTCCCTCCTTTTTTCTCTGCTTGGGCCTCAGACGCCCTCCAGAGTGAACCGGTTCAGTCTACATCTATGTAGCCTGTGAACCATGTTAAGGGGGCTGGCAATTATTCTGGAAGAAACAGGAAACCCCAGGGGCAGCTCCATTAGGAGCTACCATGGGTCAGACTAGGGTTCTGGTGGGGTGTATGAGGGGTGGGGTGGGGGAGAAGGATGTGAGGAGGTCTGGTCAGAGCCTGGTCACCTGCCCACCTGCAGGCTTGGCCGCCTCTCATGCTTGTCTCTGCCAAAGCCTCTTCCTCTGCATCGCCTGGGGCACGAGGGCTTGGTCCCGGGAGGCCCAGGTAGGTAGAAGGACTGGGTGGGAGGAGTTTGGATCCTGCCCCAGGCAGAGTCATATGTGGTTTCTGTCCCTCTGTGATCCTGCCGTGGGAGGGTGCTCCAGCATATAGCTGGCAAGCAAGCAAGTGGTGCTCCTGAGGGAGCAGTTGCTGTGTCCAAACAGGTTCCATGATGCCTGGGGTGGCTTGGCTGCTGGTGCTGCTCCTGCTGGCCCTGCTGGTGGCTGCCCTGCACTCCTGGCAGCGTGCTCCAGCGCGGAGCAAGATCCCCAGGGCACAGAAGCGCCGGGTGGAGGCACTGCAGCGGATGGAAGCCCTGGCACGGCGTCTCCGGGAGCAGGTGAGTGGACATCTATCCCTGGGTCCCCAGCCCTCCATCCCAACAGGTGGGTCCCACCTCAGGGCCATTGCCCCGTTGCCTTCAGAAGACGAGGAGCCTGGTGGGGGCACTCCTGCACCCCCCCATGCTGGCTTTTGTGTTGCTCTCCGTTCCCCCTCCAGCCATGCACTCTGGGCCTATGAGCTGGGGGGCCGTTTTTCCTTTGTTTTCCCAGAGCCCCCACATGACTCAGTAACGTGGTGGGTGTTCACTTAAGCTATTTGTTGAAATGAGATAAACTGGGGCTTCTGGTGGCTCAGCCAGTGGGGTGTCTGCCTTCGGCTCAGGTCGTGATCCTGGAGTCCTGGGTTCAAGGCCTACGTCGTCGGCCTCCCTGCTCAGCGGGCAGTCTGCTTCTCCCTCCCTCCTGCTCGTGCTTGCTCTCTCTCTCTCTCTCAAATAAATAAATAAAATCTTAAAAAAAAAAAAAAAAAGAAAGAAGATAAATTGATGGCAGTGATTGGAGGCAGAAGATCTTCTTTCCAGTCTCTTTCAGCCCCTGCATACCCCCAAACCCCACTGACACAGGAACCCTGGCTACACCTTCTCCCGCCCATGCCCCCACACCCGGGGTCTGCAAATGTTTGAGAGCACCTGATAGATGCAAAGCACAGAGTGGTCATTGGGATTGGGGTCCTCCCAGGAAGCTATGCGTCTTAAAGGGACTTTTGACAGCTTAGGTGAGGACATTTCAAGGCCCTGGGGCAGTCATCGTGGCTGGGCTGGGACTTGAAGGTGAAAGGACTGAGCTGTGGGTGTCCCAGCAGAACCTGCCCAGGGTGGCAGAGAGCAGGGTGGGAAGGGGAGGCAGCCCACCCTCCATCATTCTTGGGGTCTGCTGGGGGGCCTGCAAAACGTGACAGCCCCTTTCTGGGCTCCCCAACTGCCCTGTGAGGGGTGGGCTTATGGTACCTCGGGATTCCCAGCTGTGGTTGATGGTGACGGGCTCCCTGGGAGCCCTGGGAGTGGGGGCTGGGGCCAGGGCCCGGGGTGCTAGCCTCACGCTCTGGAGTTCCTGAGTGTCCTCTGCCGTCCCCTGGATGGTGATTGATGGCCCCGAGGGGCAGGTTCTCTGCCTGAGCTGCTACAGTTCCTGAGAATGTGTATTAATATTAATTGGGGCTAATTAGTTGGATAAATCAATCTGCCCCCAGAGAGCAGCTGCCCCTCCCCGGTTGGTGAGCAGGAAATCTGGGCTAATGGGGTTGCTGTGGTGAATCAGCGTGATGGAGAGGATTCTCGTGTGTGTGTGTGTGTGTGTGTGTGTGTGTGTGCATGTGCGCACGCGTGTGGAGGTGGGTTTGGGTGCCTTTACTGCACACACCAGAACCTGCCTATGTGTGCCTCCTGCTAGCTTGTTCTTGTGTGTTGGTCGAGTGGGATGCCTGGCTGTGTGAGCTTGTGTCATGGGCTTGTGGTGTGTGTGCCTGGCTGGCTGTGTATGTGTTATATTACTGATTCAAGTGTGTACATCTAGATGCGTGTGGCTGGTTTGGGTCTGAATGGTTGAGCATGTATGTGTGTGGCCAGGTGCCTGACGCATGAGGACATCCGCTTCTGTGTTGGTCTGGGCATCTGTTTGGTATACGTGGGGGCATCTGGGATGTGGAGCCGGTGGGAGTGTGTGTGTGTGTCGGTTGGCCGGTGGAAGGGGTTTAGGGTGAGGTCACCCCTGGGATCTCCAGCTTTCCCCCAAGGCTACAGGCCTCCTGGCTCTCAGTATCTTATTCTCTCCCCAGCAAAGCCACACAAGTCTGTCCTGGGTACCTTCCCACCTCAAGGCTTCAGGTGTCCAGCAATATGTCCCAGGGAGGTAGGGGACTGAGACACAGGCCAAACCCTGGCAGGGTTCAAAAAAATCCAATTCAGTTCAGCTTAACAAAATTTTACAGAGGGCTCCTCTGGGTCTTGCCTTTTGCTGGACCCTGGGGACAGATTCATAAGCAAGATGAATCTGACATCTGACTTCGACTTGCCTTAAACGTGCTCCTGGTCCTAATGGGGCCTGCTGGTGGGAACAGATCTACGCAAACTGTGATGGGAGGCAGCTCAGCTGAGTGTGGTGAAGGCCGGATGTCCGCAGAGCTCTAGGGCTCAGCAGGAAGGGCTTTGGTCCACCTGGAGAGGGCTGGGTGGGGAAGGCTTCGCAGAGAGGTGGTCCTGGAGCTGAGCCTTACAGGATGTGTAGTTTTCCAAAAGGAGGAAGGAGGAGGAAAGGCAGTGCCGGAGAGAGGAAAGCCTGAGATCACTGTTTCTGTAGAGCACATAGAAAATAATACTCACAGTCCACTGGATAATAGACAAGCTGCTCACGGCTGAAGGCGGCTGGCTGGAAAGCTCTGGTCACCTCAGGGGGAATTAGCCTCCCTGAAGGTTGAGAGTTTCTATTTATTTTTTATTTTTTTAGAGTTTTTATATTAAACATATTTCACAACCACTCTATAAATATGAATAATATGTTGATACGTTGATAACAACGTAACAATATATTTCCTTTGATTTTTAAACCATGATAGGAGGCAGCGCCAGTTGAGAACAGAGAAGGTGAGATAGGCATGGAGCCGTGGGACTTGGCAAGAGGGGGATTTGTTCTAACCCAAAATATGTGTTAAAAAGACTTGAAAATGATAGAAGTTGGGACACCTGGGTGGCTCAGTGGTTGAGCGTCTGCCATCGGCTCAGGGCGTGATCCTGGAGACCCGGGATCGAGTCCCGTGTTGGGCTCCATGCATGGAGCCTGCCTCTCCCTTTGTCTGTGTCTCTGCTTCTCTCTCTGTGTGTCTCTCATGAATAAATAAATAAAATATTTTTAAAAAGTAAGTGATATAAGTTGAGGCTCAGTTCTTTCATCAAATTATCCTAATAATGTCCAAGTAATGTGTTAATTTTTAGAACACTTGTGGGGATCTTTTGAGTGGCTCACATCTTTGGAAGATTTCCCAATCTTTCAAAGATCTCCCAATAAACTGAGAGTTATTGGGTGACTGGCAGTCTCATTAAGTAGAGACTTTCTGTACACATCAGTGATGTCACTCCTTGGACTGAGTCCTCACTCAGCTTCTGCCAAACCTATAGCAAGTATGCTCATAATTGTCTAGCTATTCTAATGCTCTCAGATTCTATATAATTAAGCATCTGTATTCTCAGCTAAGTCATAAACATTATTATTAAAGGGGAATAATAGGGGTGGCTTGGTCAGTTAAGCATCTGCCTTCAGCTCAAGTCATCCCAGGTTCCTGGGATGGAGTCCTGCATTGGGCTCCCCACTCAGCGGGAGCCTGCTTCTCCCTCTCCCCACCCCCACTTGTGCTATCTCGGTCTCTCTCTCTCTCTCTCTTTCTCAAATAAATAAATAAATAAATAAAATCTGAAAGAAAAAAAAGAAGAATGGCAAAATAAATTATAGCAATCTCGAGGCACCTGGATGGCTCAGTTGGTTAAGTGTCCAACTCTTGTTTTTTTTTTCTTTTTAAAAAATTTTATTATTTATTTATTTACTTATTTATTTTGTTTTTTGTTTTTTTCAACTCTTGGTTTTGGTTCAGGTCATGCTCTCAAGGTGGTGAGATCGAGCTCTGCATCAGGCTCTGTGCTTAGCCTGGAGTTGGCTTGAGATTCTCTCTCCCTCTGCCCCTCCACACCACCCCTCAAATAAATAAATAAATAAAATCTTTTTTTAAAAAAAGGTCGTTCAAAGACGGCTCCGCTGTCTGTGTTTGAATCCTGACTCCGATGCATTTTTAAAATTTATTTATTTATTTATTTATTTATTTATTTATTTATTTATTTATAAGATTTATTTATTTATTAGAGAGAGAGAGCGCGGGGTGGCGAGGCAGCAGGAGAGGGAGAGGGAGAGTTCAAGTGGACTCCATGCCGAGCCCAACACCGGCTCTCACGACCCTGAGATCACAACCTGAGCCCATACCAAGGGTCACTTGTCCAACCGACAATATGGCACAACATGTGTATATAGTAAATAAGTCCTTCGTGCTTTAACAGCCTCATGTCTCCAACGGGGTGAGGACTACAGTTGTTGTGCTTAGGTCAGCTGGTCAGTGTTCACAGTGGGGTCTGGCTCGCAGCAAGCAGGAGCTAAGTGAGGGCTCTCACTTTAGTAACAGTAAAACTAATGTTGTCCTTGTTGGGCCAGTGTGTAGTGAGTTTCAATGAATTTATTCTTTTAGGTGGAAGGGACACTCGAGTAAGAGTAACTGTGTTTGTGAATGTATTGCTGGGCCCTTGAAAGCCCCACCTGCCCCAGTCCCTGGGGTGCCCACTGTGCTGGCAGAGGAGCAGTCCCAGCAGCCGCCTCCAGTGGCCCCCATTAGCTCCCTTGGTCTGCTCTCCCCACCGCTCCCCAGCTCCCCGAGAGTCTCCCCTTTTTACCAGTGGCCATGTGAGGACAACTGCAGGGGAGGTCCTTCAGAGGCCCAGATGGACGCTGGGCACGTCCCAACAGGCGTGCCACCAGCAGTGTCATCTCTCCAGGTAGATGGGTAGGAATCAGGGTTGACAGGCAGTCTTGGTTGGAGCCTATGGTCACTGTGTGTGTGGATGGTCCCTGGAGGGGGTCCTACTGGGACTCCTTAGGGCTCTGGGGGGGGGGGTGAGGGCAAGGGCTGAGCATAGGCTGGGTCTTCTCAGTCCTTGAGGGAATCAGAGGCTGTGCCTAGAGGGTCCCTGCTGGGCTGGGCATTAACCTTTTACCTGCTGGACTGTGAAGAGAGGGCGGAGTCCCAAGGCAGGGCCTAGGGCAGCTGGGGACAGTGGAGTACTCGTGTGAGTGGCTTTTTGCTAAGTGACTCAGAAGGATTTCATTTTAGCCACAGTGCAGCCACTGAGGTGCATTCTAGCCAAATGCCCTCCCTATTCTAGAAGGATCCACGTCTGGGCTCTTCTGAAAGTCCCTGTGGCATACGGGGAGGGGAGTTCCGAACTCAGACACCAAGGTGGCAAAAAGGCCCAGCAAGTTCAGGGACTGGGCAGTGTGGCTAAACAGCAGAATATGGGACAGGGGCAGAGAAAGACAAGGGTGCTGACATGGGCCTACCAGGACCCAGGCAGGGAAAAGGCCTAGTAGAGTGCCTGGCACTCAGGAAGTGCTTCATCAGAAAAGCTTCCCTCCCCAAGAGCCATTTGAGGGTAGTGGTGAGGGTGTAGACAACCTTGGTTTAAGTCTCTCTACTTTGGGCAGCCCCGGTGGCACAGCGGTTTGGTGCCGCCTGCAGCCTGGGGTGTGATCCTGGAAGACCTGGGATCGAGTCCCACATCGGGCTCCCTGCATGGAGCCTGCTTCTCCCTCTGCCTGTGTGTGTCTCTGCCTCTCTCTGTGTCTATGAATAAATAAATAAAATCTTAAAAAAAAAAAGGAAAAGATTAAAAAAAAAAAAAAAAGAAATCCTTAAAAAAAAAAAAAAAGTCTGCTTTTATGACTTTGGGGCAGAGAGTTAATCTCTGTGTGTCCTAGTTGCTTTTATTGGTGAAGTGAAAATATTGATAATAAAAGCACCTACCCAAGGGTTTTCATGAGGATTTCATGAAATGGTGCAGGCCAAGTGCTTAACACGGTTCCCAGCCACACAGTAAGTACTCAGTAAATGTGAATCTTGGTGTGTCCGTACACGAACACACGTTACATGCTTACAGTGAAAGGTCTGTAAAACACACCGAGGAGAGTGGTTTTGCAACTTTATTCGGAGGGCAGTTGGGACCTATGGGCTTTATCTGAAAAGGGTCCCCTGGGCTGTAACGAAGAGGCTGAGCTGGAGGGGTAGAGACTAGAGGCAGGGAAGCCAATGAGGAGGCTGCCGAGAATACTGAGACAGAGAAGATTCTAGGCAAGGAGCCTGGAGAGTCAGAGGTGGGAGATGTGAAGGAGGCAGAAATACCTATCAGCGATACGTGTGGGTAAGAGAATGGTCGCGGGGCCCGGCACCAGGTGTGCACCCAGGCCCTGCCGCTTAATGAGCTGGGTCTTTGGACAAATAGCTCTCTGTGCCTCAGTGTCTCTTTATACTGTAACATGAGAAAAAAACGCACTCTACCTCCTCAGGTTGTTGTTGTCGTAAGTGATATGAGCTATTATATGTAAGATGCTTGGAATGTGGCCTGAAACTTATTGAGTGCTGTTAACACATCTTCCATGTGATTGAGATGAGCTATCACGACTCTCATCAGAGCTGGGATGTGAGGAAGTGATCCGGGATGACTCTGAGGATTTTTGCTGTGGTGACATGAGTACCATCAACTGGGAATTTCATGAAGAACAGGTTTGAGAGAAAAGCCATCAGTCCCGGGGTGTCCGTGGACTTGTGGGTCAGTAAGTGGGTCCGAGGTATAGCAGGAAATAGGCCCGGGCTGCAGACACAGGGAAATCTGGGACACGTCTGGCTGCTAAGGTTACTCAGGGAAGGTAGGTGGGAAGGCAGAGAGGCGGCCAAGGCCTGAAGAGCACCGACATTTATTTAGAGGAACGAAGAGGGGCAGAGGAGATTGAGAAGGAGCTGTCCGGGACAGGAGGAAGCCAGGAGAGTTGAGGGCATAAAGTTTCCAGAAGGAAAGAGTCTAAGAGTCACATGCTACTGAGGACAGTAAGATGAGGACTAAGAAGAATTCAAGAGAAGCCTTGGGGGCCCGTAACCACCCAGGGAAGTTCCCTTGTCTGGCACCTTCCCCTCCAGGACCAGGAAAGGCCCACCATGTTGTCTTCCCACCCAGCCCCCGCTCTGGCTTAGGGGTGGGGGCGATCTGGGGCCCAGCAGGACAAAGGAAGACAACCTCACCTTCCTAAGCGCCTGCTGTGTGCCAGGTCCTTATGTCACACTTGCCTCTGACAAGAGTCCTAAGGGGCTGCTGTCAGGCCTCCCCTCAGACCCCAAAGGATGGGGCTCGCAGCAGCTGGGTAACTCATGTTTGGCTTCTAGTCCTTTCTTCTTTGGAGTGACGATGGCCATGGGAGGGAAGGGATCCACTCTGGGTCACTTAGCTGACCAGCAGTGTGTGTGCCCAAGGCCGGGTCCCTGCTCTCCTGCCACCCAGACTGGATCTTGCCCTTCCTCAGGTCAGGTCACCAGGAGTGGGAAGGCTGGGTAGGAAGGAAAGCTGGGATGTTGGGGTGACCCTAGAGGCAAACCGTACAGAGATGAACCTCACTTCCATAACCCTTGAATCCTACAACATGCAGACAGAGCCACTCCCACAGCACTTGTGCCCCTTCTAGGTGGGAACACGGGTGGGGGGCAGCCCTCCTCCGTGCCAGGCCTCAGGCTGGGCACTAGGGAGGCGGAGGCAAGAGGACATCTGCCCCCTTGGGCTTTCATGCCAGCCTGGAGACATCCCAGGAAATGTCCTTCATGCTAAGGATGCACACGGGAACCTATGCGGAGCAGGTGGAGGGGTGAGGGGCATGCAGCTGTGTATCCAGTGGAGTGTGGGGATGTGATGCTGAGTAGGTGGGAGTGGCTTGGAGTGAAGCAGTCATTGCCTCTGCTGTCCCCTCTGCACAGGAGCCGTCCCTGGACCCCAGGCCCATCTTGGAGCTGCCCCTGGACAGGCTGGTCCAGAAGCTGTGGGATGAAGAGCTCAGTCTGGAGAGCGTCCTCTGTAGCTACTTAGAGGAGGTGGGGTTCGGGGTCAGGACTGGGGTGGGGACTGTCACCTGTTGTCCTCTTCACAGGTGGGGGGGCAGCTGTGACATCTTGGTGCTCCAGCTGCCTTGGCCCTGTGTCTGGCCTCAGCCTGAGCCCCTTATCCCGACCCCTTCACTGTTGCTCAGGCACTGACGGTGCACCAGGAGGTAAACTGCCTGACGGATTTTCTGGACGAGTGTGAGGAACAACTGCAGGCATTGAAGAAACTCAAGAAGACTGAGAGAGGCCTTCTCTATGGGGTCCCCATCAGCCTCAAGGACCCCTTCAACTGCAAGGTGAGCCGGAGGGACACGTTCGTACGTGTGCATGTTCGTGCGCCTCACATATCACCGAGCTTGTGAGCATCGGAGTGTGTGACTTTGGGTGAGTTACTGAATGAAGGATGCACAACTAGAACGTGGCCAGCTGGGATCTGAGCCCGACAGTCTGGCTCTGGCCCACCACGTTCTTCTGCCACTCGTGAACCTCGTAGGGGGATAGCAGGTGTGTCTCAGTGGCCGTGACAATGTGTGTGATTGAGAGCAGAGTGAGGATGAGAGTCTGTCCGCTGGGCGGTTGCATCCTGACCCCGATGGGCTGGAGTTAATGTCACTTCCTTGCAGGGCCATGACTCTACGTGTGGCCTGGTCCAGTTCCTGGAGAAGCCAGCGGCCAAGGACGGGGTCATTGTGAAAGTGCTGAAGGCCCAGGGAGCTATTCCCTTCGTTAAGACCAACATCCCCCAGACACTGTTCAGGTCTCTGAAGTGGGGAGGCGGGGCTGGGCTTGGGGCTGGGCCCAGGACTGGTGGCAACTTAAGTATCAATTCAGGGCGGAGGGTGAGGTGAGGGCCAGTCAAGTTGACCGTCTTTTCTGTCCTCTGAGCCTCGGTTTCTTCATCTTTTTATTTTTTAAAAGATTTTATTTATTTATGAAAGAGAGAGAGAGAGCACACATGAGCAGGGAAGGGCAGAGAGAGAGGGAGAAGCAGACTCCCTGCTGAGCAGGGAGCCCCATTCAACTTGGGGTTCGATCCCAGGACTCCGGGATCATGACCTGAGCCAAAGGGAGACGACTATCTGACTGAGCCACCCAGGCGCCCTGGTTTCCTTATTTTATAATGTGTGGGTGGACTTCACAGTCTCTACGGGCCCTCAGGCTCTGAGGTTCTGAAGAGTTTCCAGTTCCCTAATTATCTCAGTTTCTCTCTCTCATAGTTTTTCTCACCCTTGATTCTCTCTCTTTTCCCTCAGCATTTAGACTACCTACTTTTGTGAGGAACCTGTTCCCAACTCTGGCAGCAGGGCTGGGGCCTCCTGTCCTTAAGTTAGGAGTTGTGGTTGGTGTCCACTCTTGGTCTTTTCCGTGCGCCCTCCCCTCAGCCGTAAGGGAGACTAGGAGGGCTCAGCCCTGGGGACGAGCTTGGGAACCAAAGCAGGCCCCGGGTGGACTCCTGAGGGCATCGGTCTCTACATGGGGAGGGATGTTTCCCCAGTTCAACCTTCACCTCCCAGCCCCCCTTTCTTCTGCTTCCGTCAGCTCTGAGTGCAGCAACCCCATCTACGGACAGACTCTGAACCCTCTGCGCTTAAAGAAGTCACCAGGGGGCTCCTCGGGGGGCGAGGGAGTCCTGCTTGCACAAGGGGGTTCCATCCTGGGCATGGGTACTGACACCGGAGGCAGCATCCGCATACCAGCCAGCTTTTGTGGTGTCTGTGGCCTCCGGACAACAGGATACCGTCTCAGGTACTTGGTGCTGGTGTAGGGGGAAGGGGAGGCTCAGCCCAGCCTAGGGGAACAGAGGTCTGGGGGTGCAGAGGGTCTGCTTGGCACATCTAGTCTTATCCATTCATCTCAGTACTAGGGGAAGTGGCTAACGGTAGGGGGGCTTCAAAGAACTCCTGTTTCAGCCCCAGATAAACACACCATGTCTGGTATAGGTGACAATAGAAAAGACCTTCCATTCACTCATGAATTCATTTGTTCATTAATTCATTTATCTTTACATCGACTCCTCTCCCTCCCTGTTCCTTTAGTCACCCATTGGTCCATTTATTTTTCCATCTATCCATCCTTTGTCCATTCACCCACCCTTACAGTCATCATCCCAGTTTCTATCCATCAATCAATGTCACTGTTCATCCACCATTTAGTTTATCTAACAAACATTTATTGAGTGTTCCCTCTGTGATTGACAGTGTCCTAGGTACATGGGATATATCGGTAAACAAAAGGATGAATATTGAAGCCCTTGAAAAATGTATACACATCCTTCCTTCCATTTGTTAATTCACTCACTCATCCATTTACCTCCCCGGTCATCCCCTCACCTAGCCAACTATCTATCCACCCATATCTGCCTCTGTTCATTCATTCACTCATCTTTTAGCCCCACCCTGAGTACCTACACTGGGGTGGCCCCTATGTTGGGGACACAGAACACTGTCAGACCCAGTCCCAGCCCCTTTTGTGCTCTTAGACATGAAAATGGCTTAGTCAGAAAGTGGTGGGGTTTCAGAGATGGTCAAAGCCTGTGGGAATCACAGGATAAAGCTGACATTTTTCTTCAACAGAGTTTTATTAAAAGCCCAGACTTTAAACTTTCAGAGGCAGGACAAGGGAAGGGAAAGTTTCCTTAAAGAGAAGGAATCTGAGCTTGGCTTTGAAGGATGGGTATACAGAGATGTAAACTGAGCTGCTTACTTTGCCTGGAGTAATGTGTGTATGTGGAAGGGCTGGCAGGGGAAGCCATGGAAGAAGCGGATACTCCAGAGCCTCGGAGGCATTCAGAGAGTTCAGACTTAATGCTGTGGGCAGTAGGGTCATGGCAGGGTTGAAGCAGCTCCTCTTTCTGGGTGCTGGGCCCTCAGGAAGTACTTGGCACTCAGGCTCCTCCCTGCAAGTGCTGAGCTGGATACTGTGTGGGTGGGGTTTTGCAGCTACTCTGGAGTTGCCTCTGCTATCAAGGGCCAGAAATCAGGTATGCTCCTGTCTGTGCCTGTGGCCATATCCATTGAAAGAAAATCTGTCTGCCTTCCTCCCAAAGACGTTTCACTCAGCCCCTGTCTCAGACAGATTAGCTCCCTTGGTGATGAAGCGCTTGAGGGGACAGCATGGCTCCCGCCTGGCCTTCCCCTAGGCCAGTGAGAAGTGCTTCCTACTATTTAGCTTTAATCCCTCCTACTTGTCTCCTGATGTTCTGCCCCAGAGGGGATTCTCCAGTTAGGCACCAGCCTGCAACTTTCCTTGTCCTCAATCCCTGACCCAGATTGGCCCCAGGGCCCCTTTGACATTCATCATGGCCCTGGGCCCCACCCCCCAAGGCCAGGCAGTGGGGGTCCCCAGAGCAGAAAGGAGGAGAGGAATCTGTCTCTTCTCTCTTCAGTGACCACGGTGGCTGGCCCCATGGCCCGGGATGTGGAGAGCCTGGTGCTGTGTCTGCGAGCCCTGCTAAGTGAAGACATGCACCGACTGGACCCCACTGTGCCTTTCATGCCCTTCAGGGAGGAGGTGAGCTGGCCTGGGGAGCAGGCTTGGAGGGCTCCCACCTCTCTCCTCCCTTCATTCCTCATTGACATGTCTACCATCTGGCCATCTTCTGTGAAGACCTCCTTTCCCAGCCCAAGGTCCAGTGACCAAGAAGTCCTCAGCCATATTCACCTCCCACCCCTGCTGAATACCAGCTGCTTTGGCCTCTCAGCTACTTTGGAGCCATAGCTAACACTGCCCCCAGAGCAGGACTCCATCGTCACATACCCAACACACACAGACATAACACTCAGCAGGTATGGTTTAGAGAGTCTGGTATCTGGTTCAGCTGGGCTTTTAGTCCTCCAGGTAACGTTGGCCAAGGTTATCTTTCTAGGCCTCAGTCTCCCTACTGGTATAATAAAGAAGTTGGACACGAAGATTGCTCCAGGCCCTTCCAGCTCTGGCAGCTTCATTTATTCATTAGTTTATTTCATAACATTTATTGGCACCTACTATGTGCAAGCTCTTTGTACTTCATCCTAATACTCATTTGATAGAAAGCATCATTCTTCTCTCTCTCTCTTTTTTAAAGATTTTATTTATTTATTCATGAGAGACACAGAAGGAGAGAGAGGCAGAGACACAGGCAGAGGGAGAAGCAGGCTCTGTGCAGGGAGCCTAATGTGGGACTCGATCCCGGATCTCCAGGATCACGCCCCAGGGCTGAAGGTGGTGCTAAACCACTGAGCCACCCAGGGATCCCCAGCATTGTGCTTCTCATTTACAGGCAAGGAAACTTGGGGAAATGAGGTGAGGTTACATAGCTAGTAACTGGCAGAACTGGACTTTGAAGCCAGCCCTAACTGCTCTAGAACCTTCTCCATATGGACAGTCTCTCTCTACCATTCAGTCAATGTCTACTCATCTGATGTCTCCACACATCCTAATATAATCAACCCGTGATCACTTTCTATCATCCATTATTTGCCTCTACTGATCTCTCCATCTCCATCCTCTCCTGGCTGTTTCTTAGCTTAAAGGTCTTTGTGTCTATTCATCTCCTTACTTACCTGCCTACCCACTCAATTCCAACCATCCATTCTCCCATCCACCCATCTATCCATTCAACCCTCTGCCCACCCCCCAACTCATGAATCTATCTACCTATCCACTTCATCCACCCAATTATGTCCTCATCCATTTGCTCTTCCAGGGGTTTCTCCAAAGGACCTAGAGCCTGGAAAGTACATAGAGAGGCCTTGGAGCCGAAGGGGCTCTTGGGAAGCTTCTGTAGAATCCTCTAGGTTGAAGACAACCATGACCCAAGGCCCTGGTCTGGCTCTTCAAGAGACCCAGTCTCCCCTGAGAGCCCCCACCCAGCCCTTCTTGCCCACAGATATACTCCAGTAACCAGCCCCTTCGAATAGGCTACTGTGAATCAGATGGCTTCACCCAACCATCTCCGAGCATGGCCAGGGCCATGAGGCTCACCTCCAGGCTGCTCCAGGATGCAGGACATCAGGTAGGCTTGCTTAGCCCTGGATAGGGAGGGAAGCCAGACTGGTGAGGATGCTGGGCTGGGCTATTCTTAGAGAGAAAGGGAGTTAGATCTGAGTGTGAGCTGCTAACATCACTGTTTCCCCCTAAGTTTCCTGGAGAAGACTGATGGGCTGCAGGTGGAGGCAGGGTGGGCTCACCCTGTGAGGAAGGCATCCAGATTTTGCAGCTTCCCCCTTCAGTGGTTGGGACTCAGGGACTCACTCCTATAACTCCTATAGCTTGGGTTTCTGCCTCCATCAAAGGGCCGTAAGGAGATCTCTGTCCTCAAAATCACCTCCCCACCCCAGTCCTTGCCTCCCACATCCAATGGCTTGTCCTAGTCCTGCCTCCCCTTTGAGAATTTCTCATTGGTGACACATGTACCTATGTAATCTTGGGCCAGTCTCTTAACTCCCCTGAGCCTCAGTTTTCTACCACGCGGGGTAGTGAATATTAAATGAGCTCATATATGTGAAGCACATGGCATGGGGGCAGGATCACAGTGAAGCAGGCAGGAAATGAGGGTTGCTTGAATGCCATGGCATCTCTGTGTGGGGTGCATGCGAGCAGAGGGGCTAAGGTGGATGGAGATGAGCAGTGACGTGGTATCCTCTCTTTAAATCCTGAGGGAGGTAGAGAGGATCCCGGGCATTCCAGGCCCTGACTCAGCCTCTGTTTCCCAGGTCATCCCCTTCTCCATCCCCCGCATAGAGTATGCTGTCAAACACCTGTTCGTGGGGGGTCTGTTTGCCGATGGAGGAGCCACCCTTCTGGAGAAGCTGTACATTTGTCAGGACTCAGATATAGGGCATGGGATTGGGGGCGGGGCTGGCAGGGACTCGGGCCCTAGGAAGGGACTATGGGCCTGGGATGGTGGGATGCCTCTGGTTAATTGTGTCACTTTAAACAGCAAGTCAGCTACTCGGGCTCCATATTTGGTATGCATGTGTTCCTGGGGTGGGGGTGAGGGGAACAGAAGTGTCTCTTTGGGTCTCATCTCCATCCAGGGCTTGCCTCTGGAGGGGCAGTTGGGTGGCTACGAGAGCCAGTTGATGGCCGAAAGGCTATAACTGTCTGTGGTTCCTCAGTGAGGGGGACATTGTGGACCCTTGCATGAAGACAATGATCAACCAGCTCCGCTTGCCAGACCTACTCAAGTGTTTCTTGGCCTGGATCCTGAAGTACATAGTGAGTATAAGCCCAAGGTGGTGGTGGTGGTAGGGGGGGCATTCAGGAAGGGAGAAGCCCAGATTGGAGAAGGACTCAGAGAGGAGAATGGGCCCCAGAGAGTGGTGGGGACTCAGAGAAGAGGAACCAAAAGGGGTGATGGGGGCCACAAGAGAGGGGTACTTTCAGAGAGAGGGGTGCCTCAGAAAGAGGAAGGGGTTTTAGAGAGGAGGTGGGGGCCTAGACAGGGCTCAAGGCTTGTGGGAGAATAGAAGCTTCCAAGTCAATGGGCTGAGCAGAGATGATTCTCCTGGACCTCAATTCTGGGCAGGTTGGTGTTGCCCTGTGGTTTCTGAATGGGTCGCTCCTTCTCTCCCCTTCTCTAGGAACCCCGAGCCAGCCAGAATTTAGAAGAGATGCGTGGGGTGAGGTGAGTGCTAGTCTCTTCAGGTGAGGCTCACAAGCATCTTCCACGGGGTGGAGGGAATTGGGGAAGGGCCATGTGGCTAGAGTTGGCATCCACTGGGGGCGAGGACTATTTAGACTTTGGGATCTAATTAGATTTTTAGGGTCGTGTCTGACACTGGTTGAATTTAGGCTTTTGAGTAGGGTTGGGATTGGGGCTACTTTGGGGCTGGGGTTTGATTTGGAGTTAAGCTCTGAGTTCAGGCTAGAATTAGCTTAGGCTGGGGTAAAGGTTGGGCCTGAGTTGAGGTTGGGTTTGGGTTTGGGTTGTGGTTGGGGCTGGGGTTAGTTTGGAATTGGGACTGTAGTAGCCTTAGGGCTGATGGGGGCCTCACAGGTTAGGGGAAGAATCTGTGGTTTTGGCGGTAGCCTGTGAGTCCCTGTAGTTGGGGGGGGGGGGCATTGACCAGATGGTGTGTACTCTTGGGAACACTGGACAAGCAAGGTGTTTTGGTCAGAGAACATGACACAGGGTCATTCCCAGCCCGTCAGCTGATTTGCAGCCTGCATTGAGACTAGGTTCTAGGCTCTAGCTCTTGATTGTAATGTCCCTGTTTGTATAAAAGGGGGTCGGTCCTCTCATGCTAACCTTTGGGCTTCGAAGTCTTACTTATTCCCCCAGGACTCCCAAGAAGCTGTGGGAGCAGCACAGTGCAGTGGAGGTGATGTGTGCCTGAAGAGATCTCAAGGGACTGCTGGAGCAGGGGCAGCAAGAGACCTGGGTGGTGACAGGAGTGGCTAGATGGGGGCAGAGCTCTGTCCTGGCCTGAAGGGGAGGTCCAGTTACACCTGGATGGGAAGGCTTGGCGACCTGGGAGGTTAATTTAGTCCCTCTCTTTGGCACCAGGATGATATGTTGTTCCCAAATAATGCAGCCTGAGTCTCCCCTTCCCATCCCTTCACCTGGGCCCCTGGGAAGGCCCTGACCCTCCCCAGATATCTTAGTCTGCATCTCACAGTCTGGGAATTCTTCCCCATGCCTAATGTACTGGGAGGCTTGGTCGCACCTGACCTTGTCCTACAAACAGTGACCTCTGCTGGTCTTGCCCCTCCCATCCCCCACTGTTCCTGCAGGAATATAGGCAAGAGTTCATAGCCAGGTGGAGGTCCTTAGACCTGGATGTGCTGCTGACACCAGCTGTGGACCCTGCCTTCGATGTAGGCTATTCTGGCAAGGCATCAGGTGAGACAACACTGGTCCTGGTGGGGTTGAAACCCGGAGTCTGGGACTTCACACAGCCTCTGTGGCCTTGACTTCTGTCACCATTCACCATTTATTTTATTTTTTTTAAGATTTTATTTATTTATTCATGAGAGACACAGAGACAGAGAGAGAGAGGCAGAGACACAGGCAGAGGAAGAAGCAGGCCCCATGCAGGGAGCCCAACATGGGACTCGATCCTGGGTCTCCAGGATCATGCCCTGGGCTGAAGGCGGCGCTAAACCGCTGAGCCACCGGGGCTGCCCACCATTCACCATTAAAAAAAAATTCTTAAATTGAGATAAAATTTCATCATTTTTAAGTGTACAATTTAGTGGTTTTGAGTATATTTAGAATGCCGTGCAACAACTACCACTATCTAATTGCAGAACATTTCCATTATCTTTGAAAGAAACCTGTACCCATTAGCAGACACTCCCAATTTCCATTCACTTTGAAAATGAATTTTGTTGAAGGGCACCTGACTGGCTCAGTCAGTAGAGTATGCAACTCCGGATCTCAGGGTCATGAGTTCAAGCCCCATGTTGGGTGTAGAGCTTACTTAAAAAAGAAAAAAAAAAAAGATAGAAATGAACTTTACTGAAATATATTTACATGCTGTGAGACTGACCAATTTTCAGAATGTAATTTCATAAATTTTAACAGATGCATATAGCTATATAACCACCGTCATAATAAAAATAGACTATTTTCATCATCATCCACCAAGTTTCCCTGATAGCCCTTGGCAGTTCACCCTGCCCCTGCATCCTGCAACCACTGATCTACTTTCTGTCACTATAGTTTGGCGTTTCCTAGGGTTTCCTAGAAATGGAATCAGAAGGAAGAAGGCTTTTGTGTCTGGCTTCTTTCACTTAGCATATGCATTCGCTCTGAACATACTTCCTGCTGTCTCACTTCAGAAGGTGGCTTTAGTCTAGCCACCCTGAAATGCAGTTTATGGGGCAACGTGGGGGTTGGGGGGTGGGGGAAGTGGAAGGGGTGGGGGAAGTGGTGGGAGTTGGGGGAATGGGGGGTAGGGGGGTGGGAAGGGTGGGGGAAGTGGAGGGAGTGGGAGAAGTGGGGCCGCCCTGCCCAGCAGAGGCACAGGCCTCAGAGGTGTTATCAATGCAGAATGAAAACCCACCTCAAGCCTGGACTCCTCTTCCCTGGCTCCCCCCACCGTGGCTGCCCAAAGGCGCATCCTGTCCCTGGCCCTGCACCCATGTCCTCTGTGACATCACCGCCCCTCCTCTGTCACTTATTCCCTGCGTATGGGTGGCTGCTGCACAGGAGCTGCCTTTTAACTCAGGCTTGACTTGCATGCCTCAGCCACCAACAACACTGTGGCCCATGAAAAACCACCTCCCCCGTCAACCACCTCGGTTTCCTCATTTGTACACGGGGAAGAGTCCCCTCCGCCCCACAGGGTGGAGAGGACTCCAGGAATCAGCAGTGGAAGGAGGCCAGCACTGGCCTGAGGGCCTGGCCCTGAGTAAGGATTCAATAGCATCCATTCTCTCCTGCCCTGTGGGGAGAGCAGGAGGCCGTGGTCAGGGGGGCGCCCAGCACCCAAAGGGGCCATGTGGCAGGCTGGGGGCTGCAGTGCCGACGGGGTGCTCACCCAACACGCTTCTTTACTGGAGTCTTCAGTCCGCTGAAGATTCCCCGGGCTTGCCTGGATCTTCCTACAGATAGCTTCTCCTACTTGCACCTGTACAACATCCTGAACTTCCCTATTGGCGTGGTGCGGGTCACCAGTGTGACGCCTCAGGACGAGGAGGACCTGGCCTTCTACAAGGGATACTACGGAGACAGTTCTGACACATATTTCCGGGAGGTCAGTTCCCCTCTGCGGGCCTCTCCCCCAGGGGCACAAGCCAGGACTGGGTCTCCGAGTGGGAGTGGGGTGAGGCCAGTCATGCCTGGCGTTCATCCATTGTCACGTCTGCTGTGGTCTCACCCCACCTCCGAAGACTCAGGCTTTGAGCTCCAAGTCAGCCTCTGTCCTTGTTCGGGGAGACTACAAAACCACCGATCTTCTTGCCACTTCCGTAGGGAAGGTTGACCCCAGAGGCAGGAAGAGTAGAGCAAATGCCCTGGGTTAGGAGCTTATTAGGTAACTGGACTGGACACGGCTCCTCTCCGAGACTCAATTTCTTCGCCAGGAAAATGGGAATTAAAATATCTATTTTGCAGTTTGTCCTAAAGTCTCCATCAAAACACTGGAAAGCAATTAGCATCAGGTTTTGTATCTAAGAAGTGTTCGATACATGCTACCATTACTAATTTGGAGGTGGCTTCACAAAAGGAAATATTTCCACGCGCATATATTTTTTATTTTATTTAATTTTATTTATTTATTTATTGATTTATTTTAAAGATTTTTTAAAGATTTTCTTTGTTTATTCATGAGAGACACAGAGAGAGAGAGAGGCAGAGACATAGGCAGATGGAGAAGCAGGCTCCCCACAAGGAGCCTGATGTGAGACTCAATTCCAGCACCCTGGGATCACACCCTGGGCCAAAGGCAGACTCAACCGCTGAGCCACCCAGGTGTCCCTTCATGCGCATATTTAATGCATGATCTAAAGTAACAACCTTGTCTTGCTTGGGTGGCACAGAGAAAGAGAAGGAGAGACAGACTGACTCCGAAAAGTATGTATGTGTCTGAGTCAGACATTAAGTAACTTACTTTTTGGGAAATTGATTTCAGTGCTAGAGTTACCCAGTGGAACTGCTGACCTGAATTCTGAGAAAATAACAATAATGATACTATCTAATGTGTCTTGAGCTCTTACTCCGTTCCAGGAGCTGTTTAAAGTGCTGTATATATATTAAATCATTAAATCCGATAACCGTCCTGTGAGGTTTTACAAAGTTGGAAATGGGGGCACACGTAGGTTAAGAGACTTGACCAATGCCGCCACACCTCATGGGCAGTTGACGTGGAGGGAGCCAGGACTTGAAGCCAGTTGACTTGGCTCCAGGGACATAGACAAATAAGGGTTCTTATCATCATCATAAAACAATGAAAACATGTTTGAATTCCTATAAGTATGTTTGGATTTCATGGCAGGGACTCAGGTTCAGTCCCCATGTTCCTGAGTCTGTGTTTGGGGTCAAGGTACCTCTTTCACTGCAGGAGTATGACCAGGCTCTGGATCAGGGCTTTGCACATTCTTCCCTCCATTGCTGAGAACACTGGGTGGATAATCACTTTTATATTTCATGATTACAGTCAGCTCTCTGCACAGGGAGCAGGTTTTACATCTTAACCTTGGAGAACTAGAGACAGGTAAAGTCAGAATAGTTTTTCCAGGTTTCTCTGAGAGCTGAGGAAGCCTGGAACCCTGAGACCCAGGACATCTCTACCTTAATAGAGCCTGGGGATGTGATGTTGGGGCTAAGGCGTATGGTGGTGAGGGGGGCTGGGCACAGGCCTGCGACTGGAAAGCAGGCTCTAAGTCCCCCCACCCTCTCTCTGGCAGGCCTTACAAGGGTCCGTGGGACTCCCTGTGGCGGTGCAGTGCATTGCTTTGCCATGGGAAGAGGAGCTGTGTCTCCGGTTCATGAAGGAGGTGGAGACCTTAGTCAAGAACCACAGGGAACCAGAGTTATAGGCCACTCCTTCTCCTGGAGGCCTTCCTACAGCCTCCTGGAAGTTGGCTTCTGATGCCCCTTCTCAAGAATACTGTATGTGCCTCATGTCTTCTCCTCCTTGAAGCCCACCGGATTCCTTTTCTTTGTTGTCCTTCTGCGTGGGTACGCAATACATGGACTCTTCAGATTGGCCCAAGATGGGCCACAGGGTGAAGGGCTCAATAAACATTTCTGACTGGTCGGCCTTGTGATCTCTGGTCTAGGCGGGGCTGTAGCCTCCTGGTGGCCTTCTGCGTCCAGTTCAGTCCCCCAGATGACATCTCAGATTGCAGCAGAGGAGAGAGAGCTCCAAACAGAGGGGCTGGTGAGTCCAAGTCCTGGCTCTGCCACTGGCTTGCTGTGTGATGCTGGGCAAGTTACTTCCCCTCTCTGGACTTCAGTTTTCTCATCTACAAATTGAAAGGGTTAGATTTGAAACCTGCCAACCAGACTATTCTGTGATCTGTGACTTGTAAGCACTTCCCCGATCAAGAACCTGCCGTGGCTTCCGCTGCTGTCTAGAGAAAGTTCCAAAGAGCAGGCCCAAGGGAGTGAAACCCAGTCAGAACAGATCGAAGGTTGGGACCCACACCCAGGCTCACAGTCCAGAGCAAAGCCTGCAAAGTGCCTATTTCTTGGCTTGACACTCAGCAGCTCCCAAGATCCTCCATGGCCTCCTCGGCCAGGGCCCCACCACAGCACAGCCTCCCTCTGTTCCCTCAGCCTGGAGCTTTCTTGCCACACAAGTGCACTTTGCATTTTTGCTTCTCTGCCTCTGTCACATTATTGCCTCCACCCAAACACCTTCACTGTCTTCTCTGTCCTTCAAGCCCTGCATCAAATGCCACTTCCTTCAGGAAGCCTTTGATCCTCCAACTCTCCCATGACCTTCCCTTCATCTGAACTCTCTTGCAGTCCTTCCCCATTACAACTTACCCTTTCTTTTTTTTTTTTTAAGATTTTATTTATTTATTCATGAGAGACACACACAGAGTCAGAGACACAGGCAGAGGGGGAAGCAGGCTCCAGGCAGGGAGCCCAAAGTGGGACTTGAACCCGGGACTCCAGGATTACACCCTGGGCTGAAGGCAGATGCTCAACCACTAGGCATCCCAAAACTTACCCTTTTGTATCTCACTCCTCTTTACAGTCCTACTTCCAGCCAGCTAGGCAAGCTAAGGGACTCATTGCTCTCTGTGCCTCATAGCAGAGACTCTGGAGAGAAAACCTCAATGCAGAGGGATAGATTTCATCTATCCACCCACCCACCTGCAAATGTAACAATCCTACATTTGTTAAGTACCTCCTATGAACACAAATGATGGAGTTTCAGGTAGAAAAAGACCTGAGTTTGACTCAGAAAAAAATCACACTAGAAGGGAAGCCTGACTCCCCCTGCAACAGAAGGAACCATGTGGAGTATCCCGGTGCAGGTGAGACAGGGCTGACCTCGCTGGGGCCTCTACTCTCTCCAGAGTCTGAGGTCTCTGCTGGAGAAGGAGCCTCATGGATTCTCCTCACACAGGGCTAGTAGAGCTCCTGCTCTGTCCTCTCCCCCCCTAAGAGGGAGGTCTAGGAGGCTGGGAGAAAATGGTGGGAGGGGGAGGCCAAGAGGTTTTCTTCCTCAAGTGCCTCCTGTCTCTTCTCTCGCTCCCGAGACTGCAACATCTTGGACACCAGGGGGCAGCATCGAGCTTTCCACAGCCCAGAATTGTCCGCTGGCAGATGCACAGTCACCAGGACTTTCCCAGCCTTAACTCAGTGGTCCAGATTGGAAGACTAGAGGTGGGGAGACTGGGATTGGGGAACATGGGAATAAGGTGGCGGTTTCAACATTAGCAGATTATAAGAGATAGGGCGCAGAATTCTATTTTGTCTGAAATTAGCCTGGGGAAAGAGTGGCCGATACCAGCGCAAAGGGCCAAGGACATGGGAAGCCTCTCCTTGGGTCAGATTTCCCTCCAGGCTGGGCTTTCTCTTGTTTCTCCTGAACTGATATTTGGGTCAAAACTGCCTTCCTCCCCAGCTCCAGCTTCAGCTCCTGCACTGAGCTGTAACCTCTCACTACCTGCCAGCATTGTCTTCAGCTAAAATCAGCCCTGGTCTGTGTGACTATGGTCAGGTCATTGGCTTCCTCAGGGCCCCTTCCCGTAGTGGCTGAGGCCATGGGCGGGTGCTCATGGGATGCCCAGGGACAGGGCATTGCCTCCTTCTCCCCTTCCCACTCCTGTTACTTCCGTTGCAGACGGCTTGGCCTGGGCACACGTGTCCTGCTTCCCGATCAGCCTGCCCAGGAGCAGTGGGAAAGTCCCCCAGCTTCTTTGAGCCTGCTTCTTCTGTGAGGTGGAAATGACTACATCTGCCCCAGCCACCGGATGAGACGGATCCCCAGAGGGTGGAAGCCGGGTGGGATAGGACTCGGGGTCCCCTCCCAGCCTGGGAGTCACTGCAGGTTGAGAGGCTGCCTCAGTCCGGTCTGGTGTCAGTGTCCAGAATTCACCTGGGAAAGCCAGCTCCTCCTGGAGGAGCCTGAGAGCAATAGTGGATCACTCCGGGGAGGAATTTAGCTTCAAAACGGAGAAATAGGAAGCCTGAGTGGCTCAGTGGATTAAGCGTCTGCCTTTGGCTCAGGTCATGAACCCAAGGTCCTGGGATTGAGCCCTGCGTCAGGCTCCCTGCTCAGTGGGAAGTCTGCTTCTGCACTTTCCTTGCTTGTGAGGAAGGAAGGAAGGAAGGAAGGAAGGAAGGAAGGAAGGAAGGAAGGAAGGAGGGGCAGCCCGGGTGGCTCAGCAGTTTAGCGCCACCTTCATCCCAGGGCGTGATCCTGGAGACCCTGGATCGAGTCCCACATCGGGCTCTCTGCATGGTGCCTGCTTCTCCCTCTGCCTATGTCTCTGCCTCTCTCTCTTCTCTCTGAATAAATAAATAAATAAAATCTTTAAAAAAAAAAAAGGAAGGACAGAAGGAAGGAAGGAAAAGAAAGAAAAAGAAAGGAAGGAAGAAAGAAAAGAAAAAGAAGAGAAAAGAAAGAAAAGAAAAGAAAAGAGAAGAAAAGAAAAGAATTCCAGTGGGACGGGGTGTCTACAAAGCCTGGCACGGAGGCTCCTGCCTAGGACCCTTTGGGCAGGGGGTGCCCTGAGCTCGGGTCTTGATCCCGCGCTGGGGGCGCAGGTAGGAGCTCGCCTCCCCGGGGCCTCAGTTTCCCCCGCGGCTGCGCGGGCGGGGGGCCGCGTGTCTGCCCGCCCCCTCTGCCCTCGGCAGGCTCCGCCAGCAGCCTCTCCGCCTTACCCGGCGCTCCAGCTCCGTCCCCCGCGCGGTCCCGGGCACCCGGACCCGGCGGAGCCCCCCAGCCCCGCCGCCCCCGCTCCCGCCCCCGCCCCGCGCCTCCCCGGGCGCCCGCATTAAAGCGCATATGCAAGCCATGAATTATCAACTGAAAGGAGTCAATTACCGGCTCTAAAAACGAGTGTCTGCGCCCGGAGCGCCCGGGGCCATCCGCCTATTTACGGAGCGATCTCCCCCGCCCGGCCTCGGGAGGGCTCGACGGCGGGAGCTGGAGCCCGACACCGGGCGGGAGAGAGCCGCGGGGACCCGGAGGTGGAGGCCTGGACCAACGCGCAGAGGCTCGGCCAGGCAAAGGCGGCTGGGTCCCTCCTCTCCCGAGAGTCGGGGGTGGGGGAGTCGGGGTGGAAGCGGGGAGCGGCCAGAACCTCAGAGGCCCCGTTTCCCCTCCCCCGCCTGTGTGTAGGGACCCTAGGCCTCCAGGGCTGGGGGAGACCGGACTGCTGGTCCCAGCTCTTGCGGGGGAAGGTGGGGGGCACAGTTCCGGCAGGAAACCGGGGAGCAGGCTGGGGCGTTGTCCAGCGTGGAGGTGAGCTGGCGGGCGTGACCACCAGAAGAGGAGGACAGGCCCAAACAAGTGAGGCTAGAGTCTGACTTGGGGGTGTCTGCAGAGCCCCAGGATTGAGAGAGGGGTGGTGAAACCACCCTCAGTGGACTCTGGAAGTCCTGTCTGCCCCACAGGCTCTCACCCAAGCGGTTCCCTTCCCTGGAAATGCTTCACCTCCCGGCCTCTCCAGCACCTGCACCTGCCTCAGCCCAGCACACACCCCGTTCTGTCCCACAATCCAGGCCCAACTTCTCCAGCAGACCCTGAACAGGGGTGAGGCAGGGCCTTGCCCACCTGGGTCCTCTGGAGGGAGCTACCCGGAGCTACCTAAGCGTTTGTTGAACAAGTGAATGGAGGGGTGAGCTGGCTAGAGGGGACCTTGGCTTGGACTGAGGCTGTAACCAAGGCTCAGGGTTCAGAGGGCAGGGCTGCATGTAAAGCACTCTGTACAGATCAGTGGAAAACTTCAAGCCACCCTCGTGCTGGGGTGAAGTCACATAAACTGAGTCCAGCTGTTGCTATGCAGGGCTTGGGGGAGAACAGGGGAGGAGCAGGGGCAGGAGGGTAGGGGTGGTGGTGGGAGGGGTGGTGGTGGGTGGGGTGGCCGAAGCTGAGGCCCAGCTCACCAGCACCAGTAAGTTGCAGCCAGAGCCCCCAGGCCTTGTACTTCTGGGTCCCTGGCATCCTAGGCCTCTCCTAGAGGCAGTAGGGACAAGGAACCCCCAGGAACTCTGAAGAAGGAGCAGGGTCTGAGATGGGACAGAGGGAAGAGTCTGGGCTTGGGCATCAAAGCCTCTCCTAGCTGTGTGACCTGGGGCAAGTCCCTTCACTTCTGAGCCTCAAGTTCCTTAATCTGGAACACTGGAACACTTTCTTTCTCTTTTACTTTTTATTTATTTATTCATGAGACACACACACACACACACACACACACACACAGAGAGAGAGAGAGAGAGAGAGGCAGAGACATAGGCAGAGGGAGAAGCAGGCTCCCCACAAGGAGCCCTGTGTGGGACTCCATCCAGGACCTGGGATCACACACTGAGCCGAAGAAGACGCTCAACTGCTGAGCCACCCAGGCGTCCTCAGGACACTTTCTAAGAATGTTCTCACATGTACATAGCACTCTCCCAAGAGGGAAAGTAAAGAATAAGAACGGCTACTATACTGAGGCCTACAAGGTGCCAAGTGCTATGATTAGTGGATTATCCCTTTCTGCCTCCCAACCACTTCCCCATGATGTGAAATCACTTTGCGGACAGGGAAACATGAAGAGAGGCTGGGATTGGGAAGCAGTGGCATAAAGGGTTGAAGCCAGGTCTGATTCCAGAGCTTCCTTAACCCCTCCGCTACAGGACCTCCCAGACGAGGTCCAGTGTGACCCCTGCCCGGTTCCCTCAGCCCCACCAGTGTGAATGAGCCCAGAGCTACGGAAGGGACAAGCTGCATAGTGGGCAGGACAGCTCAGGTCCAGCAGAGGCAGCCTCTGGGGTCCTGTTCCCACCATGGCGTGGGCCGGGCGTCTGGCCTGACAAGTCTGCAGCCCTACCATGCCATTATCGGGCTGCCAGAGGGGGTGTCTGCAAGCGCCAACGCTGGGGTTCCCGCTACCGCTCGCCTATTAGTGGCTGGTGGCTTCACAATGATTTATTGGGGCTTCTTCATTTCCCCTTGGTCTGCTATAAACATATTTATACCACCAGAGTGACCGATAAATTTCCCTTATGAATCCTGTTATCTCCCCCATTAACCATCCGTCACCTTTTATGCGGCCACAATGGGCCGGGCCAGGGCAAGGGGGCTGGGTGGGAGGCCCGAGGCCAGCACAGCCCATGGGCCCAGTGAACTCTTCACCTCCCCCACTGCTCCCCAGACAGTGGCCGCTGCTGCCTTGGAGCTGCCTCCAGGATGAGGATATGGGCCTTGGAACAGACTGGACGGCCCCTTTGAAATGTGGCTTCCTCTTGGTTCTCAGAATAGGGTAAGTGCGTCTTGGGGCTCACCTGCGTCTCTCCCCTGTAGCTCTGGCTTTGTTGCTTCTAAGTGAGCAAGAGTCTTCTGAAGCTGCTGCCACTGACCCTCCTCTTCTCTCTATCCTAAGCTCTCACCCTCATCCCTCCAAGGACAGCAGAAAGCTAAGACACAGATGTGGTGCCAGAGGGCCTGAAGCCAGCACCTTGGCATTTGCTGAGCAACTCCTCTGTGCTAGGCACTTTGTATTCGTGATTTCCTGGGACCCTCACCGTGGATCACCATGGAATCCTGGAGCCAGACCGTTATAGCTCCATTTGCCAGATGAGGAAATAAAGCTCAGAAACATTCAATGAAGAGCCTAAGGTCACCTAGCCAAGGGGCAGAGCTGTGATCTGGGGTCTTTTGGGTTGAAAGCTTGTGCTTCCAACTACTGAATTCAGTCACCTCTTCAGATGCCCTGGGCTAGGCGGGGTTAGTCCAAGAAATCTGTCAGGGACAGGGCTGCAGGGCGGGGGGAGGAAGGAGAAGAGAGGGGAAGGATGGGGCCTCAGTGGCAGGCTGGCAGGGAGAAAGGGGCAGAGCTGTGGAGGGGAAAGTGACCTTGGGCCCCTATTCTCAGTCAAGCTGCTGGGAGGGAGGCAATAAGCCACCTGTTCTGCCCACACTTGGCAGGACCAGGGGCCTGGCGCATGATAAGGACTAGTAGACCACGGCCTGGCTCGGTCCTCAGCTTGCGTCGGGGGCAAGGCTCCACCTTCTCTAGGCTTCAGCCTTCTTCCAGAGCCGAGGCATGCAGGGTTCTGCCCTTTTTTTTTTTTTTAATTTATTTATGATAGTCACACAGAGAGAGAGAGAGAGAGGCAGAGACATAGGCGGAGGGAGAAGCAGGCTCCATGCACTGGGAGCCCGACGTGGGATTCGATCCCGGGTCTTCAGGATCGTGCCCTGGGCCAAAGGGGGTGCCCGGGTTCTGCCCTTCGAATACCTGATAATATGTCGGCCTTCTCAGGAGATCGATGGCTGTGTGCGTGTATGTGTGTGTGTGTGTGTATGTGTGTGTGTATGTGTGTGTGTATGCATGTGTATGTGTATGTCGGGTATTTTTCTTTCACCTTCACCCACAGAGTCAGCCAGAGCTGCTGAGAGCTCCTGGGAGTTAAGACGACCCACATTCTCCAATGGAGAAGAATCTCAAGACTTAGACCAAAGTCTACCCTGAGTCCTGGCATCGCTTCTCTGGCCCAAGGAGAATGGGCACAGGTAGGCGTTATTATTCCCATTTTACAGATGGGAAAACTTAGACCCAGAGGAGGAAGGAATCTGAGCAAAGAACAGAGCCCTGGGTTAAGACATGGTGACGAGGAGGAGACTCAGCAGCATTAGGGCCAGGAGGCCACAGAATGAGGCTGAACAGGGGGGTGGAGTGTAGTCTTCGGGGTCTGGGGTGGCCACAGGTCATGGTGGGGAGTGGTCAGCTCTCTCAAGGATGTCTAATTAGGGATCCCTGGGTGGCGAAGCGGTTTGGCGCCTGCCTTTGGCCCAGGGCGCGATCCTGGAGACCCGGGATTGAATCCCACTTTGGGCTCCCGGTGCATGGAGCCTGCTTCTCCCTCTGCCTATGTCTCTGCCTCTCTCTCTCTCTCTCTCTCTGTGTGACTATCATAAATAAATAAAAATTTTAAAAAAAGGATGTCTAATTACTCTTGTCTTCAGTAACACCCTGGTGTAGGGGTGGCTAGGGCAGAGTGGACTCTGGGCTTAGCACCCCAAGGAAATAGGTTCTCCCCTGACTTCCAGAGGGTGCGGGGAGGTCATTCTGGCCATTCCCCTCCCTCCTGGTCCAGAGGGGGTGGTTCCAAGACCTAGTCCGTCTACTTGGCTCCCCCCACCCCAGCACCTTCAGGAAACAGCCGGGCTGGGAGGAAGGAGATCCGCCCTGCGACCCCAAGCCTCGTCCCTTCCACAATGTCTCACTCAGCTTGCAGACTGGCAGTTGCTACGGCCCCGGGGGATGCCCTGAAGGGGGTGCCGGCTCGGAGCCCCGCAGGCGCGCAGCCCCACGGCCAGCTGGCCGGCCGCTGGGCCGGGACCACCTGCCCCGTCTGGCTTGATCTGGCTCCTCTCACCTGCTCGTCTTCCCCTCCTCCCATTTGCCCTCTCCATCCTCCCCACTGCCTGTTGGTCTGTCTGCACGTCTGTCTTTCCTGGGGCTGGCAGCCCGCTCCCGTCCTCTCCTCTCTGCAAGGTTGGAGGGAGGGGGGCAGGGCTGGGAGTGCGTGTGAGAGCCAGCCAGTGCCTGGGCTCCCCTCCACCCCGCTCCTGCACACTCACACACGCACACACTCTCTCCCTCAGTCATTTTCAATGTCATAAATTTCCCCGTCTCTCTCCTCCACTCGCTATTACCTGCGCCTCCGTCACCGCGCTCGCTCCCAGATGGGCTAGGCCATCTCCGCTCCGCAAATGACTCCGGGAGAGAGAGGCAGGGAAGGAGGGAGAGAAAGGAGCCGGGAGAGGCGTGGAGAGAAGGAGAAGGAAGGCAGCCCGCAGAAGGCCGGAGAGGGAAGCAGAGAGGGAAAGAGGAGCCCCCAGAGGGCTCACAGCCCTCCCTTCCCCCTCCCCCAAGTACAAAAAGCCGCTGCCATGGGGCTCCGGGGGCCAGGGCGGGAGCGGCTGGGGCCTAGTCTAGGGGTGGAGTCGGGTCCCCCAGCTCTGCCCCCACCCAGTGGCACTGGCTGCAAGTCCTGTCCCTCCACACGCTTCACCGCAGGCCCCTGTGTGTGCCAGCGCCATGCTAGTGGCGAACCAGACACCCGGGGTTCCTCCCGCGTGGCTCCCAGCCAAGGGGACACGCGGACCAGGAGGTGAGCCCCCTGGCCTTACTGTGTACTAGGCTTTATGGGATCCTCTGGCAGGAGGGGGTGGTGTTCAGGGTAAGCTGTGCCTCTCCCTTGGGACCTGAGGGGGGGGCGGTGGAGGCTGTCTCCAGGAGCTGGCTTCTTGCCACCAGTGAAGCTCCCACCTACGTTCATAGCTTCGCAGGAGCTTTTGGCTTCCTCAGGACTGGTTCTTGGGATGAGAACAAAGCTGGGAAGACTCAGTGGTCTGGGAGAAGGAGCATGTCCGGGGGACCCCATAGGATGGAGAGTGAGGCAGAAAAGGGGTACAGGTGGGGCTGGTGTGGCAGGACTGGGGAGAGCGTGGACAGGGAACCCAGGGCGCCCAGACGCTGCTAGGATGGACTCAATGAAACACCGGTTGGCTTTCCTGCTGCTACTGCTGGTGGTAGTATTAATGATGGCATGTGTGGGAGCTGCTCATGGTACTGGGGGCACTTGGACACCAGGCCCGAGCTGCTACCAGAAGCCCCCCTCCTAGAAGGTTTCCTGCTTGTACTCTCAACACCTCTAATTTCTTGTAAAAATGCAGACATGACCATATCACACTCTTCGTTCAACCTTCTGATGGCTCCACATCTCACTGGAAGCGACCCCTAAACTCCTCACCCTGGTTCCTGAGGCCAGTCTGTTCTAGCACCATCCCCTCCTGCTGCTCCCCTGACTTCTCTCTGACAGGGCCCAGACTAGGCCCAGAGCCTTTGCACTCCCTGTTGCATTCCTCCCTCAGCTCAGATGTCATCTGCACAGAGGAGCCAACCCTGACCACCTGCCCCGTCTAATGATGGGTCACGCCATTAACTCTATTGTGGTCTTTTGAGTATTTATTTTGTGGCATTTTTTTACATTGTGTCATTATTTGTTTACTTACCTGTTTACTCCTTTAGTGTCTGTTTCCTCTGGTGGCTGGACCTTGCATGTTTGTTCTGTTCTTCAAAGACAGTAAGTACCAACGATGAGCCCAATGAATGATGGGACGAATGATGTTGATGTAGATGTATCCTCCTCACCTTGGTTTGGGTTGGGATGGATGTTGGGATGGATGAGGCCAGGCTGGTGGTCTCAGGTTTGCTGTCTACGTGGCAAATTTGAAATCCCAGTGTGCTAGATTCCATTCCAACAGGGAGAGGCATCTTGCCCTGGTACTGGGAATTTAACCTGTAAACAGGGTTGGGCCTCATCGAAGGATTTCCCTCTACTAGAGCCCACCCACCAGAGCCCCTCCATCTGTGGCAACCAGACATGCACCTTCACAGACACACAGATGCACACACACACACACACCACAGGCATCCTTACACCCCTGTACAGAGTGGCCTAAGATAAGGCACACTCACATACATGCTCAGAAGCTCCCGTGGATGTCTGGACACACCAAGGCATGCAGGGGGGCAAGCCCCGTTACCCACATCCCTGCACCCACTAGATACCACCCTACAGGTATATCTGTGAACAGACGTACACATACCCACAAACATGTACCAACACGGTTAACCACCAAGATGACATCAGTGGAGAAGACACCTGTTTGCTTGTTTACTGACGCAGGGGTCTACACCGTGGAGTAACAGACGGGCCTGTTAGCTGCCCTCCAGCACGGGTGCCCTATGTTGAGTGAGCCACACCTTCCCACCTCATTCCTCACCTCCCTGGCTCCACTGCCCCAGCCCTCGTGGTCTGTGGAGGCTCGGCGGGCTCCAGCAGACTCAGTCTGTGGCTAGAGGCAGGGCTCAGCTGGAGCTGGGGTCAGGAGTTGGTCTGTGGCCAAGGTCAAGGTTCACTGGGTGACTGGGGTCAGGCTCATCTGGGACCAAGGTCAAAGGTCAATCAGAAGCTGAGATTTCCTTCATGTCCTATGTCTTGGCTCACAGGTGTGTCCCCCCCCCAACTATGTGCCATCCCCAGGAGCTGCTGGTGGGGACAAGACTCAGGGTTCTTATCCTGCGTGGGCCTCTGTGGCTGGTGGAGGGGGGGCAGGTGGGGGCCAGCCGGGCAGATAGCTGTGAGGTACGTTTCCATCTCCGCGGGTCGGGCGGGCGAAGCCATTTCCAATCTGCTCTCTATCATTTTCAATATCATTAATCCCAGACACTCTATTTTCCATGCCTGCGCAGCCAGGCCCCCGAGTGTGCGCCGTGTAAAGTGACACATATTCATCACCGGCTCGTGGCGCCGGCGCCGACGCTGATACAATATTAGTGTTGCCCCCCCGCTCGGGGCCCGCTCCGCCCGGCTCCCCGATGGCACGAATCCATCACCTGGAGCCCGTGTCACTTTCCCCAGCAGCCACATTTGTTTGGGCACTTAGGAGGTAATTGTGGCACATTAGCTGGGGCGGGGAAGGGCGCTGGGTCCTCAGGAGGAGGGGCAGCGGAGGCATCTTCCATGGCCTGAGCCCACCCTGGCCTGGTGCTGTTCTTGGCTCTGGCTGGGGTCCTAGGAACCCAGGCTCTTGCTCAGCCTCGGAGGAGGTGGCTCAATGAAGGGTCCCATGTGGGGGAGGTGGACTTGGGCCCCATCGGGAAGTCTCAGCAGGGTTCTCCGCTCCCCTGTGAGCCTTAACACTGGGGCTTGGTCTATATGGGGTCCCAAGCTTGGAGGTGATGGCTTTGCAATCTTTCTTTCTTTTTTCTTTCTTTCTTTCTTTCTTTCTTTCTTTCTTTCTTTCTTTCTTTCTTTCTTTCTTTTTCTTTCTTTCTTTCTTTCTTTCTTTCTTTCTTTTTCTTTCTTTCTTCTTCTTCTTTTTTTTTTTTTTTTTGCCAACCAGTCCATATCCCAGCCCTGGGACTAGGGATGTGGTGATTCCAGCCCTCCTGGCTCCATTTCAAGTCACATTTGGGAGAGGTCAGTGGGAGGGGGAGCAGGAAGGAGGTGGCACTGCCCAGCCCTTGAGAGCCCAACTGTGAGGGAAAATCTGCCACTGCCCTGGGGACCTGGGTCTGAGAGGGGGTGACATGGCCCAGCCCTGGGTAGCCCTGTCTGGATCTAGGAGGAGGAGAATGTCACCAGCCTGAGCAGTAGGGCACAGTGCTTTTGGGAAGACTGCCTGGAGGTGGTGAGCCAGACATCTAGGGATAGCCTCTGGCCACCGGGAGGCCCCTAGTGGCTGCAGTGCCGGGAGGAGCAGCAGCCGGGGTCACTGATCTGGGCAGAGGCCAGGCCGTGCTGGGGCCTGGGTTCTCCCTCCACAGTCTGCAGGGCTAACACCCATTAACCTCGTCAGCAGACAAATTGCCCGTCTTGTCAAATTCCCATTTAAAATGCAAACTCGATTTGACAGAGTAAACGGAGCGGAGGTGGGAGCGGATAATCCAGTGGAAGCTCATTAGCAGGGCCCAATGAGAGGGGCCTGCCAGGAGGGCCTAACAAACCTGGCCTGATGAACCTCCAAGCCTTTTAACATCCCACCACCTGCTCAACGCCCTGACTTGCCCGCCCTACTGCCTAACCCCCTCAAGGGGTCTGGGGCCCCCAGCTGTTTGCTAGCACCTCTGGGAAGGTGCATCCAAGAAGCAAACAGAGCGGGAATCAGCCTCTGTCCCTCTGTCCACTCGGTGGCCTCCGGCAGCAACAACAGCAACCATGTGCCCCCGACCTGGGTTCCCAGTGGAACCCTGTACATATATTCTCCTCCCTGGCCTCCCCCTCCCCTGTCCTTCACTGAAGGGGGTCCTGTGAGTTGGTATTATTAACCCATCGACAAATGAGAAACTCCAGGAGGTTGCCCCGTAGTAGGCAGGCAGAGCGTGGATTCGATCCCCAGCCCATCAGACCCCAGTAATTTACATTTGTAACCACTGCACTACTTTGCCTTCCCAAATTGTGAATGGCTGTCCTGCCCTCTCCGCATCCCTGGCTTCAGTGCTGTCACTAGCTGTGTGGGTCTAGGAAAAGTGACTTCCCTTTGAGCCTCATTTTTCTCACGGGTAAAAAAATGGGCAAACAACTGCTGCCCAGCCCGAGGGGTAGGATAAGGAGAATTTTAGTATTAGTACGTACTTGGTTTAATGAATACTCATTACCAACCCCCCAAACATCTGCAGATAACTTAGCCCTAAAGGGAGGTGTCCTGGGGCAGGGGAAGGTCCTGCCCACCAGGCCACTCCTGTCCTGTGCTGCAGGCGCTGCAACCTGTTTCTAAGAGTTTGAATATTGGTTAAGAGGCCCTGAAAGGCAGCCTCCAACAGCCAATAGGCTGTTGCTCCACCTTGCCTCTGGGGCACCCTCAGTGTTGCTCCCGCAAACCCTCCCTGACGGGGGCTGCACCTGTCCTGGCCCCCACATGGAGTGCCATGCTGTCTAGCTGTGCTGGGTGACCTTGGGTGGGGGTCCTCAGTGTGTCTCATTGCCTGTTGCTAGCCTCACAGCAGGGGTCTCCCCATCCCCAGTCTCTGTCCCCACCCCTCCAGTCCTTGCAGGCACCAAAGCAATGGCTCTGAATCCCGGCACTTGCCCACCTCTGAATCCCGGCACTTGCCCACCACGACTCCTTACTCTTCCCCCAGTAAAGTCCACATTCCTCAGCTGGCGCTCAAGGCCCTACACCATCTGACCTTAGTTTACCCTTCCTGTCTCTCTCATGGCACAGTGTCCTGAACTCTCCTGTTCGCCTTTGCCAGGCTGTGCGTGGCACTACCTCTAGACTCAGCACCCGCCCTAGGGGGTCCTCTTCCTCTTCAGAACTTCTTTACCCCCTGTCGTCCTTGCCTGACTCCAGCAGTGACCTGGAGGAGACCCCTGGGAGACTCTGGACCCTGTCTGGGGGTGGGGCCGGAGGGTAGGGGTGGGCTGCAGAGGAGGAGAGGCTGGGGTGGGGGCTGTTCTCAGCCTCCCTCCGGTTGTCTGCAGAACCATCCTCTGAGGCTGGCCTAATTCCCTTCAGAGCCCGGCTCCCATCTTCAGGGTGGTGCTTAGGGAGCTGAGAGCCCAACGTTAATGCCTAAGAAAGTCGTGGGTGGATTAGAAAGCGAGGGGGATTAGGGCCAGAGCTGGTAGCTGATGCAGGAGGGAGCCCCTCCTCCCGAGGAAGAGGAGTCTAATCCTGCTTAGTGACTGAGGAGCCTACCATGCTGAGGAGGGGCCTTCCCTTCTTCTCCGGCTGCCCAGACCTGGCCAGCTCACCAGCCCAGCCCCAGCCCAGGCGGCAGCAGCATGAAGAACCCCCTCACCAGCTCTTTCTTCCAAACTTTTGGTCCACTGGTGTCCCCCCAGGCCATCTCTGCCTTGTCCCTCATGCTACCCCAGCCCTCTCTGTGACCCCAAACCTTTTCATCCCTATATCCCCATCCAAAGTGCCTCGTGTAGCCACCCCCGGACTTACATGACTACACACTGAACCACACACTGAGCCACCCCACCGAGGCTCCTGCTGCCCCTGCATCTGTGATGCCTGGAAAGTCCGTGTGGCCGCTGCCGGGCTGCCCAGCATCCTCATTCCTGTGGCCACTGGGGGCCAGCTACTCATGGCTCATGGTCAACTTTCTCATGGGGGAATGGGCCTCAGTTGCCCCACCCAAGGCTATGCCCTTTCCCTGAGATGACTGGTCAGCGCGGGAGTACAAGGTCTGGCCCCTTACCTCAAGCTTTCCATGGGACCGGCTGAGGCCACTGTTGCCCCAGCACCACGGCTGGACCTCTCCCTCTGCCCAGTCCCGCTGCTTCGCACGCTTGGTCCCCAGAGCACGCCCCAGCAAGCCTCTTCTCCCTCTGGTCTCCTTAGGACGTCTTGCCCTTCGCCAGCTTTCCTGAGTCCCACAGTTGAGGATGGAAGATGAAGTTGGTCACTGAAGGGCCAGGCGTTAGGAGCTCCTGAGCTCGATGCCCACAGTCAGCCAGGCAAGGGCCAGCAGCAGCCCCTTCCCTGAGGATGGACCCTGCGGGGGACGGGGCCCTGGGTTTCCGTGGTGTAGGCCATCCTGTGGACTGAGCTGGGAGGGAGGGCTTGCCCCGGAGACCCAGCCTGGGGTCTTGGCCTGAAAGAGGAGGCAAGAGAAGGAAGCCTGCTCTGAGAGTTTAATCTGAGGGGGGAGGCAGGTCACTTCCTGTGAGCCTGGTCTGAGAGGAGAAGCACAACTTTGACTTGGGAGCCCAGTCTGAGGGGGAAGGACAGAAGGACAGCATGTTAAGAGCTGAGTTTGAGGAAGTAGAGCAGGCTGTGGGCCGCGAGAAGGGGCAGGCCGTGCTCCGCCTGCCTGTTCCCAGGGCCTTCCGCCACTCGGTCAGCCCAGGTCCTCCTTTGCCAGGCCTGGCCTGCCTTCCGAGGGGCCAGCCAGCTGGTGTGGTGCCTGACTGGGAGGACCGACTTTCTAAGTTAATGACCTGGGTGTGCATGAGAGGAATAGGAAGGATGCCCACTACCTGGCTCCTTAGCTCCATGAGGCTTGAAGCCATGACATGAGGGGATAGAGCACATTCTGGATGCAGGGCCTCTGAGAGATTCTGGTCCTCGGGTAACTCAGGAACAGGGGCAGGGAACTGGAACTGGACGGATTGACCTCTGAGTCAGTTTGGGATGCAGGGGTCAGTTGGGGGGGAACACTCCCACTCTGTTCCCTACCTCTGATGGACAAATGCTAATGACATTACCAGCGATTGACCAGAAATGAATAAATAATTCAGTCTGGCCTGAAAATGGGAGAAAAGTACTTAAATGCTATTGACAAGCCAGTCCCTGGCCTCATTACCCATGCAGACTCAGGCCTTCACATCGACCATACCCCCCAATTCCTTCAAACCCCACTGTGGGCAGCCTCAGGCCTCCCTCCCACCAGCCTGGCCTAAGTTGAGAGTGTGGAGGGTGACCTGAGGAGACCAGGGGGAGAGTGGAGGCTTGTGGCCAGAGGCACCCCTAGAAAGGACCCCAAGCAGTCTCTCAAGTCCTTCCCCTCTCCTCAGCCCCTCGAAGCAGCTTCTGTCCCCAGGAAGGGTGGCCCTGGCCAGTCTCTCTCCAGCTCAGCCCCAGGTGTGCATGTACAGGGAGCACAGGCGTGTTTGCACATGCACACACAGAGCCCAGCAGCTGCTGCATCCTCTTCCAGGACAAGAAGAGTGGTGACCCCCGGGGCGGCTGTCAGTCACTGCACTCTCAGGGGTGCAAACTCATTAAACGTTTCCCTGCCTTGTCAGAGGGGCCTGAGTCCCCGAATCAGGCCTGGGGAAGAAGAGGAGGAGGAAGAGGAGGAGGAGAAGGAAGAGGAAACAAATGTGCAGCTGATCCTTTAAAAGCACATCCTGTATTTCTGACCCCTGGAGAAGATGAGGGGATTATGGAGGCTGGGGATTATCAGGGCAAGGGCCTCACCATGGGTTCCTCCTGAGTCCAGATTTCCAGCTCCCAAGTAGCACATGGACCTCCCCCCAAGCAGTAACTTTGCAAAACAGAACACTTTTATGTTTTCTTAGAGTCTTCCTCTCTCTTCCTTGGCTGTCTGGGCCTGACTCCCCTTCCTGGGGGCTCCTCTGGCATCATCTGGTCTCTTCAGGGGAGCCCTAGAGAGGCTATCATTCCTCTAGTCCCATCCCTCCTTCTCACACGCTTGTACTAGAGTCAGGAGCCTCCAAAAGGCTCAAAGCCAGAAGCTGACATGTCTACTGGTCAGAGAATGGGGAGCCTCAGAGATCCTGCAGCCCAGCAGGCAAGCTGCCTCCTGCTGGGCAGCTCTGGAGCAGGATGGGGTGTGAGGAATGTGGGAGGGAGGACTGTGAGGTAGGCCTGGAGGTCCAGGATGCTTCAGAGGGTCGTAGGGTGTGCTTCAGCACAGCCCAGGATCTAGTTCTCAAAGGGACCCCATTCTTTGTGAGCCAAATAATTTGTTCCTGGGTGTGGGCAGAAGCTCTAGTGGTCCTCCCTGCCTATCACAGGTAGCTCGATTGCCCTCTCACTTCCTTTGGAGACAGGAACCCCCACGCTGCAGTGTGTAGGGTTCTGGCTGGGGTCACCAGTCCTGGCTTCCCTCCTGGGCTCCTCCCTGCTGCGATCAGAATCCTGCCCTGACTAGGGCCTAAACTTCCCAGGCCCAGCTTCTCCCTTCCACCTCCCCCACTCCACAAAGCACAAGGGCTCCTCAGCGTTCCCAGGGACAGAACCCACACCCACACCCACACCCCTCTCGAGTGAGCTGAAAAACTGCTTCCTGCTCCCTTTCTCCTCAGTGTCTCTTCCCCCACTGGAGTCCCACGGGGAGTCATTTATCCGGATCGACTGGCTCTCCTCTGTGCAAACATCTGCAGGAGCATTAACAAGCCTAAAACCCAATTAGCCTTCAATTACTCAGGCCTCAGCCAGATTTTCTGTGATGGGGACAGGGGTAAGGAATGTGTCTGGGCACTTTGGGGCACTGCCTGGTTGGAAGCCACCCTCCTTCCTGGAGGCCACCCCCCATGCACCACTACTCCTGCCCCAGCCATTCTGCTTCCTAAGGCCTCTCCTTCTGGGCCTTACCACCTTCTTGTCTTCCTTCCTCCTGCCCTCCCTTCCTCCCTCCTCTTAGAAAATCATTGTTCTCAAGTGTACACAACTAATACAAGGTTCAAAAAAAAAAAAAAAAGCTCATTCTAAAAACATAATGCAGAGGCATTGGTCAAGATCCTGGGGTCCGGGATGGAGCCCTGTGTCTCGGGCTCCCTGCTCAGTGAGGAGCCTGCTTCTCCCTCTCCAGGTACCTGGCACTCCCCCTGCTTGTGCTCTCTGTGTCAAATAAAATCAAATCTTAAAACACACACACACACACACACACAATGCAAAAGAATACAAAGTGAAAAGCTAAATGCCCCCCCATCCCTAACCCCTGAATCCCACTGACAGTAACTGGGGGTTCTCCTTCCTTCCAGCCATTTGATTGTATACATTTACACACACACAACCCCCACATCGTGTTAAGTGATTTTTTTTTTTTAACATTTCAAATTGGAACCCTACTATTCCTATTGTTTAATGACCTACTCTGGTTACTGAAGGACATGTGCTGTGTCTTCCCAAACCAGGGCCCGCAGGTCCAGCTCCTCCTTCTTCCTGGGTACCTAGTCTTCTGTGATATGGCCACACCGAGATGCCTTAGGTTGTCGTCACTCAAGGTACTGCTTCGTGGCAGCAACCATCCCTGTCCTTATGCCACCCTGCACACAGGCCAGTGCTGCTGTGGGACAGATGCCCAGAAATGTGCAATTGTTTAGCCCCTGGGATGCATATTTAAAATTTTGCTGATTATTGCCAAAATGCCCTCTGCCTCCAGACCCTCCAGGGTTGTGGGAATTTGTACCCCCAGTATCCATGTCCCTACTCTATCAATACTGGGTATTAGCTTTATAAAATGTATTTTTTCCCCCAACCAAACAGGGAGAGCGACATCCAGTTTCATTTGTACATCTCTTTCCTCACCTTTTACTTCCAAGTCTCACTCCCTCTTTCTCCATCCCTCTTCCCGCCTTTCCCCACTCCCTCCTCCAGCTCCTCTCTTTCCCAGCCTCCTCTCCCCTTCCACATCTTCTTTCCATTCTCTTCCCCACATCATCTCATCCCTTGCCTCCCCCCTCCTCCCCTGAGTACCACAGTCCTGGGGGGAGGGGCATGCAGAGAAGCTATTAGCTCTGCCCCCCTAATACTCTGAGTCCCACTCGCCTCTTAACACCTCCCTGAGCCTGGGCCTCTAAGCCCCATCTCATTCGCGTCTCCCTCTAATCACTAAGGCTTATTTCTGATTTTCTGAAGTGACAAGGAGCTGGGTTTGGGGGGAGGGAGGGCTGTCAGCCAGCATCTCCCAGGATTGAGGGAAGGAAGGATCCAGGGAGGGAAGCCTGGTTCCTGGGATGTGGCGGTCTAGACTCCAGTGAGGTCCTCTTCACTGTGTAGAGGCCCTAATTCCCTAGCCCCTCTGCCTTGGTTTAGGGCTTCAGTTTCCACCCTCTGGGTGTTCTTTTAGGCTACTTTCTCTGGTTTCTGAAAAGAAAGAAAGAAAAAGAAAGAAAGAAAAAGAAAAGAAAGAAAGAACGAAAGAAAGAAAGAAGGAAGGAAGGAAGGAAGGAAGGAAGGAAGGAAGGAAGGAAGGAAGACCCCACCCTCAAGGGAGATCCTGTGGCCAGAGCCTCTCCTCCCTCCCCTGCCACCACCCTGCTGCTCCCACCTCTTTCTACCCCACCCCTTTGATCCAAAGGTGGGAGACACCTCTGCTGCAACCCCCTTGTCTTCTGCTTCCTACCCCATGGAGATCCGGCTCTCCCCTCCTCTGTCCCAAATCCATCTCTCCAAAAGCTCCGTGAATTGGCATAAATTTAATTAAGGGCAGCAGCAAATCTCTTGTCATTTTAAAGACACTTAAGGTTTAAAATATGTGTTGAGAGTAGAGGTCTCAAGAGAGGTGGGATGAGGGGGCCAGAACTAATTTCGAGGGGTTACACCCGAGCCCCTGTTCTAGCCCCACCGTGTGACCCTGTCTGCTTGGTGTTTCTGAGCCTTCCTCATCAGCGCCCGCCACCCGGAACTTCTAGGAGGCTCAGCAGGAGGAAGGATACCTTGCTCCTGCCTGGAAGTGTTCTCCCTACGCTAATTTAATTACATGGCCTAACTGGGCCCAGGCTGGGGAGGTGGCTAATGGCAGCTGCCGAGATAGGGAGTAATCAAGAATTAATTACGCGTTTCTGGGGATTCCTGAGTCTGGGCTAGGGATTCCTGGGAGCCTGGCTATGGCTGGGCAGGAGTGTGGGGCCCCCTCCAGCTCCGCCCCCTGCACTGCCCCTGTCTCTTCAGGAGTGGAGGAGGCAGCAGGCCCTATTTCCAAAAGGCTCTGGGTGCAGGGCTGCCCCCAAGGCAGTCTTGGATCCATGGGATACGGCACCACAGCCCTCCTGCACTGATGGACCAGGCCCCCGGAGCCAGGCGTGGGCTGTGTGGAGCTGGACAGGTACCTGTGCCTTGGGTCTGGGCATTTCTCGCCAGGGGCTCAGCCCGTGTTAAAGACGGTGCTTCGTCTAGGCTGGGCAGGTGCAAAAGGAAATGGGATTCAGCCTCTCGAGGCTGGAGTCCAGCAGCCCTGAGGGCTCCCCTGGGCTTTACTACCTGCCAAAGGCACGCCCTTGCGCGGGATGGGGGGTGGGGGGGTGTTCCCCTCTGCTCCGGTGTGTGTGTGTGGGGGGGACCCAAGCGGTGCCCCAAGCTGGTGCCTTCATTTCACAGCTTTCAGGTTTCAGGGGAAAGGGCCGCTCCTTCAGAAGCAGCTTTCTCTGAGCACCCAGCCTGGGTTAGCTCCGCAGGCACCATCCCATCACTTCGCCTTGCTTTCTGTTCAAGTCGTTCTCTGCTCGCTTCCTGCGTGTGGGCTGCCCCCTTCACTAAAGCCCCACTTGGTGGCAGAGGCAGCGTCCGTCTGGCTCCCGCTGGATCCCCAGAGCCGAAAACAGCGCTGCCCACAGAAGCTCTTTGGAGAAGGAAGAGCGCCCTCTGAAGCTGCTTCCTCACCTGTGAAATGGGGACGTGGCTACTGTGCAGGCCCGGAGGTTGGGGGGACTTAGAGCCTGGGCTCCCGGAGCGCTGCGCTCCCAGCCCGCCCTCGCCCGCGTGGGGGGGGGGAATGGGGGATGGATGGGGGATAAGGGATGGGAGGTGGGGGGGATGGATGGGGGATGGGGGATAGGAGGTGGGGGATGGATGGGGGATAGGGGATGGATGGGGGATGGGGTGGGGGATAGGAGGTGGGGGATGGATGGGGGATAGGGGATGGGAGGTGGGGGATGGATGGGGGATGGGGGATAGGAGGTGGGGGATGGATGGGGGATAGGGGATGGATGGGGGATGGGGTGGGGGATAGGAGGTGGGGGATGGATGGGGGATAGGGGATGGGAAGTGGGGGGATGGATGGGGGATGGGGTGGGGGATAGGAGGTGGGGGATGGATGGGGGATAGGGGATGGGAGGTGGGGGGATGGATGGGGGATGGGGTGGGGGATAGGAGGTGGGGGATGGATGGGGGATAGGGGATGGGAGGTGGGGGGATGGATGGGGGATGGGGTGGGGGATAGGAGGTGGGGGATGGATGGGGTGGGGATGGATGGGGAGGGGGGTGGGGGCGCGGGCGCGGTCACGGCGCGCCCCCCGCCGTCCGGCCGTCCGCGTAGCCCGCGTCGTGGCCACCGCGGTCGCAGGCGGGTCCCGCGCTCCAGCCGGCGCCGGGGCCGAGGACGGGCTGCGGGGGTGGAGGGCGCCCGCCGACCCGCCGACCCGCCGACCCGCGGACCCGCCGACCCGCCGCGGGCCCCGCTCCTTCCCAGGCGCCCCCGCGCCGCCGGCGCTTTGAAGTCCCAATCCGGCAAATAGAGTCAATCAATTATGAAGGGAACAATCTGGCGGCCCCTCGGGGAGCGGCGGCCGAGCGATCCCGGGGGATTAGGCCGCAAATCGCGCTGAGCCTCCCTAAGTGACAGCGAGAGAATCGCGCGCGGCGGCGGCGGGAGCGGGAGGGAGCGCGGCCGCTAACCCGATTATGCAGATCCGCGGGGGGCGCGGATTAGGCCGCGGGGGCGGCTTCGCCCTAAGCCGCTCGGGGATTTGGGAAAAGTTTACTCGGGCGGAGGGGGCGGAGGGGGCGGGCCTCCCCCGGCGGGCGGCCGCGCGGCTCCCAGCGGGGCGAGCGGAGGCGGGTCGGCGGGGCCGGGGCGGGGCCGGGGGGGCCGGGAGGGGCCGGGGGGGCGGGGCGGGGCCGGGGCGGGGCGTGCGCCGCTCGGACGCACCGCGGCCGCCCCTCTGCAGGCGCAGTACACGCGCACGCACGCCGAGTCGCGCACCACGGCCCGCGGGGACCCGAGGCGCACAGCCCCCGCCGCCCCCTCCCAAGCGCCCGGGACAGTGGAGAACACGCGGAGGCAGGTGCGCCCACGCGCCCACGCGCCCACGCGCCCACGCCCAGCACCACACGTAAGCCAGGCCCGCCGTCGCTCACCCAGGCGTGCAACACGCGGGCTCCCGGTCACCCTCACAGACACACAGGCGGACCCTCTACCGCTCAGACAGACACAGGATCCTACATTCAGATGCGGCGCCTCCTGTGATCCTAGTGGAAGCCCCCCCCCAGGACTATGACGTCAGCGACACTGTGGCCCGGGCAGAGATGTGGCCAGGTGCACAGCCTCGCAGGACCTCCCCCACCCTTTCCCTCGGAAGGACCCTAAAGACAAGTGCGTGCTGGTGTCTGTGAATATGTGTGTGCTTGAGTGTGAGCCTGCCACGAGAGCCCATATCTCCTGAGTCTGCACTTACTCTTGGGCTTTTGCAATGGGGCCTTCTCAGGGCAGGCGGGCAGGAGGGAGGGAGGTACGGGCTGGGAGATAGGCTGGTTCCCCTTGACTACTCTGGCTAGTGAGGGGCAGAGGTGCTGGCATTCTCTCTGCAGGCTGGGTGTCCAAGACTTTCCTCGCCAGGTCCTCTGGGCCTACTGCTTCCTTGAGGTGCAGTCAGGGAGGTGGTTGCAGAGAGGGTGGTAGCTTCCCCTTCTCCATCTGGGAAAAGCACAGAACCCAGCTACAAGCCAACCACAGGCAAGATGTCAGGAAAGCCCCACTCTCTTTTTATCTGTAAAATGTTCCATATGTGTGATCAGTGTGTGTCCAGGGAATATATGTGCTTTGATGCTCTGTGATGTTCATAGTCTTTGTGTATGTCTGGGGTACTATGTCTGCTTTTGGACAGTGTGTATTCATGGTCACCGGTTTATGTATTCCTAGCCTCACACCCCTCACACAATATCACAGCCACACATAATAACTGTAGACACAGAAGGTGCTCATCCCACACACACAAAATGACCGTGAACATACACTTTAACACACACACACACACACACACACACACACTGAGCTTCTGAGAGAGGCCAATCCTTTGCATGCACAGACAGTAAACACTAAATGGAGTTGCCTTCTCAGTTCTCACAACTGCTGCCTAGGCGGCAGAGGGCAATCACCATGGCATGGAGGGCATCGCACTCCATGCCCTAGGCAGTGATAGAGTGACCCTGTGGCTGACTCAATCAGCTAATGAGTCTTCAAGCAGAGCACTGGCTGCTGCCCCCACCCCTGTGCTGTAGGCACATGTGTGACTCCGTGCCCATCGCACACACCATTGTTATCATTGGGAAGAGCATATGTGTGTGTGGCTGCGCGGGGAGGGGAGAACCTTGCCCTCAGAATCTGGGATCCACCTGGAGGTCTGGGCTGACCCCTGGATCCCATTCAGTCGAGGGAGAGGGGATTCTGTGGTAGGATGAAGATGTGCTCTGGTATTTCAGGCCACTGGGGATGGTAGGAGGATATTCCCCTCCTTGGGCCTGAGTCCCTCACTGGCCTTCCCTCCCTGATCCAGCCTTTCTGGTCCTGAACCCATTGGAGGAAAGGCTAGAGGACCCTGAAGAAGAAATCTCCTGAGCATCTCTGACCCACTGGGCAGGACCTGCCAGCAGGCCTGGCACCAAACCCCTGCTGAGGTGCCCAGGTGGGGGGTGCATGTGGCAATCAGACCCAATTTCATGCTCAAGGAGGATTCCTCTGGCTGCCTATGGGGCAGATCCGATTCCTCGGCTGCAGGGAGGGCTTGGTCAGAAATAATCAGCAACCAGGCTGTAGGGATGGGCCTCCTAGGTAGGATCCCACCTCAGGAGTACACAAGGGGGAGGCCTGCCTGTAGGACTAAAGAAAATGAGGATAGGAAAAAGCCTCCCCATCTGGACACACCTAGGGGGCCTCCAGGTGTGGGCTCAGAGGACCTCAGTGGTCCTCAGCTGGGCTGGGCCTTCCTTCCCCGCCAGCCTGTCCTGATCCATATCCTGCTGCATCGCTTAATATATGTGTATCCTTGGATAAGGTACTTAACCTTTGTAGGCCTAGGGCCCAACTTTAAAATGGGGATAAAATAATACCTTCCTCATAGGATACATATAAAGAAAATGTAAGGCATGTAGCAGGGTGGCTGGTCGATAGTAGGTACCCAAGCTGTGAGCACTGTGTTACTACTATTATTTTCAGAAGAGCAGACTGCAGAAGGACTCTAACAGCCAATGGTGTCTTGACATACCACCCCCATCCCCACCCCTGAACCCCAAACAGGAGGGAGGCTGGGGAGAAGGGACACATGGGGACCACTACAATTCCTCCCTCCCCCACTCAGGCTTATCACCTAGGAGAGCACAGAGGGGATGGGAGCCAGTCTGGGCAGCCTGCCCTGAGGGGAAGGGAGCCTAGCTACCCCCTTCCAGCCCAAGTACACGTCTGAGGAGTGGATGGGGAGAGGAGAAGCCAATCTGAAGTGGCTTAGCGGCTCAGTTGTTTCAGGCCAGAAGCCATTACCTTCCCGGAGAGAGAAGCCCATGGCCCATCTGAGGCTAGGGGCAGGGGCTAGTGGAGTACAGATTAGAATGAGACTCCAGCTCCGCCTGAGGCCTCCTTGCTTCCCCCCCTTCCCTTTCTCTGACCAGGTGAAGAGGCCAAGCCCAGCGGGCTCTTCTCCAGCCTGGGCATGGGTGGGCAAGTGGTCTCTGCCCACACCACCACCATAATTGATCGCACCTACTGGGTGCTAGGCCCCCAAGCATCTCCTGTTTACTTTGTGCCTTTGCCACAGCTGGACCCCAGCAGGGGCCTTTTCAAGAAAGTCATCCAATTATCTAGCCTGGGGGGCAAGACTTGGTAGTGGGAATCAGAGGATTTCCATATAGGGGGGTGCTGGGGTGGCTGCCTGCCGGGTGTGCACAGCAAGCATGCTGTTTTACGAAGATGCCCTCCTATCTAGGTGGATCGGCATCGCTGCAGATGAAGGCGAGAGCTAAAGCCACCAAGCCACTAAGGCACCACCCTGGGTTCAAGCTCAGGGAAAGCACTTGTCTACCAAATCCCAGGCCCAGAAGCCACTCGAATTCAAGATGGCGATCTTTTGAGTCACCCCCAACGTGGGTAAAGGGGGGCAGAGGTGAGCTTAAACCCTGGGTTTGGGCTGTGTGCCCATTCTTACCCAGGACTGGGGTTGTATCCAGCAGATTCTTCAGCAGCCTGCATCCAGAGCATCCTGGGGAGGACATCTTTTGCCTCTTCAGTAAGAGCCTCCCTCACCTTCGCCAGGTGCTGTGGAGCCTCTGAGTTGGGCCCGAACAGGTGCTCCTCCCAACTGATGCCACTGAGCCTTCTTCTACCTCATGCCCCTCCAGCTCCTATCCCCTGCCTCTGCTGCTCTTGGTCTCTCTGTTTCTATTTCTATCTCGCAGGGGCTCCTTGTTTCTGACTCTATCTCTCCATGAGCCTGTGAATCTGTATTTGAGTCTTTGTCTGATTCTGTATCTCTATCTGTATCTGCAACTCTCTCTCTCTGGCTCTTGCTTGTCTCTCTTTGCCTCTGCTTTCCTGTCTCTGAATCCTGGTGTTTCTCAGTCTGTGTCTCTCTATCCCTGTCTCCAGGCTTGTCTTTCACACTGGATAAGTCTCTATATGGCTCCAGGAGATCTTTATGGTCAGGTTCAAAGGTCACTGTAGCTCAAGAGCTGAATGGAGAGGGAAAGCTGGCTTGTTCTGAGGCTGGGAGACAGGGTGTCCTGGATGCTCAGTGTTCCCTCTGGGGGAGTTTTGTCCTCCAGAGTTTGCACTTGTACTCAGTCTGAGTCAGGTCAGAGATACTCTGAAAGTTTTCAAAGGCTTAGCCTCCCACTTTAGACTATTTCAAGGGCAGGGCTTTGTCTCTATTCAGACAGGTAGCCAATCTTTCTGTAGGCTCCAGCTTCTCTTTTATGCCATGAGAATCAGTAGAGATGGCTTTTGGAGTAAACACAAAACAAACAAGCAAAACCCAGGTTCAAATTCTGGACCTGGGATCCCTGGGTGGCGCAGCGGTTTGGTGCCTGCCTTTGGCCCAGGGCGCGATCCTGGAGACCCAGGATCGAATCCCACGTCAGGCTCCCGGTGCATGGAGCCTGCTTCTCCCTCTGCCTGTGTCTCTGCCTCTCTCTCGCTCTCTGTGTGACTATCATAAATAAATAAAAATTTTAAAAAAATAATAATAAAAAAAATAAAATCTTTAAAAAAAAAAAAAAAACAAATTCTGGACCTGCTATGAATACACTCCGTGATAACTGGTAAGTTATTTGATTTCTCCCAGCCAGGGACATTCTCCTCATCAGTGGGGATACGAGCAGTGCCTATCTCTCCAGATTATGGTGAAGATAAAGTGAGATCATGACTAATACACTTGACAGAGCCTGATTCAAGAACTGGAAGTCATTTTTATTGGGTTCCCCCATTTGCTTATAGAGCCCAACAGAAGCATAGGCCCATAGGATCTTGCTGAATGAATACAGATTTTCTCGTTGTTCATTTCCCTACTTTCTTTCTGTCTTTCTCTGTCTCAGTGCTTGGACAGGATGGGTCATAAGAGCCACTTGAGCACCCTCTATGTACTCAGCCTTGATCCTTGCTCTACAGGTGGGGACAGGCTCTGTAAATCATAATGAGATCCAAATGTGGGGTTTGGCCCAGCAAGTTGGGATGGTTGTTGTGAAGTCTTAGGCTCTGAAAATAGTAAGACACTCTGAAAATTACAATGGGATCTGTAACAGCAATAGGCTCAGACATCAGGGAGGGGATGTGCTCTACAGATGGTAATGGGCTCTGTAAACATTGATGAGTTTGGCATACAATTTCAGGCTCTGCAGATAATGCTAGGCTCTGCAAACAATAATGGGCCTGGTGAATAGGAACAGGTTCTGCAAATGGTAATGGGCTTTGCGAATAGTGATGGGAGTGGCAAGTCATGAAAAAACTGAAGACTAGTTCTTACCTGTAGAGAACAAGGGGGGAACCTGTGGATCCCTAAAGAGCAAGACTCTGTCTCAGTACCACGGACAGCAAGATCCACCCGCTTCCAGGCTCCACTAGGCTCATCTGTCCATTGTTTTCATTGTGTGTTGATGTGTGTTGGGGTCAGGGATGGAGGTGGGGGGTGTCCTGGAGAAGAAATGGGACAAGGAGAGGAATGAGTCTGTGTCTCCACCCTCAAGCCTTCTAGTAGGCTGAGAAGACAGACTTCTAAGATGCCAAATGGAGGGGATTGTGTCTGTATTGACAAATCTGCTCTCAGCCAAGCTATTTGTGAGGTAGAAGATGTCTTTCCACATTAGAGGCTCTCAGAATGCTAAAAGGGTGTTTAAACCATACTGGGCCTCCTGGGGAAACTGAGAAGTCAGCTTTGCAAAGCACGTCTTGCCGGCTCCAGCTGACCTTAAATTCTGGCTGGTACCTGAATAGCTTTGTAGCAATTTAAATTTCTCTGTCCGTCTTTTCCAGGTCTGGCCATATTAACAGATCTGTATGTCAGGGAACATTCATACCTCTCGGAGCACAGGGCCTAGGGAGGGCAAAAGCAAGACTCTGTTCTGGGTAGGCTGTGAGTAACCATGCTGAGGAACCAGTAGGGGTTGAGACTGGCATGGGACGATGACCATGCAGGTGAGACAGCCATGGAGATGGCGGTGGTGGTAATGTGCTAATAGAGGTGGGGAGAGAGTAGGGGGTGTTGATAATCGTGGAGGTGACAGGGAAGTGATGGCGATGGCCAAAAGGTGGCAGTACTATAGGCAAGGAAGTAAGCCCCAGTTGGAGATAGCTTGGTAGAGAAGCTAAGAATTTGGCCTGCGTTTGACTTCTGGTTCTGACGTTTGCTAGCTGTGTGACTATAGGCAAGTTATTTACCTTTTCTCTGCCTCAGTTTCCTTATCTATAAGATAGAGATAATAATAATCCCTACTTCATCAAGGGCTAAATGAGTTCACATGTAAAATACTACCCCCCCAAAACACACACACACACACACACACACACACACACACACACACACCATGTAAAATACTTAGAGCAGGGACATCTGGGTGGTTCAGTTGGTTAAACATCTGGCTTTGGCTCAGGTCAGGGTCCTGGGATCCAGCCCCATAGGCTCCCTGCTTCTCTCTCTTCCTTTACCCCTTCTCCCCATTCATGTGCTCTCTCTTGCTCTGCTCTCTCCCTCAAATAAATAAATAAAATCTTAAAAATAAAATAAAATAAAATACTTAGAGCAGCACCTGGCACGGGGTACTATGTCAGTGACAGCTGCCATTGCTCTTAAGGAAGGGGGGACAGTAATGATGAGGACGGAGATGGTGGCAGTGATGTTGATAATGGTGAGGGCACGGATGGTAAAAACAACCCTGCAGTTTATGGAGTGCTGACCACGTGCCCTGCTATTGGAAGCACTTTGCATGTAGTAACTTGAATCCTCTTAACCCTATGAGGTGGCTAATAACCCCATTTAAAAGGTGATAAAACACCTTTAGGCACAGAAGTGTTGAAATACCTGATGGAAGGTACACAGCTGGTAATTAGAGGAGCTCCAGAGCTATGCCCTTGACTCCTTGCTGGCTGGAGACCCTGGCAGACTTGGGGATAGCAAGGGTGAGTGCTGGGGGCGTGGGAAGGATGGTGATGGAGGGAGCTCAGCATTGGTAATGGTGACAACAGAAGTGATGACAGCCCAGCCGTGGTGGGGGAGGGGGGGTGCGGGGGGGGGGGTGGGCAGTGAGGTCCTGCTCCAAGAACACCCCCTGGCCAAGCTCCCAGCAGGGCTCAGGGCTCCCAGGCAGCGAGATGGGTTAGGAACCCACAGTTTCGGCCGCTGAGAAGAGAAGGGGTGGGCTGGGGCTTTCCATTTCTCCACGGTCCCATCCTTCTGGGACTTGGCCTCCTTGGATCCGGATCTGGGAACTACCCAGCCCAAGCTACCTACCCCCTCCAGGAACTGGTCCGGCAGCACTAATGGCAGGGGCGAGCCACCCAGCCCATCCTAGAACTCTCCCGTTTGCGGCTGCGAGGGGGAAGCCTTAATAGAGACTCGGCCTCTGCGCCGCTGCTCTCCGCCTGCCATCCCGTCCCTATTATCAGCACCATCAGCGGCGGCAAATGACACTCTCGGAATCTTGACTCCAATCTGATGCGTGGTCCCCCGGGCCGTGGAGCGGTGCAGGCCAGCCAGGCTGGGGGGCTGGGGAGGGGCTGCGCGGTAATAGGATGTGGCTGAGGATGGTCTATTAGCAGCACTGCTGATGAGCCCCCTTCCCAGCCCCTGGGGTCCCCATCCCTGCTCAGCCAGGCACCAAAGAAGCCTGGGGGGCGGGGGGGGGCGAGGTGGGAGGCTGCTGGGGGTTTGGCTGGGCCATCTTTAAGCCTGGACACCAGGCTCCCTTGGGAGCTTGTGGGTGGGGAAAGGGAAGTTGGAGAAATGAGGCCACTCAGACAGTGTCTTAGACCATGTGTCTGGGGAGGAGAAGAGTTGGTCTGAAGGTGGATGATCTTTCCTTTTCAACCTAGGAGTGTCCCAGGGCCCAGGGTTTGGAGGGAGCCTCAAGAAGCATCCCATCCAGCCTTCCTTCTACAGAATCTTCTTGAACTCTCCCAGGCATGGTAAGCTCAGCATCTCCCCAGCCCCCTTGTTGCTTTAGTGCTCCCTTATTTGGGATCCTGATTGGCTTTTCTTGGTCCCTGAGGTCCCCTAAGAAGCAGTCACCTCACGACCAAGACAACCTCACGGGATTTGGGGACAGAAGATCTGTATCAAGTCTGCTCACCTGGTCCTCACCCCTCTCCATGGCCATAGATCTTCTGGCCTTTATGTATTGTGTGTGTGTGAAGGTTCTAAGAGGCTGGGAGCCCGATGGCTGGACCCGTTCCTGGGCCCCTGAGAGGCAGGGGAGGTAGTGGGCAGGGCCCTGGGAGGGTGCAGGACACCCAAGTCCTAGCCTGGCTTGTCTGCCAGGTGACGATGGGGGAGTTACACTTGCTCACCCAGCCTCCTCCCCGCATCTCCACCTCCAAGGGCCCTTCCTGACAAAGGGAAATAATGAACCTGGCTTCTCTCAGGTGGCTGGGCAGATAAATGCTTTGGGAGGCAGAAATCATGAATTTGGCACTGGACAATCTGAGAGTAGGGTCTAACTAATACCCACTCCACCCGCACATACACAGCACTAAGCAGGTGGAGGAAGATGAGGCTAAGAGCAGAAAGTGAACTTGCCCCCTCACTTCCTTGGCCTAGCTGTCAGTGTGGGGTGCACCACGAAGGGGTCTTTTCTGCCCTAAGGGTACCTGGCAGACTAGAAGCCTGAGCACCCCTGCCTCTATCCCAGCTGGACAGGGCTCCCTCTGGGCTTTGATATGGGAGAGAGAGGCTGAACCCAGCTGAAAAAGGATCCCTGGGTCCAGCAGAGGTGGAGGAGTGGGAAGGAGAGGAGCCCAGGTCCTGGCTCACAACCACAGGTCTTCCCCTCCCCCCAGGCCTGGGCTTCCGACCACAGCACCGAGCTCAATCTGTTCTGCCCAGTGCCCCTGCCATGCCCCACAGTCCAGAGGCCACAGACATCCTGGCTGTTTGCCTCTGCTGCGTGCCTGCCCTCAGTGCCCCAGCAGAGGCCTGGCCATCAGTCACAGGGCTGGCTGGACACACGGTTGGATGTGGCCCAGCAGATGGCAGGCGGCAGGGGGCACTTGACTCCTGCTCATGAGCCCTTGGTGGCCTCTTTTCACTCTGCATCTTTCCTGCCCCCTTTGCTCTTCCCCAGCTCACCTGTGTCCTCACCTGTACATTGCTCTCCTTTTCTCATCACCTGTGCCCATCTCACCTGTCTTCTCACCTGTGCCCCTCTGATCTGCCCCCCTCTCTCCTCCCTCCTCAGACTTCTCTCCCTTCCCCTCCTCCCCAGTCAGTCACCTCCTCTCTTTGCCATTCTCCTGTTAGTCTCCCTCAGCCCCTTAGGGACCCAAAAGCCAAGATTCAGCCTATGGAACTCCATCTCCCTAACAACTGCTCCTATAGCCAGGCTATTGCCTTCTCCAGGTGGCTGCCAGTGGGAAATTGGGAGCCCAAGCAGGACACGTTTTTTTGACTCAACCAAGGGCATCCAGAGGTGGGAGGTGAGAGGAAGAGGCCTTGGGTGATTGGGGCCCGGCAGGCAGCTCCCAAAGGATCCTGGCTGGGGAGCCCTGGGGAGAGGGCGCAGTTCTGGAGGTCAGACAGCAGGGGGCGCCCAATCCTTGCTCTAGTCTCAGAACCCACCGCGGGAGTCGCTCAGAGCTAGAATGATCCAAAGACCTAAGTGTTGAGTACACTGTGGGTGGGAACCCTCAGAAAGGTGCCAGCTTTGTCCTGGTCTGAAGTTGGCCTTGTATTGTTAGCTTTTTAAAGAAACTTGCCTGTTTCTTAGAATAACTACTCTATTTGAAATCCTGCAAGGATTGAACTTGGGACCTCAGACCTCTGGGGAGAGGGAGGAGGAAGAGGTGCTGGCATTCCTTGGAGAGGGCCATCTCCCTGCCCTCCAGCCCCCTTAGGAGCACTTTCCTCTCATCTACAGGCAGTGTCCTCCCTCCCTGGACTTCACCCCTACATCAGCTGGGGAGGCAGTAAGCGCACCTCAGGCCCATGGTGTCCCCAACGGACCTGTCTGGTGCTCAGGGGTGCAGAAGCGAGGGAGGGGCTGGGTGGGTAGACCATCTCTGTGTAGCAGTGCGGCTGTGTCTGTGACATTTTAATATATAATGTGTGCATGTGAGTGCACAGGTGTGTGTGTGTGTGTGAGAGAGAGAGAGAGAGAGGAGAGAGAGAGAGAGAGAGAGAGAGAGAGAGAGAGAGAGAGAGAGAGAGAGAAGCACACCAAGGTTCCTTAGGTTCTTTGCTCAGTGAAACCTCTGCCAGGTGCTGTGGTGGCACCCCTCCCCCCACACTCCTTCAAGAACGGCCTGAATCTGGGTGTGGGGTCAAAGCAAGTGTGAGTGACATTGACTCCAGCTGCATGGAGAGGCCTCTTGGGACCTGCACCACCATCCTCTTTGTCCTCACTACCTAAAAGCCCACATAAGTTTAGGAGGGAAGGCCCAGCCTCAGGACTTGAATAATATCATAATAATTATGGCTCTGGGTGGGGCAGCATGAAGGGCCTAGAAATGGCTTGGAGAGGACCCAGGCATCTAGAGACAGGGGGTGCCAGAGCAGACTTCCTGAAGGGGGCTCAGCCTGATGGCGAGGGGTCTTTTAGACAGCTCTGCGAGCTGGCAGGCAGGAGGGGTGGGCTGGCACAGTCATTTCAGGACCCAGAGATACCTTTCTAGGCCTCCCATTATGCTGGGAACTGGAACTGAGCTCCTCGGTGTAACACCCCCTCCGCCCTAAGCAGGCCATGGGAGGTTGGTAAATATCGTAATCAGATTAGTGGAGTGGAGGCGGCGGAGGCTATGGTGGGAAAATGCTTCGGGCTGGCCAGGCCCCCACCCCTCTCCTGGGAATGCAGCCCTCTTGCCTTGCCCTGTCCCTCCGCGAGGGCCCCAAAGTCACCCTGGCTCTTCAGTGGTCTCTGCTGGCCCCAGGTGATCCCACCTGGCACCTGGCTCTCCCTGGATCTGGTGGAGATTTCGGAGTCCTCGGGGAGAGATGGAGCAGCAGAGAGCCCGGCCCTGCTGACGCCCCCTGCCCCAGTGAAGCTGGTCCTCTGGGCCGCTCCCTCAGCCAGCAGGGCCCCTGCCCTTTCTTCTGGCCACCACAATGATGTGCTTACCTGTGAGCCTGGGCTGACGCCAGGATCCCAGGGTGATCTTGGCTGGAGGGGGTGTCTTGTGGGAGGCGCAGGGGTTCATCAAGGTTGAGTCAGAGTCATTTCCCTCTTCAGTCTTCTCCATGGCCAAGCTGAGGACTGGTCAGATGGAGTGGAATGGGGCAGAGAGCCAGGCACACCGGGGAAATGGCAGGGGCATCAGGTCAGACAGGGGGTTGGGCAGGGCTGGGAGATCTCTGAGGCAGGAGTGGGGGTCTCGGGGGAAGAGAGCGGGGGAAGAGAGCCAGAGGGCCCTGAGGCTGGAGAGTTAGGGGCTGGGGAGGAGAGGTGGAGACATTGGGAGTCCGGGAGGTATTAGGGGACAGAGGATTGGGAGCTAAAGGATTCGAGCCTGGGATGCTGAGAAATGGGATACTGGGAGACTTGGATGCTAAAGTCAAGGAGCCACGTGTTGAGGGACCAGGGTTCCAAGACCTGAAAAGAGGGTAAGGTGTTCGGGGCTGAGGGACCACCCAGTGGAGCTGAGCTGGGACAGAAAAATAGAGGAGCACATTGTCACTGAGAGGGAGAGGAGTCCCCAGGTGGACAGGAGGAAGTGCCGAAGGTCCCCGGCCAGGCCTCCCACATCCCCCCATGGCCAAGATGGGGCCACTGGGGCAGTGGCAGGCCTTTCCTTTTCGGGCTGTCAGAGCGGGTTAGGCTCCGGGAATTGGTTCCCTGGATCATCTCCTGGGAGCCAGCCCCTCCTGGCAGCTTTGTTTGGCGAAAGCGCAGGGATTAGTGGGGCTGCCCCCACACCACCTCCCGGCCGCCAGCTCCTGGCGCTTTCATCCCTGAAGGTCGCTAAAGCCGCAGTACTTTGAGATTAGGCCCCACAAAGGGGCCCCTTGTGCTCCAGCCAAGCCTGGGGGGCAGGGAGGGGAGGGGGTCCCAAGAACTCGGCCTAGACTGAGCCCCTGAGACAAATCCTTCCCTTCCTCCCTGGAGCATCACGGAGGGTTCCCCTGGCCAAAGGCCGAAGACCCCTCCCATCTCTGCCCCCAGCTCAGAGACTGTCTCCAGTGGACCCTGGCAAGGGGACATTCAGGCCAGTTAGAGGTGACCCCCCGGCCTCATCAGCTCTGCCAGCATGTCAGCATCCACCTGTGGTCATCTCAGGCTAGAGCTGAAGGGGGTGGAGGGCAAGGAGGGGTGGGGGTACCCAGGGTAAAGGTCAGAGTGAGTCTAGGACCACAGACTGAAAAAGGGCATCTGTCTAACCTGCCATACAGCAGATGGGGAGACCAGCCAGGGCTGGGGAGAGAAAGGGGCTTGTCCTGGGTCATTCCAAGTCACTGGCAGACCTGAGGCAGAGATGAGGTGAGCTCCCTCTTTTACCTGGTGTCTGAGCCCAGGTCAGGGGTCAGCAGGTGTTCCTCTGCACTGCTTTGTGCCTCTTGCACAGAACAGAGTGATATTTTTAAAATGCGGGGTCCCGCATAAAGTTGCCAGCCATTAATTTTGCCATATGAGGTCCCTGAAGGAAAGTTACCAACTGTTCTCAGTCTCATTTCATAAAAGAAAGGATATCGGAACATCAAAAAAGTTGAAAAGACATCATATCAGAATGGAGAGGATAGAGCTTCATATTGAATAGGTGTAGCTTTTTGCACAACTTCCTCTAAAATTTTTACTTTTTTTAATTTTTTTTATTTTTATTTATTTATTTTTTTTACTTTTTTTTTAAATTTTACTTTTCTCTTGTTTGGGCAAACCATCTTAGGACTCCTGGACCAGGTGCACATGGAGAGGGTACCTGCCCCAAGGGGCTGGGGTGTGTCCAGGACCCAGGCCTGCCTACCTCTCAAGGGCCAGGGGCAGGTGGGGGCGCTAGTTGCTTCATGTCTCACCCTGGGGAGGTGGAGCCAAGGGCCAGTGGGACTGGGCTGCTTCTCTGTTCGGTGAGAGCAGGCTTCACCTTGTCCCCCTCATCACCAAGGAGACCTAGGAAGAGGAGGGGGAGGGAGCAGGCCTGACCGCGGGTCGATAGAAGAAAATTTCTTCCTGTCTTCTTGCTCATAAAATGTTTGTGGCCAACATATTGCACAACATTCCCAGAGAGGCCACAAAAGGCAGAGCTGGGCTGGCAGGGTCAAATGGAGCTCATGGAGCCCAGCCTGTCTGCTTAGCCCTCCACCGGGCCTGCCTGAGGGGATCAGGACAGGGAGGGGCCCAGGGGCACTGGGGCGCTGGTGGTGGCTATATGGGCTTAGCTTGAGGAACATCAAAGATGTTCGATAAATTCCTTGTGAGAAATTGTCCACAGGGAGGGATCCGCCAATGAGAGGTAGGAACTGATGGTATCAGCTGAAACTCATGTGGGATTTATAACATACCAGGTACTGTGCTGTGAACTCATGTAACCCTTATGACAACCCTAGGAGGTAAGTGCTATTATTTCCCCCATTTTACATATAAGAACACTGAGGCACAGAGGTTGGGTGACTTGCCCACAGTCACACAGCTAGTCTGGCTCCATGGCCATGCTTGGAATTACTGTGCAATTATACTGTTATACTGTGGCCCTGAGCAAGGGTTACCTCTGTGTGTCCACCATCACCTGGCCATGCCTTCCTCACCTCGGGATGCTCCATGGTTTTCCTGGGGTTTGTTTGGAAGCATCAAGAGATGCTTGCCATTTTGCAGACACTGGGTAGAATGGAAGCATCCTCTTGCTTAGTTGTGGTAGTTTAAGAAATATGTCCACAGGGATGCCTGGGTGGCCCAGCGGTTGAGAGTTTGCCTTTGGTTCTGGGTGTGATCCTGGAGTCCCGGGATCGAGTCCCACACCGAGCTTCCTGCATGGAGCCTGCTTCTCCCTCTGCCTGTGTCTCTGCCCTTCTCTCTCTCTCTCTCTCTCTCTCTCTCTCTCTGTGTGTTTCTCATGAATAAATAAATAAAATCTTTTTAAAAAAAGAAATAATGTTCCCAGATTCTTTGATACTTCTTCCTTTGAGTGGTGGAAGTTCACTGTCCTCTCCTTGAGTGTGGGTTGGACTCAGTGACTTGCTTACCAAGACAAGAACATAGCAGAAGTGATGGGATGTCACTTTTGAGATTAGGTATAAAAGATTACAGCCTCTATTTTGACCTCTCTCGCTCTCTCATATTCCAGCCACCATTTAATAAGAAAGAAGTCCAGGCTACCTTGCTGAAGAGCCTGCATGGAGGAGAACTGAGGCACCGCAGCTGACAGCCAGCACCAAATGCCAGCCATGCCAAGAAGCCCTCTTGGAAGAGATCCTCCAGCCCCAGTCAAGACTTCAGAGGGTGTAGCCCAACCAATACAACTGCCATCCAAAAGACATCCCCAGGCCAGAACCAGCTAAGCTGCTCCTGGATTCCTGCCCCTCAGAAACTGTGATATAATATAGGTGTCCTTCGCTTTATTGAGCTTTGCTTTATTTCAGTTTGTCGATACTCTGTTCTTTTTATGAATTGAAGGATTGTGGCAACCCTGCATCAAGCAAGTCTATCAATGCCATTTTTTTTCAACAGCATTTGCTCACTTCATGTCTGTGGCACACTTTGGTAATTCTTACAAGATTCCAAATCTTTTTGTCATTATTATATTTCTTAGCGTGGTCTGTGATCAGTGAGTGTGACCTGCTGAAAGCTCAGATGATCATTGGCATTTTTTAGCAATAAAGTATTTTTAATAAGGATATGTACATTGTTTTTTATTTTTTAAAGATTTTATTTATTTATTCATGACAGATAGAGAGAGAGAGAGAGAGAGAGAGAGGCAGAGACACAGGCAGAGGGAGAAGCAGGCTCCACGCAGGGAGCCCGATGTGGGACTTGATCCCAGGTCTCCAGGATCACACCCCGGGCTGAAGGCGGTGCTAAACCGCTGGGCCACTGGGGCTGCCCTATTTTTATGTTTTTAGAATATTTTATTTATTTATAAATAATCACACAGAGAGAGGCAGAGACATAGGCAGAGGGAGAAGCAGGCTCCCCTCAGGGAGCCTGAGATGTGGGACTTGATCCCATGCCCTGAACCAAAGGCAGATGCTCAACTACTGAGCCACCCAGGTGTCCCTGTACATTGTTTTTTAGATATAATGCTACTACTCACTTAACAGACTACAATATAGTAAAAACATAACTTTTATATGCACCAGGAAACCCAAAATTCGTTTGACTTGCTTCATTGAGATATTTGTTCTATTGTGGTGGTCTGGAACTGAACTTGCAAAATATCCCTGAGGTGTGCCTGTAAATTGTTTGTTTTAAGCCACCTAAGTTTAGGAGTCCTCTGTTATGCAACGACGGAAAACTGATACATTTGGCCAATCTCATGGTCTGGAATCTCCCCATTAGAGCTTCACCTATGGTTGGGTTAAGTCCCTGTCTCCTCCATGTCTACCCCCCAGTCCTGAGATAAGTAACAACTGCTAATGCTGATTTGCTGAATCAGTTAATGGTCCCAGGATGGTTAAGTGATGCCATTCTGGAAATGGCATGTGGCCACTTAATCATTCTGAACCCACCCAGGCTGGGGGTGGTCACCAATGAGCAGTTTTGACAGAATTATGTGACTTTACAGCTTTCTCATACAGTGGCTTCCAGACCCCCCAGCCTCACCCCCCACTTTAGTTGACAGCAAAGGTCCAGGGCAGTCATGGGGATGAGGCCCTGGGGAGAGCTGGATTGACTGGAGTCGGGCCCAGATTCCACAGATCCCATCTCTGGCTCTGACACTCCTGGCCTCTTTCCATTCCTCGCCCAGTAGTGGCCATAGCTGCATTCATGAGACCCACTGCCCCCCTTCAGCATCTTCCAACCTCTTTTCAGAGTCCCCATTCTAGGCTGGCCACCGACCCTGAGTCACCAGCTAGTGTGATGTGATCGTGCACATCTCAGGGCCATGGTGCACATATGTGAGTGTAAGATGTGAGGTGGGAAACATTTGTATGTGGACATATGCACTGGTGGCTTTCGTGAAGCATGCATTTGTGCAAATGTGCATTTGATTTGGGTTTCTGGGTGGAAAGGAATGTGTATGCTCTTGTACTTCTGTGCATACCTGGGAGAGTGTGTGTATACATACCTGAGGATCCGAGGATCTGCACAATGGCTTTATAGGGGCCTGTGTGCTTCAGTCAGTGTGCCTGTGTTTACTGCAACTGGGATGTGTGGCTGTGTGTCTGGCTTTCTCGGGCCAGGTACCAGCACTAGAAGCGCCTGGACTGCGGTCCTTAAAGGGTTAAGGGAAACAGGAGCCGCCATAACTCTTAATCATAGCTTTGCAAGCTTAGCCAGTGCCCCTGTTGAAAAATGTTTCAAAAAGCAAAATAAATGATCTTTTAGTTACAGAAGTATTGATTTTGCCCACATCTAGTAATAAAGAGCAAGTCACCTGTAGCTAAAACTCTTGTAAAATATATTTTATACTCTAATAGTCTGCAGATAGAGTCACCCGCTGAGCACAGATGACAAATCTCCCCAGCGCGGCCTGCGCCCCCCATATTTCACGTCAGGGACGCAGTGGTGGCGCAGGCAGCGACATAGCTGGGTCTCCCTGAGGGTGAAGACACGGCCTAGTTGGCTACAGGAAAAGAAGAAAGTCAGGTTCCTGGCACATGGTCCATTCCCCTGCCCCCACCTGGGCACTCAGCACCAACCTGGGTCATGGTAGAGGTTCAAGACCTCCTGTCCTTCAGAGAGAGTGCCCATCCTCTATCCAAATCCCTTAGAAGGGGCGCCACGACCCCCCCCCCCCCCCCCGCCAGTTCTCAGAGCCTGGCCACATCTCTCCTCTCTGTATTACCCAGCTACAGAGGCTGACAGTGTGGAAATGTTGAGGATCTAGGAGAAGAGTCAACAATGGGGTGGGGGCTCCTTCCTGGTTTGAAGCCAGCTACCCTAGGTATGCACTGACATGTCCACACATATGCCACTTGCTGCCCACCCCCAGGCCTCCATGTACACTCAAAAAGACACACTTGGCCCCCAGTGCATACATATATCCAGAGGGACACACTTGACATCCCCCCACCTGCACAAGTATACACCACTTGGCTTTATCTGTACAAGACACACACACCCAGCAGCTCACCTAGGACACATCCAGTCCCTTCATGGGGATCTGCCATATGTCTAAAGAACCACATCCACCCTACCCAGAGGATTTTTAAAAAGGAAGATTTCTGTCTGAAATGATCAAATAGTCACTTTGCTTTTGGGGCCCGAATATGTGGCATGCTCTTCTCTCATTATCTTTTATACATAGATAAATCTGGCCAAACACACCTCCTTTCATTTATAGCTCTCCCCACCCCTCCCTGCAGGTGGGAGAGGAGTTGCTTAAGAAGGGTGCCCAGATCTCCTCGCCTCCTTTACTTCCAGAGGGGGTGCATCCAGAGATGAAGCCGAGGCCTGGGAGGCCACACACCTGGTTCCAGTCCCTCTTCTGCACTGACCTGCTGTGTGGCCCTGAATTTCTCTGAGCCTCTGTTTGGATAGGGACCAACATTTTCCTCTGGCATTTATGGCCTCCCCTCAGAGAAAGGCCACATAACTCACCATCAAGGTCCCTTATCAAGGTACTATTGGAGAAGTCAGAGTGCCCTCCCACCTCCACAGTTAACCAGCTGCCTTGGGCCACCCGGATCCCCACAGTTAGGTTACCTGAGGGCAAAAGTGGTGGGAGGAAATTCAAAAGCAGGGTAGGGGACACCCCTTTCCTCCCAAAGCTGGTAATTAATAGGGTTTTCCAATCCCTGATGGTAGGGGGATAGGTAGAGGGGGTGAGGAGGGCGCAGAGAAGTGGGGGGGGACCCTCTGGGAGTAAGAAGGTGGGAGTTAATTCAGGTAGTGTTGAGAATAAGGCTGAGACACGGTGGGAAGGGGCCAGGTGTGGTGGGGGGTTGGGGGGCGGCTGGGGACGTGGGGGAAGGGGGTAGGAAGGCGGGGGGAACAGGTAGGGACCCCCAGCTAGGGGAGGCAGGAACGCAGGCAGCCAGCAGGGTGAGTGCGTGTTGCGGGGGGCTGACTTTGGGGTGGTCGGAGGGCCGGGAATTCGCAGGGGCATCCGAGCGGCGAGGGGCAGTGGGCATCGTAGGGAGGGGACGCAGGTAGCGGCCCGCGCAGGGCTGGAGCGGGGGGAGGGCTCTTTAAGCGGCGGCCGCGCTAATAACCTGTCCAGGAGATGGCTCGTGGCAAATTGCTTTGTTAGTCTTGTCAGCGCGGCCGGGGCCGCCGTCAGCGCGCGCCATGGATCAAGATGATGAATCGCCGCGGACCGCGCAGATGCGGGCGGCCCGCGGCCCTGCCCGGGGGTGGGGGCGGGGGCGGGGGGCCGGGGTGGGGGGGCGGGCGGAGGCCGCGGGGGGCCGGGCCGCCGCCTTCGACTCTCGAATTAGCTCTAAGCCGCGGGCCACGGCCACTGCCCCGGGGAGCACCGGCCGTGGGGGCAGGGGGGGGGCGGCGCCCCCCATGCGGAGCCAGGACTGGGGGCCCGACTCGCGTCTCATCGGGACGCGGGGGACAGTGGGGTTCCGCGAAGGAGCGGGGAGGGGCACGGCCGCAAGTCTGCGGGGCGAGCCTCTTCCATGGGGCTGGGGTTCGGGCCGCTCGAGGGTCTGGGGCGCCCACCGAGCGGCCTCTTGGGGCGTCTGCCCCCTTCCCTCTGGCGCTGTGAGGGGCCGAGGAGGCCAGAGTCCTCCTTGAGGGTGCATGTGGGGGCGGCGGGGAAGGGGTTGGTGCGGCATCGCTGCTCTAAACTGGGCCCAGAGCTGGGGCTTTGGGGAACCTCGGACCCTCACTTCCCAGACCTTTCTGCACAGGTGGCTGGGACCCCGTGGTCTCAGAGTCTCCAGGCCTAGCAGCACCCGGTTTTCTCCCAGGTCCCCAGTTAACCCATCCCTGCGCACCCACGGCCTGGGTCCAGTTTAGAAGCATCTGCCTCAACAGGCCGCGCAGCCCGCACAGGCACAGTGCGCATTCACATACCGTGTATTTAAGCCTGCGCGCACGTTATGCGCAAATATAGGAGTGCGTACATGTAACTCCCGTGCCCGAAACTCTCAGGGTAATGAATGCACACAAACATACTAGCGCATCCCGAAATGCACTGCTTCCCCCACTCCCAGCCCCAGCAACCCAGGAAAGTCTTTTGGGGGCGGGTCCCCAGCCAGTCTGGGACGCCTTCCTTTTAAGCCCTTTGAAGGTGTCAGCCACAGCGGGGGGGGGGGGGGGGGGGGGGGGGGGGGGAGGGTGGGAGGTTCCAGGGGCTGGCAGGGGAGAGAAGTCCTGAATCATTTCTACTTCTTAGCTCCTGTCTAGACGGCGGCACCTTTGGAATCATTTTGTTAAATCAGTAAAACCCACCCACCTTGTGGCTTGCCAAGCTCCCCATCACCCCAAGCCTTCCTAAAAGGACACCTTTCCCTCTGCCCCTCCTCTCTCATTTTCCTCTCTTTCTGTCCCAGCCTGTGCCAGAGATTTTGTTCACCTCCCCCCTCCCTTCCCGGCCCCCCAGTCCTGTAAGAATCTACAATCAGCCTGGGGCCTAAACACTGTGTGGTGCAATGTTTCTGGAAGTACACGGGGGTGAGAATATATAGTGATGACCCCCATGCCGCTGTGCTCTTCTGTGAGGCCTGGTGTCCCTACAGGGTAGTGGGGGATTCTCCAGGTGCCCGGGAACTCCAGTCTGTGGAGGCCCAGTGTGTACCATGAGGCTTGAGGCATACTGGCCACCCAGCCACCACCTCCAGACCTCTGGGACTGGGACAGCTGGAACAGGCCGAGGCCTGGGATAAGAGGGGTTTCCCCAGCCAGGCTCAGAGTCTGTGTGGCAGACAAGTTCCCCTCAAAGAGCAGGTGCCACCTGGGTGGCTCAGCGGTTTAGTGCCGCCTTCGGCCCAGGATATGACCCTGGAGACCCTGGATCGAGTCCCGCATCAGGTTCCCTGCATGGAGCCTGCTTTTCCCTCTGCTTGTGTCTCTGCCTCTCTCTCTGTTTCTCTCATGAATGAATAAATAAAATCTAAAAAAAAAAAGAGCAGGTGCCTAGTTGGACCCTATCCCCCATCATCTGCTCGCCCTGCTCCCCCTCTGCTCACTAGCAGAAACTCCACTATTTTCAACAGCCCTGCTCTGCAAGTCTGGGCCTGGTAAACCCTGACTGGGTTGGGGTCCCCACCCTTGCAGTCTGCCCCACCCTGTCCTCTCTGGGATGAGGACTAGGGAGAGATGGGTTAGAGTTGGGTCTCTGGGCAAAGAAAGATGAAGCCCCTTCCTGCTGGGAAGGGAGTCTCAACTGAAGCCAAGCTTCCTCTTGGGGGGAGCGCCCTCAGCGCACCCTCCCCTGGTACCACCAAGCAGAGATGGTTTGGGGCAGGGAGGGATTCCACATCTCTGCTTCCATGGAAGGGACTTCAGGGACCCCTCCTCCATTTGTGCATCTCTAAATGGGATGCTCCATATGTGCACCTGTATCGAGGTTTCTGTGTGACTGAATAACCGTGTGCATGTGCAGGGGTTACAGTTTTCTCCAGGATGGTCTGTGCACATGTGTGTGGAGGGCAGCCAGGTGGGGGCGCAATGTCCTTCCCACCATTTCTCCTGCTTGTGAAGCCCCTGGCCAAAGTCTGGATAATTTAAGCCAAAGAGACAGGCTTCATTCCCCTTCCCTCCCTTCCCTCCTGCTCCCTCCCCTCCCTCACAGGGCTGGATCCCTGAAGGGAAATTAAAAGGTTATTTAAAGCCCCCGCCTCCACCTTTCTTGTCCCTTTAAATGGAGCCTAAACGGTTTTGCTTTGGCAGAAGAAATCTTTTCTGGAGCTTTGGGGTGGGGGTGGGGGATCCTGGTGGGAGAGAAGGGTCTAAGCGGCCTAATCCTCTTACCGCCCCCTCCTCTCCCCTCCCTTCTGAGGCCCACCACTCCCTGCCCACCCCCCCTCGAGGCGCTCAGCCCGTAACTCTGCCTGGGGATCAATCCTCAAATCTGTCCATGGCCCCTCTGCCCTGCCCAGGCCAAAATTCCTGACCTCCTCGACCCAGGCCCGGACAGTCAAATCTCCGGGCAGCATCAGCCAGCCACCATCTTCCACCTCTCATGCCTTTGCCCCCCAAGTAAACAGCCCAGCTCCTGAGAGCTTCACTTACCAGAGGGAATGCCAGAGCCAGGGTCCAGCTGCTCCAGCCCCAAGTTTAAGATCACGTGCTCACCCTGTGTCCGTCTTACACACAGCCAACTGGATCCACAATCATGCTTGCACTCACAATTACACAGAGATTGGTTACACACACAAAAGGGACTTAGGGCCACAGTTATACGTAGACTTGTAGTCACAAAAACATTTGTTACAGGGACACGCTCCACATTTGACTCACAGTTGCTACCACTGTGGCCAAAGTCAGACTGGACAGAATCCTAGCCACACAGGGACACACACCACATGCACCCCACACCTACACACCCTTGGCCAAGTGCCTCTCCAGTCACCGCACAGCCACACACAGAGCCTCAACACAATCACTTGTCACTCAGGCACTACCAGTAGTGTGGGCGTCATCCTGCCCCTCTGACACACACCTCAGACAGGTGGCTGGCCTCCTTCACCACCTGGCCCCAGAGCCAGCTCCAGAATGTCATCTTCCTGTGAACTGGTCCTGCCTGGAGGGAGTAGGGCACTGGCAGGAATGTGGGGGTGAGCACCCGGGGCCTAGGATTTTCCCCATGTGGGTCTGGAACCCTGTGTCTGTCCCCCCTGAGACAGGTGCATGCTCTGCGTGGGAAGCTGAGTCTCCTATGGCAGCCTCTCCAGGAAGCCTGCAGCTGCCAGGCTGGAGGCCGGCGGTTCGGAGCGCCATCCTGTGTATGGGCTGAGTGTGCTAGCCCGGAGTTCTGACTTCAGGTTGTGTGGTGCTGCGGTGGCGTGGGGGTGGCAGGGCTGCCGGTGCCGGTGGCGTGGGACCTATGGGGAGAGAGAGTGTGTCCGTGTGCGCGCGCAGCTCAGGACCAATCTTGGAGGGCGGTGGGGGTGGGGGTCATGCGGAGCGCCCCCAAGCCACCGCAGCTGATCCTGGTGCCAAGCCCCCAGTTGCGGGTGAGGCCTTGGGAGGGAAAGGTGTCTCAGACCCCCCACCCCGGTCCCAGGGATTGGCCTGCGACTTCGGCAGAACCGAGAGAGGCAGGGATCCCGAACGACTGAAGATTCGAAGGAGGTGACGGGTGCTGGCGGGGCCCCCAGACCCGCCGGCCGTCGGACCCGGGCGGCCTAGGCCCTCGGCGGCTCCGCGGCCCCGGCGGGGCGGGGCGGGGCGGGGGCGGGAACGGCGCGTGATTGGCAGCCGCCGGGGCCATTAGGGAGCGCATGGGCCCGCGCCGGGCGCCCGGGAAACGCCGTTTAAAACTCCGGCCCCGGCCGCGGCGCGCGTAGATGGCAGCGGCGGCGGCGGCGCGGCCGGGGAGACCAGGTGCGAGCGGGCGGGGCCGACGGGCCGAGCCGGGGGGGCGCCGGGGCGGGGGGCCGTGGCCGAGAACCCCGGGGACCGCCTGGGCTCTGCGCTCCTGCCGGGCCCGCGGGAGGACTGGAAAGTTTGCTTGCGGTCGGGGACCCGGAGCCAAGACGGGCTGCGCAGGGACACAGGAGGCCGCGGGCAGGCCGGAGGGACGCGGGGCGAGAGCGCGGGCGCGATACCCAGGGCTGGAGACGAGGCAGAGGCCGCGAGCGACCCAAGGAGGCAGACGGCGCGGAGCGCGCGGAATCCCGGGGCAGAGCGCAGACAGCGTGGGCAGGAGCGCCGCGGCGGAGACGCAGGCGCCCGCAGAGAACGCTTCGGATCCGTCACGGTTGTGCCTCATTTGGAAGATATTACTTCGCCCCTGAAAAAAAATAAATACAAAAAAGGTTTGGATATTAAGCGGAGACAAATCCTTCTCAGTGTGGAGGGGGTGGGGAGGAGGTGGCCGGGGTAATGCGGAGCAGATGCGCCCGGGGCCGGGGCTGGGGAACGCGGGGCCGCCCACGCCCCCCCCCGCTTCCGCGTCCACGCCGCCTGGCGAACCCCTCGGTGCCCGGGACGTTGCCCGGGATCCGGCTCAGGTCCGGCTCCAACTCGCCGCCGCCGAGCGCGCCTTTTCTCTCGGGATGGCGATTCTGCACGAGTGCTCCGGCCCGGGGTGGTTCCGCGCGCAGCCTGCCTCTGTCCGCGCGAGTGCGGCCTCGGGCTAGGGTGCCCCAGGTGGACGGTCGGGGCGCGGCGGGCCCGGGCCCCGGAATTCGTTTTGCCTTGTGCGGCCTCGGCCGGCGTGGGTCGGGGGAGCGCAGCCCGGGAACCGCAGGCTGGGGCCAGTCCCCGGAGCGGCCCTCGCGGCGCAGCGGGAGGAGCGGCCACGGGGCCGGGACGCTGCACGCTCTCCCCGGCTGCTCGACCCGGTGCAGGAGCGGAACGGCGGTGTCCCGGACGCCGCTGGCTCAACTTTCTCGCCCGTCACAAGTTCCCGGGCTCCGCGCTTGGGGCGCGGGGGGCGCCTCGCCGTAACGTCTCCTGCAAATTCGCCCCGAAACTGGGGCTTAAACTTTTCTGTATTCCGGCGGCGGCGGGATGGGGGCTCATGAGGCTGATGACTTGTTCGATGAGGAGGTCTGGATGGGAGAGGGGGGCCTGGGATCCGCGGCCTGTTCGCCGTCGTTGGTGTTCAGAGTCCCCCCCAAGCAGCGAACCCGCGGAGTCTCCCGCGCAGCCTCAGGACGGGTTGCGCTCGGACCCGGGCTACCTTTTTCGTTTTAGAAAAATCTGCAGAGGCTGAGTCGGCCTGGCTGGTGCTCGTTTTGTGAAGCTCCCCGGGTTTAAGGACCTCGGGAAGAGCGAAAGGCTTTACAGACTCCATGGGCCTTGCCAAAGGGGTTGGGGGAAGGCAGTTCGCTCTCGGAGGCTGTTGGCGCTGCAGCCGTGGAAATTGTGCAAGTTCCCAATTCGCAGCGGAGGCGGGCGGTGGCCGCTGTGTCTTGCACTCCAGCTCGGGCTCCCGTGCGCTGCAGGCGGGTTGGCCCCGTCCAGCATCTTCCTGGGAGGTCTTGTCGTCTATTAGCTTTAGGGGGGGTGGAGGGACTTGTTTTCAATTTTGCTGGGATTCGCCTTTCACTCCCCGGCGTCCCTAGTACTTCCCCAAAGGGAAAGCGGTCTGACCCAAGGATCGGTGAATTTAGTCCCTAGTCCCTACCTCCCCTCTCTGCGAGCCAGCTGTGCTAATGTGTGTGTGTAGGCGGTCAGAAAAAAATCGAATTTGCTACCTAGTGAGAGCAAATTATCCAGATAATTGGTTCAAATTTCTTTCCTCTGTGGCTGGGGTATGCACAATCTTTGGACCAGAAGCAGGAATCCCTACTCAGAATGGGGGTAAACAACCATCCCCCTGGCAGACCTCTCCCGCGAGGACTTCTGCTGGGACATGGGAAGCTGGCTGCAGTGTAACAAATCCTGTGTGGAAATCCAAACGGAAGGGCAAAGGTGCAGAGGAGCGGAAACCCGCCCCAGGCGAAGGCACCCGCAAAGGCGAGCAGCCTGGGCCTCTGGATGGGTTCTGTCTGTTGGCGGGCTTGCCGGTCAGCTTCAAGGGCACCGGGTGAGTGTCTCGGGGCCCCTGCACACCGTCAGTGTCACTTTCACATGTGGCATTATCCAATGTGGTCATGCAACTGGAGCCATTTCTCTGCTCAGATACAAACAACTTGTTCTGGAGACCTGGCCCCTGCACACCCACTCACACTTCCCATGCTAGATCTTGAGCAGGAAACAGTTTCCAAAGGACCCCAACCGTGGTATTCTGGCCCTGTGGGCTTGGAATGAGGGATTGGTTACTGCCTTCTGTGCCAGCTTCCCTGGAGCCTGGGCTCTGGGGGGCTGGAGCACCCTGACCCCCACCTGTAGGTTGTGGGGTAAAAGGGCGAACCTGATCAAAGGACACAGCTTCCCACCCCCATCTCTGAGCTAATCCTGCACACACACACACACACACACACACACACACACATTTTAGGGCCATTCTGATGGACAGACACACAGGGCCACACATACACTGACTGCCACCCAGAGCCGCATGCATAGGTTCACCTGGGCTAGGGGTAGCTCGCTAAGACACACGAAGGTGAGAAGTTACACAGGTAGAGGAACACACACACATAGGGGCACACAGGCAGATCAGCGGGACACGCACTCACAGAACCCCTCTGACAGTTACGTACATAGGTTAAACTCACAGGGACACTCACTGCTCCTCACACGCAGACACCGCCGAGGACAAAGCTCAGAGGTGCAACAACCCCACCTCCCTCTTTGCCCCGCAGCCCAAGGGCCTGCGTGTCTACACCTGGCGCCGGGCCTGAGCGCTCCCAATTCCCCCGCGCTCTCCCGGCCTCTCCGGTCCATGTGGTGCCGGCCTCCTCCCCGCCCCCCCCCCCCCCCGTCCCCATTCCTCCCCTCCTCCCCCCCCCCCCCCCCCCCCCCCCCCGCAGTCCCGCTCGGCCGCCCTGCGGTGCCCATGTAAATGACAGCAATAAATATCTAATCAAGGCCCCGGGCGACGCCAGCGCCGCCCGCCAAAGCCCATTACCGAGCGGGCGGCGGAGTAGGGAGGGGTGCTGGGGGGGGGCTGCTAGCGGGGTGTGGGCCGGGCCGGGCGCCGTCCTGCTCCGAGCACCCCTCATCTCTGACCTTGGGGAGTCACTGCTCTTCCTCCGGCCGGAGGGCACTGAGCGGGGCTCTCGGTGGCCCAGTCCGGCCCTCCCGCCACCCAGCAGCCTCCCTCCGTTTAGTCGCACGTCGGGGCTGGGGCTTCGGACGAGCTCCCTGACGCAGCCCCGCCACCGCCACCGCCGCCGCCGCCGCCACCCGCCGGGAGTCCCAGCTCGCCTCCGACTGCTCTTCCAACTTGAGCCGGTTTCCGGCAGCGCAAAGCGGGAGTTGTAGGGATCGGAGCGCCTCCCGCGGACGCGGCTCCCGCTTGCGGCCAGCCTCCCGCCGCGGGCGCTGCCTGGGTGCGCCCAGGTCACGGGCACCGCGGCCCCCAGCCCCGGGCTGTTCGCGTCCTGGCCGCGCCGGGCGGGCACCACGCTCCCCGAGCCGCCCGGCACGCTCCTCCCCGGGTTCCTCCGAGGCCGCGCCCCGAGCGGCGGCCCCGCGGGGACCCTGCAGCCGGTTCCCCGCGCCGCGCCGGCCTGGGTGTGGGCGAGCCCGGGGAAGCCCGCTCGGCCCGCGGAGCCCTGGCCGGGGCGCACCAGGCGGCCAGACCCCTCCTCCGCGGGGCTGAGACCTCTGCGCCCCCCTGGCTCCGACCACGTCTCCTCGGTTTTCTCTGGTGTTCTAGCTGCATCTATGCTGGAAAGGAAGTGGGGAGGAAGCAATACTTTGGCGTTCTACTCCCAGGACGCGGGGTCAGGCCTCCCCCCCCACCCTAGACTGTCCCCAAGAGCAGACCCACTGAAGGAGATTCGGGATTCGAGAAAAAAAGAACAAAAATTGGCCTCTCTCATCTTTTTTCTCCCTCCCTCTGCCTCATTTCACTGCCTTAAAAAAAATTAACTCCAGCCGCCTGATTTCTTTGCACCCCCCCAACACTAAGCACCTCAGAAAATCAGAGGAGGGTAGGCCGAGAGGCCTCCCTTAGTCTCGGCCCATTAGCCTGCAGGGGGCTAATTACCCCAATTAGCTTCTGATTTATAATTAATGGCTCGGACCAAGGGATAATTGGATGTTAATGGATAACAGTTTGTGTAGGGAACTAAGCTCCTGGGCTCCTCCAGAGGGCCTTGGGGGTGGGGCCTGTCCTGAGGCCCACCTCTGACCCTGGAGCTCTCCCTTCTGGCCAAGGGAGGGCATCCCTGAACCAAGTGGGGAGGTCAGAATCTCCTTTGAGGAACTGATAAGTTCTAGGTGCCAGGCCAGCACCCCATCTGATCTGACCCTTGCAAAGGTACACACCCTGAGGCCCATCTGAGGTCTTCGGCTCCAAATCCAGAACCACTTTGAGGGCCCTCAGCTGAAGGGGGCTGCTGGAGCTCCTGGACCTCAGCAATAGTCCATTCCGTCTCCACATGGATCAAGCAGCATGAGATTAATGGTAGCAATGTAGGGTCATGGTACCTGTATCAAATGCCACTGGGAGATGGGGCATGACCAGAGTGAGAGCAGTGGCCAGGGCATCGTGTGGTGGCAAGGTCAGGGTCACAGCTATAGCCAGCTATGGTGTGGCTTCTGGTGGGGTCATACGATCTTTCCTGCATGGGTAGGGCAGGTCAGACAGGTTAGGAGGAGACTCTGGGATTTGGCTCACTTAGGTCTGGGCTCTACTGCTCTTATCATTTCTAAAGCCGGTCTCTTCTCATCCAGGGCATCTGACCATTCCCCCAGAATCTGAGCCCATGGGGCTAGAACTCATTACATTACCACAGAGTCCACTGCCTGACAAACAGTGGCTCTCTTTCCTTGAGGAATGAGGGTCTAATGTCCCCTGTGCTAGGTACTGAGTTAGTACTCTAGAGCTAGTGCTCTAGAGCCAGATCCTGCCTACAGGAGCCCCGGAGCTGGCAAGTTCATGGTGAGCACTGAGTTCACACTGTGGAGTTAGACTTCCTGGATTTCATCCTGGCTAAACTGCTTAGCTGTGTGGCTTTGGGCATATGACTTTACCTCTCTGAATCCCAGGTCCCTTATCAGTCAAATGGGAATTAGGAGATTGTTTTAAGGATTAAATGAGATGCTACCTGTCAGGTCCCTATCAGGATGGCTGGTAAAAAATAGTGATTATTATGTCTTGAGTGAAGGGCAGGCAGGTAGGCAACTCACCTGGTGAGGCAATGCTATGATAGTACAAAGGAGTCACCTGGCCCAGCCTGGGGTACCGGGGGAGGCTTCTTGGAAAAGGGGAAGCCTAAGCCTAGCGTGAGGGATCAGGAGTTCTTCAGGGAATGCTGGTGGAGGAACAGTGTTCCCAGAGGAGGAGGCACAACACGATGACTTTGGAGAGCTCTATCTCAGTGGTCAGCGGGAGGGTGGTGTGGTGTAGTGGGTTAGGGAGAAGTGGAAATGATGACTTTGGAAATGCTTTTCAAGTAATTAGTCTTTAAAGGGAACAGAGATAACTGGCCTGAGAGATGAGTCCTTTCATTTTAAAAGGGGGAAATGGAAATGGGTTTAAATGTGCACCGATAGGAGCGGAGGGGCAGGGGTTGGCAGTCTAGGGGATGAGGATCTGAGGGAAGTGCCCCAGATTCCCAAGCTCTCAGACACTGAGAGGAAATGATGCCACGTTTCCAGCCATTGGCCCTTATATGTGTCTCTAGAATGTGTCCTCGGCCAATTCCTGTGGCCTTGCTGGCCACGTTGAATCACTGAGTTGTTGGGTGCCCTGGATCACCCCCTTGGGAGGGGAGCCATGGATGGGGAAATCTGGCCCTTGGCAAGGGGAGGTCCTGGCTAGTTCCTGGGCTCTCTGCACCACTGAGTGCCTGTTCCTGACAGGAGATTTTTGGAGTTGGAGGGTTCAGCAGTGACCTGAGAGTGAGGCTGTAAAACAGCACCAGAGAGGGAGCAGCTGGGGACACGTTCATCTGAAGTCCACGCTCAGACCTGGTGCCCGCGGGGTCCTTGCTCAGAACATCACACGCTCCCATTGCTCTTTCTTGGCAACTCAGGGCTAAGGACCGATGTGGGAATAGGGGTTCTTACTGGGATAGGGGCTCAGCTTTTCCTGTTCCCAATCAGTCCAGGGTAACTCACCTTCCTTGAGCCTCAGCTCCTCCTCTGTAAAGCAGAGATAGCAACAGTGGCTCCCTCCTAGAGCTGAGGTAAGAGATTAGTGAGGTTCCCGCAGTTGAGTCTCTGGCGTGTGCCAGGCACAGAGCTTCTCGCAAAATCGTGGACACACCTGCTTAGAGCCAGAAGTCTCCTGGGTCGTCTTGTTCAGCTGCCTTCCTCCAACACACACACACACAGACATGTGTGTGCACACACATGTACCCACGTGAGGGACCCTCTCCTCCTCCGCCTCCCTCAGGTGGCTGGCCAGCCCTGGGCTACACACTTCTCATGCTGTGGGACCTGGGGCAGGTGGTTTTACCTCCCCAAGCCTCGGTTTTCTCATTCACATAATGGAGATCATAATTCCTACCTGGGAGGGTTGTTCTGAAGCTTGTGAGTGAGAAGAGGGCTTGGCTCATGGTCCGTGTATGCGCTATAAGGTGGCTGTCATTGTTCCTGAGATAATGTGTCTGGCCAGGTTGGGAACAGAGGAGGCAGGTCCTCAGAGGATCCTGGTTCCTCCCCTCCTGCTTTGTTTCCATCCCTTTAAACAAAGTTGTTCTGCTTCGCTCCCCACCTGCGAGATCCAGAAGACACCACAGCGAGGCGGGATTAAAAATTCAGAACAGACGAGGAGGTGAGGAGAGAGGGCCTGGGCCTGTGGGGGTGCTGAGCGGGGAGTGACCCGGGAAGGAAGAGTCCACTCTCCCGGTGATCAAAGACGCCTCGCGTGCAGTTTCCTAGCAGTCCTGCTGTTAATTTATAAAAAATGCCCCCTAATAAAATTCTGCTTGATTCTTCGATTGGCTGGGCATTAGGCCGCAGCCAGCAGCGACGCGGGGACATAACGGATGCATTTGCAGATTTGGAAAATTAAAGCCATCTATATGGCGCCTGTGGCGGGAGATCCGCCGATCTGCTTGCTTAATGAAATATAAAGATTCTTTTAACCAATGTAAGCACAATTCGACAGCTTGTGAAACGCGGCCGCGCCGTGATGGATGGCTCTCCTGGCTCACCAGGAATTGCGGGGCGGCACCTTTTAAATATATAATTGATTCTGTTTGGAGTGTGCAGTGGGCTGAGCCCGCGCGGGGCCGGCCTGGGGCCAGGAGCGCAGCACCCTGTCTGGAGGCTGCTGCCGGCCCCGCAGACTCTGGCCTGGGCGGCTCTGGGCCTGTTTCTCGGGCCCTGGCATCAGAAGTGGATGTGGATGGGGTTCCAGCTGCTGGGCCTCGCTGAGGACCCCGGCGGCAGGTCTGGGCTGCGCTGATTGCTGGGAAAGGGTCCACTGGGCAGGGTTCTCCCCAGACCCTGGCTTCTGGTCCTGGGGACACAGGAGGTGATGGGACTGGGACTCTGAGTGTCCATTCTGCTCTGAGGACCATATGGGGCCATGGTGGCCCTGCTTCCTGCACTGGTCCCTCATCTCTCTTAGCCTGAGGTTCCTTCTCATCCATTCAACATTTGCTATTCACTAAACACTGGCTCTGTACCAGGCTCGGTGCTGGCTGTTGCAGAAACAAAAAAATGAATGAGGCAAATCTCATTTTCTCTGTGTTGATCTTTCTGTCTCTGCATCAACTCCATCTTCTTGGTTTTCCCTGTTTTGTTCTCTTTGTATTTCTCTGTCTCATTCTCCCTCAGACCTTGTTTGGAAGGTACGTTTACTGTATGTTCCCCTGGTCATACACACGCACGCTTACACACATCCATTCAGGTATGCACATGGGGCCACAGACATACATACGCACAACAACATAAGCATAAATAACTGCCGACACCCACATAAACACAGACACACACACAGAGTTATGTGGCCAATCACAGTCAGGCTGCGCACAGACATGGGCGCACATGAAAGCTGAGAGGAACCGCAGACATGGGACCATGTGGTACCACGATGATCAGTGCCACCCACAGACAAGGACCCTGCCGTGGCCTCCGAGGAGACCTGGGGCCCTGATGTCTACCTGGAGTGCGGAAGAGGAGTGTGAGGCTGGGGAGAGAGGAGATCAGCTCGGAAGATTTGGGCTCACACACAGCCTCATCTCACAACACATGTGTGCGTGCATGCATGCACGCGTGCACACACACACATACATGCATGCACGAGCATGCACAGTGGGGAAATGTGCTTTTTCTCTGCTGTTGCCTTCGATCGAATCAGAGATGCTGGACAACAGGGAACAGAACGTACTGGAGTAAGAGCCTGGGGTTAGAACCACTAGCTGGTGGGAAGAATCTCACCGTGGAAACCTGTTCCACCACTTCCTAGCTGCCTGCCCTTTAACAAATTAATCAGTCTTTCTCACCTTCCACTTCCTCGTCTGATAAAAACAGTCCCTACCCCCTGTGGTGTTGGGAGGACTGATGGAGATGGCTGATGTATCTGAGGCACTTCATACATAGTTGTTATCATTCATTTATTCATCCGATCCTCGATCCTCGATCCTTGCCTCCAGAGCCCTGCCTCTGTGCCAGACCTTGTGATCTGGGCCCCGGTGGGGAGTCCAGAAAGGCATGAGATACACCTTCTGCCCTCAAGGGGCTCAGTCTAGCCAGGGAGGTGGAAGTGTCATCACACTACTCCGAGTCAGGTGCTCAGTTAAGAAAATCCCTGGAAGGTGCTTTTGTGTGGTGAGCTAGGGCTCGAAGGGCATGTTCAGGAATCAGGAGCTGTCGCTCTTGTTTTCTTGTTGTTGGCATGATCATGTCCGTGACCTCTGCTGGCTGTCTGGAGCCCAGAGAGGGGAGAGATGCCCTTTTAGGGACTTGTTGGGAAGGGCCCTGTTTCGGAGGAGGCGTCAGTTGAACTCACCTGGTTGGAGAAGGAGGAATTTGGCAGGTGAAGGGGGGTGGAGGGAAGGGTGTTTCAGGTGGAGGGCCCAGCGGCTGCATAGGCAAGGCTGCGACAAGGGGGAGTGGCAGGTAACCTGAGATTGCTGTGTGCTGGGGGAAGGGAGGGCATCTGGCTGGAGGGGTAGGCAGAGGCCAGACTGGGAAGGTCTTGGAGACCTTCAGAGGACCAGTGAGCCAGGGCAGTTGTGGCGCTGAGAGAGAGAGAGAGAGAGAGAGAGAGAGAGAGAGAGGGAAAGAGGTACCTCTCTTGGCTTTAGTTAATAAAGACTTGTCGTGCATCAAAAACTGTGAGAGCAGCAATAATTAAGTCAATTAAGATGTCACCACATCAACAGCTACGAGTATTAAGGCAACAAAGCCTCGCAGGGGTGGGGGAAGGGGATGGATAAAATTACTTCTACACTCTGTTCCCTCTTCCCCACCTGAAGCTTGTGACACCTTTCGGGGCCTGGCTCCATCCCCACATCCATTGGAACGCATGGATGAGGCTCCCCACCCTCAAAAAAAGAAAGAAAGGAAAAGATATAAATGTGAAAATCACCAGTAATCCCACCTGCTACCTCCCAGAGATAACCTCTGTTAACATTTCAGGGTATAACCTTCTAGACTTCTTTTCTATGCATATTTATACATACATTACAAAAATGGGATCACATCATGCATACTGTTACCTATTTCTTCCACTCAACGATATATTGTGAGCATCAGCACACACAGATACACATCATTGTTTCAAACTGTGGCACAGCTTTCCACTGGCGGCATGACTGGCCTCTCGTTTACTCAACTAACCATCTCGATGGACAGTGAGGTTTCCAATCATTTGCCACGTAAGCAGAGCCGTGATAAACATTCCTGTACACACTTCTGCATATTTGAAGGATATGTTTCTGGAAATGGAATTGTTGAGTTAAATGATGCTCTTTCTAAAGGCCTTTGATGCAGGAACTAAAAAAGCTCTTTTGTCAGTGAAGTAGGAGAAGGACCATTTCCCACTCCTCTAGATAACCCTGGCTAATATTTTTTTTTCATATTTGTGAATCTCATGGGTGAAAAAAAATTGTATCTTATTGTTTCTGTTTTTATTTCTTTGGTTACAAGGAAGGCTGAGCTTTTTTTGTCATAGGTCAGGTGGTTATTTGTGTTTTTCCTAATAAGTTGTCTCTTCAGTTATGTTGCAGTCTTTTATTAAGGTGACCATCTTTTTGTTTCTTGAAAAGAGTTCTTTATATATTATGGACATTCTCGTACTTTTATTTGTGCTATTTATTATTTTTTAAATCAATCTTGCTAGGTCATAGATATGGTAAAGATTTTTCCAAGTTTGTTGTTTGCTCCTTAGCTTTGTCTATGGTATATTCTATTATACAGTGTTTAAACATGGTGTTGTCCTGTCTGTCCTTCTCTTCACTTAGATCTCTGCCCTTGGGGTCATGTTTATAGTGCATAGAGTGGGCCTCTGTAAGTAAACATTGTTGGTAGGTGTTACATGTGAGTGTTGACTCAGAAATCTATAAATCCAGCCCTCAGCTCCTGACTTGTATATCCACCTGGCAATTCAACACCCCTACTTGGAAGTCAGATCCATATTTTACAATTAGCATGTCCCCCCAAAAAACCTTGATGTCTATTGCTCCCTTCCCAGACCCCCTTCTCCCTCAATGCTCCTGGCTCAAGAAAAGATGCATCTTCATTCAGTTGTTCAGGGATTTTCTTAACTCAACCACCCAAAATATCCCTTTTAAGTAGCCTCTACACACAGTGTGGGGCTTGAACTCACAACCCCGAGATGAAGAGTCGCATGTTTTACCGACTGAGCCGGCCAAGACCTGGCGTCATCCTTTTTGACCTCTTTACCTTACAGCTTATAGCTAACCTATCAGTAGTCCTGTTGATTCTTCAAAAGATGTCGTGAATCTGACCACTTCTCACCAGGTCCACCCCTACCGCCTGGCGGAAGGCACCTCAGTTGCTGGCCTAGTCTTCTGTGACCTGGTCTCTTCTGCTTTTCTTCTTCTTCTTTCTTCTTCTTTTTCTTCTTTCTTTCTTTCTTTCTTTCTTTCTTTCTTTCTTTCTCTCTCTCTCTCTCTCTCTCTCTCTCTCTCTCTTTTCTTCTTCTTCTTCTTCTTCTCAAAATTTTTTTATTTATTCATGAGAGAGGCAGAGACACAGGCAGAGGGAGAAGCAGGATCCCTGCGGGGAGCCCGATGCGGGACTCGATTCAGGGACTTCGAGATCATGACCTGAGCTGAAAGCAGGTGCTCAAACGCTGAGCCACCTAGGCGTCCTTCTGCGTTTCCCCTTGATTCCTCTGCAGCCAGCTTTTCATGACAAATGGTATCACATTACTCTTTATTCAAGACCCTCCAGGAGTCTCCCGTCACCAGCCCACTCCTTACAGTGGCCCTGTGGAAGCTCCAGAAGCTATCTTGGAGGGGTGGGCTGGGTGGGCGTAGTGGTATCTGGTCTCTCCTCTCCCTCCAGTCCCATCCCCTTCGCTCGCTCCCTCCCCCTCTGTGCTCCAGCTACCCTGGCTTTTCTTGCTGGTCTACAGACACACCAAGCTTCTTCACGCCTCAGGGCCTTTGTCCTTGCCGTTCCTTCTGCCTGGAAAGCCTTTCCCCCAGAACTTCGCATGGCTTCCTTCAAATAGCAGAGAGCCCTTTCCTGACCTCATGTTCTAAAACAATCTTCCCTTTCCCTCTCGTTATTCTCCTCCTCTGTCTTATTTTTCTTCAGAGCACTTGTTCCTGCCTGACATTATTACATGTATGTATTTGCTGTTCTGTTGTCCTCCTTTGGAATGTAAGTGCCATGGACGCAAGGACTTTGTTTGGGTGCTTCATACATATTTACTGGATGAATATGTGTAATATATAAATGTGTGAGAGTGGAAGGTTTGTGTGTGGGTATGTCTGCTGCATGGATAGATATCCGTGAGAGTGTGTGCAGAAGCATGGGAAGAATGACACTGAATGGGTAAATGTTGCCGAGTTTGTGTTTGAGGGTGACCACTTCTGTGAGTGCCTTGCTGAGGATGTCCACGTACAGGTATTTGTGTGTGAAAGATGTGTGTGCGCAGGCGTGTACGCTGTGGATGTTTAGTGGTGTGCAGCCTGAGTGTCTACGTCAGTGAGGGTGGGGAGTTGAGATGCTTTGGCAAGTTCTTCCTCTTACCAAATGGACCTGCCCTTGCCCCACTGTCCCCCTTTCCCTCCTACACCCAGGAAACGGGAAGCACCTGTTTCTTTGGGAGACTGCAGACATGGGACCACATTCCAAAAGTGACATTTCAGGCTGACATGCAGTGGACTCTCAGATGAGGATTATGAAGGTCCAGAGGAGACCTGGGGCTCATAGGACCTCGTGCTGAGCTGGGCCATCTCAGTAGGAAGGATGAAGATTTGGCCGCCAAAGAATGAGGCGGAAGCTGGGTGCGCAGGAGGGGCCCTGATTTGGCTGTGTGGCCTCTGTATGGCCCTGCTCTTTCTCTAAGCCATAGCAGAGCCATCTGCAAATGGGGTTGGTTTGCTCTCGGAGGAAATGGTAAATAGAAGAAGGTAATGGTAGTGAATATGTAGCAGTCAGTAGTCTTATGTCTGTGGGGCACGAGAGGGTCTAAGACCCTACTATCTCGTTGGAGCAAATGCCTCTGTGTCCTCAGTCCAGCTCTGGACTTGGCCCCATGTGGGCTCCACTAGGTGTTTGTTGAATGAATAGAATAGTAAGTGTGTGAGTGAATCAATGAAGGTACAAATAAGAAAGCACCTGGGTGCCTAAGTGAAAACACGTCTTCAGAGAGCAGCAATGGGGCTGGTAAATCACAATGACTAACATTTTCTAGCACACGCCATGTGCCAGGCCCTATGGTCAAGCCTTCTCTAAATCCCTGCACGATCTCCTGCAGTAGGTACTATGATTAGCCCCATTAGCAGATGGAGAAACTGAGGGTCAGAGAAGATAAGTGACTTCCCCAACGTCACACAGCTCCTAAGTGACCGAATTGAGATTCCAGCCCAGGCCGTCTGACCCCAGAGCCCAGAGAGGGAGGAGCTCTTGGGCACGAGGGGGCGTCCAGGGTCTGGGGGGGCTAGAGCGGGGTGCCTGCTTCATGCTCCCTCTCCCTGCCGTCTGCAGGCGCACGCCGCGATGCAGCACTACGGGGTGAATGGCTACTCGCTGCACGCCATGAACTCTCTCAGTGCCATGTACAACCTGCACCAACAGGCGGCCCAGCAGGCCCAGCACACCCCGGACTACCGGCCGTCGGTGCACGCGCTCACGCTGGCTGAGCGCCTGGCTGGTAAGGGCCCTGGGGATGGGGCCCTGGGGACACAACCGTGGAGGCGGCGGTCCCCGAGGGGTGGGGGGCGGAGTGCTGGCCGTGTTTCCTGTGGGGGCCCTGGACATCCCAGGTCACTCCGCAATACACAGAGGTGTCCATGCAAAACCTCTGCATGAGCATCCATAGTGCCCCTTATTGGCTGGCATGGTGCGGGGGTGGCCAGCCTTCAGATTCCCTCGACAACCCTGCGAAGGGGACTCGTTAGCCCATCTCACAGATGGGGGCACGGGAAGGGAGCAGCCCCGAGGATTAGGGCTGGGCAGTAGCTGGGAGAGGGCTGGGGTGCCCAGGGGAGGTTATTCCGGGCACAGGGGTCCCACAAATAATTACAGCACCCATGTTTTGAATGCCAATTCTGCATCAGGGGCTGTGTGAGACTTTGTGAGTCAAATTACTCAGGTCTGATAAAGAGGGGTTGTTATCTCCCTTTTATGGACAAGGAGACTGAGGCTCAGAGAGGTTCAGTCTAGGTGGGGGTGGGCCTGGGTGATGGCTAAAATATAAGCTTTGCAGTCTGGGCCTGTTTACCTCTCCTCTCTGAGCCTGCGTCTCCCCTTACAAAGTGGGGGCCAGAGGCTGGCCAGGAAGTTATTTGAGGTAACGTATGCAAAAGTACTGGGCAGAGACTAGAAAGTGCTCAGAAGTCATTATTGCTCAGGTCCCAAGGTAAGTGCCCATGAGGGAGTGGCTGTCTTGTGTCCCCCTCTGCCTTCAACTGACCATTGCCTTGCCCTGCAGCCTCTCCCGGGGCCTGAGAAGGATTTGACAGCATAAGCGAGGGGCATGATTCCTGGGAGGTGGTGCCACCCACTCTCTCCTGTCCCAGGTCAAACCTTGAGTGGCTGGTGAGCTGCCTTGGGCCCAGCGCCGTGCCAGGCAGTACTCTGGGGGCTTGAGAGCACCCCCAGGGAGAGCAGGTGCTCAGAGATGCATAGGAGAGCATGGCAGGGGGGTGGGCAGGATTTGGTGGTGGGGCAGCTGGTACAGTCTAAGAGGACTTCCTGCAGGCTGTGGGGCAGAGCCAGGCCCGAAAAAGGAATGACTGGTGAGGGGACCACATGAGCAAAGGCACAGTAGAGGGACAGGATATGAGGACCCTGCCTGGGAAGAGGTGCTGGCCTGGAAGGGAGGATGGAACAGCCATTCCTACTCCTGGAGACTCTGCCAGGCCTCAGGGCAGGGCCCAGTGGATAAAACTGAGCCCCTGGTTACCTTCTCCAGATCAGTGTGGGGCATTCGTCTCCAATGTGGGAATGTGGCTCTGGCCTTGGCTATGCTGCTTCCCTGCCTCGGAGTGAATTCCCTGTGTGTGAATTCCCTGTGGTGACACCAGCTTCTCACTGTGCTGGACACAGAGGAATCAGGGATGGAGCCCCCCCCCCCCCGGTGGGGTAGAGGAACTGGATGTTTGCGCCCTACTCCCATTCTCTACTTCTCAAGAAGGGGGACATCAGTTCCACGTGGGCCTTTGCTTGGAGGCCTCACCTTCTGGCAGAAAGTTTTGCCGATGGTACAGACAGCCCGGCCTCCCCTATGATCACCCACCCTTATGGTCCCTGGGGCCAGTAGCAGGATGTCGAGCTGTTGCTCTCTCACCAGGGTTCGGCCGCCTGAGGGATCCCCAGTCCCCAGGTAACCAGCATGCACTCAGTCCAGGCTGGGGTTAGTAACAATTTGTGAGAAGTTCAGGGCTCCCTTTCAACTGAGGAAAGAGCAAGCCAAAGTCTGAGCCTTTCTGGACACCCAGTTGTTTCCTTCCTCATTTAGAATGTTGTGGATGACTCCCCAGAGTCTGGGGAAGAACTCTGGTAGCCCTCAGATTCTCTTCAATATAGACCGTCCAGGATCCATTTATGGATGATGGGAGCCTGGGGAGACAAGTTACTGTCCATCCACCGGGGTCTAGTGAAGCAGAAGGGCTGATAGGCAGACCTCTATCCTGAGTTGTTTCCTTTCTTTTTAAAAAAAGTTTATTTATTTGAGAGCGAGAAAGAGAGCGAGTGTGCGAGAGAGCATGAGTGGGGGTAGGGGCAGAGGCAGAGGGAGAAGCAGACTCCCCATTTCCCATAATTATTTTTTTTAAGATTTTATTTATTTATTCACGAGAGACACACACACACACAGAGAGAGAGAGAGAGAGAGAGAGAGAGGCAGAGACATAGGCAGAGAGATAAGCAGGCTCCATGCAGGAAGCCTGATGTGGGACTTGATCCCTGGTCTCCAGGATCATACCCTGGGCTAAAGGTGGCACTAAACCGCTAAGCCACCTGGGCTGCCCCCATTTCCCATAATTAAATGGGCCCCCTCTCCTTGCCCTCCAACGGCTGTACATTTCAAGACATCATCTTGGAGGCCCGCTATGGCTCGCAGCATCGCAAACAGCGCCGCAGCCGCACAGCGTTCACTGCTCAGCAACTCGAGGCCCTGGAAAAGACCTTCCAGAAGACTCACTACCCGGACGTGGTGATGCGTGAGAGGCTAGCCATGTGTACCAACCTGCCGGAGGCCCGGGTGCAGGTAGGGCCCTGTTCCTCCTAGGAGACCTTGCAGCCAAGCACCAGGCCATCTGCCTGGCTTCCTGCCGCCCAGGAGCCAGGTGTCACTGCCCTCTCCACCAGCGCCTGCAGCTACAGGAGGGCAGCTTCCGAAGGGGTTGAAGGTGTATGAAAGGGGTTGAGGGTGTGTGCTTCCCGGGGGTGGGGGGAGCCCCGTTAGCACACATGGCCCCTCTCGCAGCACCAGAACTACAACCCGCAGCTCCTCTCCCATCCTCAGGTGTGGTTCAAGAACCGCAGGGCCAAGTTCCGGAAGAAGCAGCGCAGCCTGCAGAAAGAGCAGCTCCAGAAGCAGAAGGAGGCCGAGGGCTCCCATGGGGAAAGCAAGCCAGAGGCCCCAACCCCAGACACCCAGCTGGAGACTGAACAGCCCCCAAGCCTGCCGAGTGGTGACCCCCCTGCTGATCTTCACCTGAGCCTGTCTGAGCAGTCGGCCAGTGAGTCAGCCCCTGAGGACCAGCCAGAGCGGGAGGAGGACCCTCGGGCAGGGGCGGAGGATCCCAAAACGGAGAAGAGCCCTGGGGCTGAGAGAAAGGGGCTGGGCTGCAAGAGGAGCAGCCCCAAGGCAGGTGAGGCTTGGCAGGTGCCTGTGCGGGGGTGGGGGGTAGGGGGGATGGATCGGGGCGGGGAGTGGGGTCAGCTTCTAACGTGTGGCGCTCGGCCCTGACCCCCCCAACCCGTTAGGAAGGAGTGGGCCACTGGCTATTCACTCTTTACTTGCTGAATCCTGAGAAGGTCTTGCGGGGTCTGGGGAGGGTTGGGGGAGCTCGGGGCAAAAGCTATTTATCAACCACTATGGAAATGCGATGGCACTTTAACGACCAGTACAGACACCCCAGCACGTGTTCGGTGAGTGCCACACCGATCCCGGGATTGTCACAGAGACCCAGAGGCCAGTTTCAAGGGGACAGAGCTGCGGCAGGAGGCGAGCCTCAGACACACATCCTGAGGCCTGGCAGGGAGCTGGCCGAGGGGCAGTGGGCGCCCTTGGGAAGGAGTATCCCCAAGAAGTCAGACACGGGGCCCTCGGGGGCTCCCCACAAAGCCCGGCACCCAGGGATGCTCAGGGGGGGGGTGCCGAGGGCACCCCTCCCGCCGGCCTGAGGCCCGGCCCCCGGTTCTCTGCTTGCAGATTCCCCGGGCGGCCTGGCCCTGGCCCCCGCGGCCCCCGCGGCCCCCGCGGCCGGTGGCCTCCTGGGCCCTTCGCACTCCTACTCGTCGTCCCCGCTGAGCCTCTTCCGCCTGCAGGAGCAGTTCCGCCAGCACATGGCGGCCACCAACAACCTGGTGCACTACTCGTCCTTCGAGGTGGGCGGCCCGGGCCCCGCCGCGGCCGTGCCCTACCTGGGCGTCAACATGGCCCCGCTCGGCTCGCTGCACTGCCAGTCCTACTACCAGTCGCTGTCGGCAGCCGCCGCGGCCCACCAGGGCGTGTGGGGGTCCCCGCTGCTGCCCGCGCCCCCCGCAGGCCTGGCGCCCGCCTCGGCCGCCCTGAACAGTAAAACCACGAGCATCGAGAACCTGCGGCTCCGGGCCAAGCAGCACGCCGCCTCGCTGGGACTCGATACGCTGCCCAACTGACCGCTGGCCGCCGCCCGGCCGTGGGGGGGTCCCGGGCGCCCCAAGGAGTTACCTCCACGAGCCCAGGGAGCCCGGGGGCCTTGGGGTCCTGCTCGCTGTCCCCTCCCCAAGCCCCCGCCCCAGGTGAGGCCCACACTTGCACACCCTCTGCATGGCCCTGCTCGGATCCCGGGGAGGCCCGAGTGGTGGGGGGGGGGGGGCAGGCCAGGGCACCTGCAGCCTTCTGCGGGGAGCAAGGCCCTCAGTGGCCACATCCTGCCCCCTGCATGGCCTCCTCTCTGCCCACCGCCCTGCCTCCCCTCTGCCCCCTAGTGAGTCGCTCTGTGGAATGTGACATATAAATATAAATATATAAAGCTATATTTTCAGGCCCCCGCCTGCCCCAGGGCCCCTGTAGCCCTTGCCTCCCCTACGGCGCCCACCTGGCTCTCCTCTCTGTCTTCCTCTCCCCTGTGCTGCCTCTGTCCTGTTCCCCCCCCCCCCTGCCGTGCCCCCCTCCTGCCCGCTCCCACTTTCTCTCTTGGTGCTGGCTGTGTGGTGGTGTCGGTCCACAGGCTTCGTTTTGTTTGGGATTGTGACTTTTTAGTCGTAGTAATTCGGCTTCTCCCCATCCCTCCTCTCCTGCTCTTTCCCCACTGCCGTCTCCTCCCTGCACCGGCCCCTCTCTCAGCTGAGTCCCTTTTTGCCCCCAGTGGAGGCGGCGAGGCCCTGGCTGGAGGCCTGGAGGCCCTGCCGCCCACCCGGAGCTGGCCCTCGCCCCCTCAGCCACCCTCCCTCAGGCCCAATGTCTAGAAGGGCTCATGCGTCGCGCTCTCTTCTCTCTCTCCTCAGCTTTGAGGCCCCATCCCAAGGTGGAGGAGGAGGGGAGTGGAGGCAGGGTCAGGCTGAGGCTGGCAGCAGAGCCCCAGGACATAGGCCTGCTGCCAGCGTCAGCCAGGACTGACCTCGGGGCTCCAGCTGGTGAGGCTCCTCTGGCCGAGGGAGGCCGCCAGGGACGGGGCGCCCCGAGAAAGAGAGGCCTCTACAGAGGAATGGGGGCAGGCCTCCTCTCCCACTCCCTGGTCCCCAGGCTCAGGGGGAAGAGTCCATCGCAGGGTGCGCCTGAGTCAGGAAGGAAGGCTGAACTTGAACTCCTGATCACAGTAAGTGTGAACCACACCACAGTGCATAGGCTCGGCCTCTCCTGACGTGGGGTCCCAGGGCCGGCGGCCACAGCAGGGGCTTCAGGCCAGCTGGTCCTGCCATGGGAAGGGGTGTTCCTGTTCATGGCCGGGGACCCAGCTCAGCAAACTCCCTCCCAAGCGGTGTGGCCTTGAGGCCGCCGGGAGCCCCTCTGGGCCTGTTTCTCTGTCTGGGTTAGATGGACTGTAGTGTCCCGTGGAGCTGTAACATTCTGCATGTCTGTGCTCACTGGGCCTTGCAGGGCGGAAGTTTCTAGCTAACCTAACAACCACAAGAAGGCTCTCAAAGGTATAGGGGATAGTGGATGAGTTGGGAAATCACTGTTGCCTTGCTGTGGCGCGATGAGTGGTGCGTGTAGAGGCCTCTGCATGGGCATGGCCAGTCTGGGGCCCCAGTTTCCCAGAAAATAGAATAAATAGAATGGGTCCCTTCTAGTTGAGAAGGTCTTGAGTTATGGTGCCAGCCTCTGTGGTCGCCCCACTGCTGTGCCTTCATGTAGTGTCAGGGGCTCAGGGCGAGCAGAGGGCACAGATTCCGAGTCATGGTCCCCAACCCTTTGTGGCTCAGCCCTGAACTCTCCACCCCTGCTAGAGAAACTGCATCTGGAAACTGGGGTGAAGATTCCTCAGGTGTGTCTCCTTTCCCTGTGGTAAGGGGTAGGGGGTCGTCTATTGGTGCCAGGTAGGATTGGTTTGCAGAGGAGTCAGTGCCCATCATCCTTGGCGGGGGTGTGGGGGTGATCTATCTGAGCTGGGGCAATGGAGAAGGCTTTCGGTGGAAAAAAGTGAGGAGGATGGTAGCCTGGCCCAGGAAGGCTCGTTGAACAAGGCAACAGAGTGACCCGAGGCAGACAGTGGGGCCTTGGGCCCTGGTTCCATGGGAGGCGGGGCTGAGAGCCCTGAATCCAGGCGAAGCACCTCACCCTGATGAGGCAAGCAGGCAGGTACTGGGGGGATCCGTTGACCCGGGATCTGGGGTCTGGGATCTGGAAGTTGAATCCAACAGCCACGGGAGCATCAGAAGAGACTTGGGTGGGAGGACCAAGGAGTGGTGGAGACTCTGGGAGACAAGGGATTTTTGGTTTGCCTTCTGGGATCAGCTCCAGGAAGGTCCGTTTCTCAAATGAAAACGGTCTCATCTAGATGAGGCATGGGGACTGACACCTTTCGCAGTCCCTGGATGCAGGTGACTGACTGTCAGTGGGCCTTGGGATCCAACAGCTCTGGATATCACCACCTCCTCCAGGAAGCCTCCCCTGACCTCCTAAGGGGCAAGTCCGCCCTGGAGCCAGGCTCACCTCAGGCTCAGCCGGCTTCCCTCAGATCTTTGTCAATACTTCCTTGTTCAACTGAGCCAGTCCCACCAGCCCAGAGAAGGCAGGGAAAGTGCTTGCGACTGACTCCTGGCCCCTGGGCAGATGTCAGCCTAGCTCAGAGAACCAGCCCGAGTTACTGCAGGTGGCTAGAGAGCCACAGGAGGGCATCCCAGGGCACAGGCTTGGGGTGGGCCCCTCCAGGACTGCAGGCTCACCCCGAGGCTCTGTCTCTGGCTGTCCCTTCCAGGAAAGCCTCAGGCCCCACCTCTCCCTCTTATCTGAGGTGTCTCCATCTCCCTACTGCTTCACCTCCCCCCCCCCCCAGAGCATGGTCCAGGGGCCCGGGCCCCCACCCCAACTCCGCAGCTGGCGGGCCATACAGACTGCTTTCCAAACCAGCTGTTTCGTGACCATTTGTGCTTAGAGGTCGTGCCAGGCCGTGGCAAAAACACTGTGTACCGTATTTATTTATTGTTAGTTGAAAAAAATCAAGACTCAGATTCCCCCCTCCCTGCCCTGCCTCCTGCGTAGTGCAGCATGAGACTGTCCTGTGATCCGTCTGTCCGTCTGACTTCCTGTGATGTTGTGACCTGTTCTTTGTCCTTCTTGGCTAATAAAAGAATCCAGCAGCACAGCCCTTGGTCCAGGTTCATTCCCAGAGATGCCTGCTGTGGGCTGAGTGGGCGGCGTCTCAAGGTCTCTTTACTGCTTGCCCAGTGCTGTGGCCAGGGGGGGAGTCGGGGAGCCAGGCAGGCGTGCCTCGTGATGGGCCCCTCCCGGGATGGCCTCGCAGCTCTTGCCAATCTGTGGCTGTTATGCCACCCTGGAGTGGTCGTAGGGAACAGGAGGATCAGGTGGGAGGGGGCCCCATCTTCTGTGGGCTGCTTCTGTGGCAGGTGCAGGGCCCCTGGGGGTATTCAGGGTAGCCTGGGCTGAGGGGTCTATAGGATGGAGAGAGGCACAGGATTCCATGGAAATGGCAAGTAAGCCAGGACCAGAGAGGGATGACAGGAAGGCACATTTGGGCCTAAAGCCAGAGTTGTTCTCCAGTGGGCTGGGTGGCCTCTGGAGGGAGTGAGCTCTTTGTCCTCAGAGATGAGCAAGCAGAGAATGAAGAATGGATCTCTGCTATGGGTGGCAGGATGGATTAGAGATTTATGAAGGTCCTTCGGGTTCAGGGCGAGCAGGGTATGTGTGTGTGATCATAGCCTCTAAGTCTGAGAACCCATGCCATGAATTCCTAAGTGTCTGCTTGTGTGTGTGTGTGTGTGTGTGTGTGTGTGCATTTCTGCTGCATTTCAAGAAAAAGATGACGAGCCATCTTCCCTGCTCAGCTTCCACTGCCCTTCCCTGGGGTTCCAGAGTATCTGCACAGGGCCGCTGAGCCTGGAGGGGTAGTGCAATCTCAGGGCTGGGGCTTGGGGGTGGTGAGGGTCCCCTCTGGAGATTTCCTGGTGGGACCCCAGCAGGCCCTAATAGTGTGCAGGGAGCTGCTCCCTGTACTTCCAGGGGGCAGGTGCCTCAAGCCACAGGGACCCTAGGGTGCTGATCTCCCCACTTCCCTGGTCCCTGCTGACCCCAGGAGACGCATTCCTCTCTTCCCTGTGGGGCTGAACTGGATTAGGGCAGAGGAGGGGCACCCCCTTCACCCAGCCCTCCCACCTCCCTAGGAGAGGCTGGCAGACCAAGTATCTACCCCAAATCTCCCACTGCTTCCTCCCAGACCTGAGCCACTGTGTGCCTCCTCCATATTTCAGCCCCACGGTACACACATTCCCGGTGTAGAAGGTGCTTGGGTAATAATCCTGCAGTTTGAGTCGCTCATCTACTCAACACTTACTGAGCATCTGCTGTATGCCTGTCCCTGTGTTGGGTGCCAGGTACCTAGAAATGAGTGAGGAAAACAAGGCTCTCAAGAGTTACAACACAGGGTGATTTGGGGTTCAAAAAATAGAAAGCTATGGGAGTACAGAAAAGGGGTCCCTAGCTCAGCCTGGGGAGGTCAGGAAGGTCCCTTGGGAGAAAGACTGGAGCTGTGCTTCATAGGCCCAGCGTTGGCCAGGAGGGCAAGAGAGGTGTCCTGGGAGAGGCAGGGCACACACACAGCTGCAGGATTGAGCTACTGGGAGAGCCCCTGGACCCTGGAGGGATTAAGAATCGGGTGACCCCATTACAAGTCAGGGGCTGAGAATGGAAGGAGAAGTTTGGCCTCCAGCCCAGGGCCGTGGGGGGCATTTGCAGTGGGGGAGTGGGGCGATCAGACCTCATCTTAGTAAACCCACCTCCCCCACCTCTTTGAAGTATGGGGTTCATGAGGAGGCTGGGAGACCAGTGGGGAGACGGATGTCACATCCTGGTGAGAGGAGGGTGGCATCCCTGTGGACTGGGAGGAGAGGGGAGCGAGATGTTTAGGAAGTAGAGTTACTGTGGTGATTATAGGTGTGGGAAGGGTCAAGGGTGCTCCTGAGTCTCTGGGTGGGCCACATGGCAGATGGAGACCCCTGGGCAGGAGTGCGTGAGGGAATGAGCCTGGGCCCAGTCTGGCCTTGTTTGCTACAGTTGAGGAGTCTTTAAGGATTTATTCAAGGGAAGATGTTGGAGTGTCCTGGACCGGGGCTCAGGAGAGGGGTCTGTCTACACCACTGACCAGGACTTTAATTTAACAAATACTACACCACACTTTCTCTGTGCCTGGTACATTACAAGTATTCAGTCACCCAATCCTCGCACAGCTCTATGTGGTGGGTACTTTTACGGCCATTTGACAGCTGAGGAAACTGAGGCACAGAGAGGTTAAATATTTGCCCATGACCACAGAGCCAAGGTGTGACCCTGGCTGACCTCGGAATCCATGCTCTTAACCTTGGTGGTTGTCAACAGACAGGACGAACGAAGGCCTCGTTACTACATGAGATCACACAGGGTGACTCTGAGGATGGGACCTCAGGGAAATGCAACGAAGCAAAGAAGGTTCTATTACAGAGCTGGGGCAGGCTACCCTCAGCTTGCTGTTTACTCCGGCAAGTCACTGCCCCTCTCTGGTCCTCAGTGTCCTCTTCTGTTGGTGGGAATCATTAGCTCTGTCCAGCTTCCGGGGAGGCTCGGATGAGATGAAGAGGAGAAACCCTGGAGGAGGCGAGGGGCCTGGCTTGCAGCAGGTGCAGGGGGCACAGCCGGTGGTGGGTGAGAGGAGAAAGGCAGTGCGGGGTTCCCTCAAGCTTCCCCCAAATCATCCTTTTCTTAGGTGTCAGCCCCAGTGTTCTTTGAGTCTAGGGGTCTGGTTCCTCAGGGGCCCAGGGGACAGAGAACCTACTGAGAGGTCGTGGGGGATAGACCCCGTTGGGGCCAGTAGGGTTAGGCCTGCCCCTCCCCCCCTTTCCCACAGAGCCGCGGACCCAGCGCCAGCCCCCACCCCGCATTCTCCTCTCCCTTCTGGGAAAGCCGATTAGGAGGTGGCCTCCTCCTGCCCGCCCCCCCTGACAAGTTTGTCTGAACTTCCAACAAAGGCCCTCAGAGGGCTGCGGAGGGAGGGCCCGGCATCCTGGCATCCCGGGGAACCTGACACCTCGGCCGGCCTGGATCACCCCAGCGGCCTCCCCACCCCAGGCAGGCTGGAATGTCTCTGGAGGGTTCTGGTCCCCCAGGGCCTGCGGCGGGGGTGGGGGGGGTGGCGGGCATCTTCACCTGCGAGCCCCTCCCAACAGGGAAGGCGGCCCAGGCCGGTGCCAGCAGGGCGGCTGGGACACGCATACCTTGTCACACACAGTCACACGCACACTCCCAGACACTCCCAGTTACATTCTTCCCCATTCACAGTCACATACACACATCCTCTCTCTCATACCCACGGGACATGCTGACGTCTGCATTGGACTACACAGTTGCAGGCTGTCTGTCTGCTGTCTGTCTCCCCCTGATGGACACACATCCCACGCAAGCCCTCAGACACACAGCCCATTCTGTCGCTTGGATGTTCTGCACACACTCACCCCACCCCCCCAGATGTGCAATCTTCTCAGTTTGCACTCCACATAGGCGCCCCCGAACACTCAGAGAGTGGCACCAACTCCCCTCTACACGCAGGCCTCCCCAGCCGCACGGCCACCTTGCTGCCCGAACATTCTCCATGACTGGTGCCTTGTGCCTGCCCCAGACGCTGCCCAAATGCCCACCCAACAATCAGCGCTCGACCCTCGCTGCCCCTCCAACATTGGTGTCCTGATCTACACGTCTGTCCTCACACACTGTCCTCCCTCTCAGGGCTGCCTTCCTGGGAGTGTGACCTGTGGTCAAGCCCTCAAGCTCTAGAATGTTCTAATGTTGCCATCTTGAGATCCTTACTTTTTAGACAAGGGCCCTGCACTTTCACTTTGAACTGGATTCCACAAATTATGTAGCTGGTCTGGCTCCCTCATCAAGTGTCCCTAGTCTGACTCACCTGGCCCTTCTTTTCTTTTTTTCCTTTTTTTTTTTTTTTTTTTAAGATTTTTAAATTTATTTTTGAGACCCAGAGAGAGAAAGAGGCAGAAGGAGAGAATCTCCAAGGAGACTCCCTGCTGAGCCTGGAGCCCAGCTCGATGGCTCCCTCTCACCTTGAGACCACGACCTGAGCCGAAATCAAGATTCGGATGCTTAACCAACAGAGCCACCCAGGTGCCCCTCCCCGGCCCTTCTATGGCTTCAGAAACTCAGTCTCCAGAAAGCTCTTAGCTGTTCCCACCTGCCCACTTCCTCTTAGGTTTCCCTCTCTGCCCCCAGCCCTCACCAGGCAGCTGAATGTGATGGATGAGTGAACTACTAAAAGCATCCTGTACTTCTGGCCCCGCCCCCTGCCTCCTGGTGTGACCTTGGGGCTCAGTGTCCTCATCTGTAAAATGGACTCAGGGTAACACCTGCTTCAGGGTTCTTTGTGAGGATTATTGAGACAGCCTCTGTAAAACACGGAGCCCAAGGCCTGACATTTAGCAAACGCTCAAGAAGTGCTTGTTATTTGTTGCTCTTACTTTACTAAGTGCTAGCAAACGAGATAGACTCCGCCCCTTGGCCCTATATAGTCTGGTAGGTAAAACAGAGATTGCTTGAGCAGTCACAGTGGGAATGTAAAGTAGAGGGGAGAATGAGAAGTGCAGACCTCTGACCTCAGGAGGCTTACAGCGGACAGGAGAGGGATCCGAGGCTAGGATCACGGATCGGGCTGGGGTAGGCCGCAGTTCTGTCGGGGTCAAAGCGCTGTGTGTAGCTGGGATCAGGGATCAGCTGAGGCCAGCGGCCAGGCTCAGTCTAGGGCAAGTCACAGCTCAATTAGAGGTCAGATATGGGGCTCAGAACGGGGCCAGGGCAGGGCTCGTGACTGGGGCCAAGTCAATCTCATTTCCAGCATCAGTTCCCCGCAGGGCCATTTAATAAGCTGTAGGCTTCTCCCAACCTCTGTTTTATGCCTATAAAATGGGGAGATCTCTGCCTACCCCCAGGCTTGTGGGAATCGAGTGAGCTAATCTTGGAAGTGAAGGATTAAAGCTGCTGGGCTGCTCAGGACTCCCAGCCTGGCCCCCCGGGGCGGCTCTGCTCCCCCCCCTCCCCCTGCTTCCCGCCAGGCCCGGGAGGCTGTGCCATCCTTGGCCTCCATCTCCAGCTGCGGGGAAACCGCCACCTCAGCCTGGGATCAGTTCCAAGAGGAGTCTGGAGATTTCGCAAAGCCCTTTGAACAACAAAGGCCACGGGAGCGATATTTCCTCCTGGGGGCTGACCGCCCAGTGGCTCCTTTATCTTGGCAACCAGGCTCGGGAGCCGTTCTTGGAAAGAGCCTGTGTGGGGCGTGTGCGGGTGCGTGTGAGCGCGGGCCCGCGTGCACAAAGCCGCTCTTTGTTGCCATCTCCACCTGAGCGGCCCGGCGGCCCGGCAGCCTGGAGCGTCCCGGCCCGTCCAGCCGCTGGCCTCCGCGCGAGGCGCCGGGCAGCCAGAGCGGGGCAAACACTGGGGGCCTTACTCCCAGCTTCCCTCGGAGGAAGGAATCTCCATTCCCTCAGGAGGAATCCAGGTTAGGCTGAGGCGGATGCTTGGTGACGTGGGGCAGGTGGAGGGGACGCTTCAGCTCTTGCAGAATGCTTGGGCATCGTCAGGCCGCAGAGCCTCCCTGGGCACAGCCTCCAGAGGGAGTCCCTCCTTCAGACCCCCCTTTGTAAGCCACCCAGAGAAGGACCGTGTGGCCCCGTCTGCCTCTGGACGTGGGATATGGGCCTGTGCGATGTCCCTAGACCAGGCGGGGTGGAAGCTGCAGATGCACAGCAGGGCACCGAGCAGCTGGAGGAGGGCCTCTCCGCCTCCTCTCCCCTCCTCCCCCATCCTGGCCGCCAGGTCCTGCTGAGGGACTGGACAAAGTGGGCTGGCGGGCTGCCTGCTGGAGGGCTGGAGATTCCTGCTCCTGGTTCTCAGACACCTGCGGGGGCTCCAGTTCAGCCCCCTGTGGCCAGGGGTCACCAACCCCTTGCCCCCGCTCGCAAATCTGCAGGGATGGGAAGCTCATTACCAGGTCTACGCAGAAGCTCTTCCTCACACTGAGCTGAAAGCGGCCACCTCCTCGTCGGGCCTGGCCTGCCGTGGGGTCGGGGGGCTGTGCACGTGCCTGCTTGTCCTGTTCTGGGACGTCCAAAGAAACCACATGGTAGCTCGCACACTCACTGTGCCCTTTCCCACCTGTTTGCTCCTGCTGGTCCCCCCGGGGAAAGCCCACTCGTTATTCAGAACCCATTCACAAGCCACCCTCTCCAGGGAGCCTGGCCTGATTACACCAGGGGAGAGGAAGCCCCTTCCCTCTCCCGAAACCTCTTGGCCACTACATACGGTTCTTGCCCGTACCCACATAGAACGAACGCCCTGAGCAGGACTTGGCATGGCCCAGAGCCTGGCTCGGAGTTGGTGTTCAACCTAAATACCAGCCTTGTCAAATTCAACTGGAGCAGCAGTGTGAAGGACAAGCTCTGCCTAGAACCTCAGGAACCCGATCCCTGTCTGGCTTTGCTGTGTGGCCTTGGGTGACCCCTGGCTTTTTTGGGGGGCTGTTCCCTGTGTGGACATTGGAGGGCAGTTTGTGCAGGCTGCCTGTCCACCTGGGACAGCCTTAGTTTCCGAATGTCCTGCGGGTTTTCTCTCCTGTGTGAGATCACCACCCCCTCGTTTCCTTAACTGTCCCATCCAGGCCCCCTCCCCATGCTGGGTGCCCAGCTGTAGGTGCAGATGGGGCTGAGAGGCACTTGTGTGGCGAAGGCCTAGCAGCAGCCCAAAGAAGTGGGTGCAAGAGTCTCTAGGGATGGCACCCAAGGATGAGTGAGCACCCTCTGGCCACGTAGGGCCTCTCCCTTCTCTGTCTCACTCATGGCATCTTTAAATGATGAGGCTGGGCCTGAGGCGGAATGATAATGGCACAGCCTCCTGTCTCTTCTGGAGGCCACAGCCCTGGCCTAGCACAGGCTTTGGCTCAACCTCCCAGCCTTGAGTACCAAAGTCCCGAGTTACGGGACCACAGCCCAGTCTTTGTGAGGTGGGTGGGAGGCACCTCAGTCAGCTAATTTTATTGAGCGCCATCTATGGGCCACACAGGGCACAGGGCAGGGGCACTGGGGGTACGGGGCTGGAAAGACTGGCTCTGCTCCAAAGGCACTTAGTGCTGGTGGGGAGAGAGAGGACACATAGATAAGCAAGGAAACAAATACACCTGGGATCCAGATGAAAGGTTATGAAGAAACTAAAATAGGAAGCGGGGTCAGGGCTCAGCCAAGGAGACTGATGGAACCACCAGACCAAGAGTGAGGTCAGAGATGACTGCGCAGAGCCCTAGCCAGGTGGACAGTGGGTGGGTACAGAGGTTGGCCCCCCCGGGCCTGCAGGCAGGACTGAAGCCTTCTGGGGGGAGAGGGGGTAGGTAGGTGGGATCTATTAAACTGATGACTCCAGGCCCTAATCCTGTGCCAGGCCTAGGCGGGTAGCTGGGGGGGGGGGGCCCGGGGGCGGCACCCTGCTGGGGTGTAATTTCACGCTGTAGGGTCTGATGGGGCGTCCCAGGGACTGATCCTTTCTGGATCAGAAAACTCACTTCCCTTTGTCGCATGCAGGGCGATTAATGCCTTAACCCTTTGTGGGCTGGCCTAGGGCCAGTCCTGCTGGGTCCCACCTCCAGCTCCTTGGGATCTTGTCAGGGCCCTTTACCTCCAGCCCAGCGAAGGCCTGGACAAGGTCCTGGACCAGGTCGTATTTGCAGGGAGGGAGAAGCTGCCGCTGAGGAAAGCCAGGGGTCGGGTTCCAAAACACCTTGCCCATGTCTCTGTGTCCCTGCACGTGGCGACCCCAGGCCCTTGTGCCTCCAGAGAAGTGAGCCTCCCACCCGTTGTGCAGGGCCTTATAGCTCAGTCCAGCCTCCCTTGGGAGGTGTGATCCACCAGCACAGCCCCCCATGAGGTGCTCGCCAACTCCCAAGGGAGCCCCTCGCACGGGCAGTAAGCAACAAAGCCAGAACCTGGGTGCCCGTGACCCATCAGTGAGGAATGAGCCCTGGGTGCCCCCAGAGGCCAGGTCCCCCAAACACCCACAAGCCATGCCTCCTGTAACACCCCAGGGGGCTCTCTGGCCATTTTGTCCCCTGGTGGCATCCCAGGGGGGCAGGTGATCTCCGTCAGCCCCACCCCCACCCCACCCCCGCCCTCCCTTGCTCAGGTCCCTGGCCCCTCTCTGTTCACCCCTCTCTGTTCAAAGACCCACCGGGAAGTTGTGGAACCTTCTCTGCCTTCTCTGGCCCCTCCCCTCGCTCCTCCCAGTCTAACTTCAGTGCTCCAGGCCGCTCCCCTGGGTGGGGAAGAGGGGCAGGGACCTGCCTGGTCTCCTCTAAGCTCTCTGGGTCTCTAAAACCCCAGCACCATTAAAAGAAAGCCCCTAAATGTTATTTACACTTCGGAGTCTTAAAAACCATTAACAAAAGCCACTTAATTCAATTATCTTCCTGGCTGGCTCAGTTCTCAGCGCTGAGCAAGGGCCTCCCCTTGCCGCCTCCTCCCTCGCCGCCCCCCCCCCACTGTCATTGTGTCGGGCTAATGAGGTAAACTGAAGCGAGCCCTGTCCCCCCTGACAGGTTTATGAGAATTTAATAAAGCGTGGCCGGGACCAAATGAGTTGCCTCAGCCTCGGAGAGCTCATTGTCTTTGGCGTCAGCGTTTTTTGACTAGAGCCGTCCCCTCCCCCGCCTGGCTCCTGCCTGGCTTGGCCCCCACTCCTGCCTCAGTACCTCCCAAGGTGAGCTGGCCAGGGGGCCCTGCAGGGCAACGCACCCCAGCCGAACCGAGTAGGGCAGAAACTCAACTGGTCCGTGTGCCCTGGGGACAGGTGTGTGGTCCCTTGTGCCCCCCCAGCCCTTACACCAGCAGACCCCCAAATGTAGGGGGACCTCTGGGACTTTTACTCCCCAACCCACGCTACCTTCATGCTCACCTGCCCACCTGAGGCTGAGGCCTGGCTGGTGCCACCTTGGGCATGAGTCACTTTTCCTTGCCTGGTTGGATTGACCAGCCAGAGCGAGCTCCCTGAGTGAAGGGGCTTCTCTTCCTGCTGGGCCTCAGTCATGGCCCATTCTGCGACGACACATTCACATGGAAGGTCATCTTCTCCTTACCCTGTCCCTGAACAGTAAGTAACAAGGGGGAGACAACCAAAGGGACTTGCCCAAGGTTCCTTGGGAGTCAGAAGTGCAGATGGATGAAACTCCCAGCCTGGAGCCCCCCAGACACACAAGCAGGCAGGAAGCCCCCCTACCCCCCAAGGCTCCAAGGGTATCTGGAGAAGGCCCAGCTGGCCTTCCTTCCCTATGTCCTGGGATGCCTGTCTCTGCTTGGCCTCTCAGAGCTCCAATGTCCAGGAGTTCTGGACCATTCTGAGGCCCAGAATACCTTCTCTTATCCTTCAAAGTATTTCCAGGAGTAATTTCCTTCTGGGGTTGAAACCTGACTCAGTCTTTGACCATGATGAAAATTCAGTCTTTGTCTAGGGTCAGGGTTCAGTGTATGGATCAGGGTCAGAGTTCAAGTTGGGACCAGATTTAGGGCTCGGTGTATACACTGAGGGGTCAGTCTGTCACCAGAATAAAGGCTTAATGTATGTCCATGATCGAGACTCAGTCTGTGCCCAGGTCAGGGTTCACATCTTTGATAAAGATCAGGGCTCCGTCTATGGACTGATTCAGAACTCGGCCTACAATCAGGATCAGGATTCAGCACAGAGACCAGGCAGGGTCTCAAGGCTCAGAGTATGAGCAGGATCAACTTTAGGTCAGGACTCAGTAGGGACTGGGGTAAGGGCTCAGTCTAAGATCAAGGTGAAGATTCAGTCCAAGCCCAGACTCAGGACTTACCTGTGACCCGGATAGAGGCTATCTTTGTCCTGAAGAGTCAGGCCTCCTTCGGTGATAAGGTCAGGTTTGAGGGTTGGAGGTGTCAGTAAATTTGGGTGACCCAACACGCCTCACCCCTACCCTTTATGTGCGCAAGTTCTCTCTCCCCCTATTCCTCAGGGCATTGGCCCTCAGAAGGGGAAACGGCAGTTGTGCGGTCTGGCTAGGCTGGGCCGGCGCTATCGGACTGTCATGTGCCCAGGGTGCCCTCTGGTGGCACTCCTCAGCAGTGCCGATTTCCCCGGGCTTGGCCAATCTAGCTGGTTCCTACTTTTTTTTTTTTTTTAAGATTTTTATTTATTTATTCATTATAGACACAGAGAGAGAGGCAGAGACACAGGCAGAGGGAGAAGCAGGCCCCATGCAGGGAGCCTGACGTGGGACTCGATCCCGTGTCTCTAGGATCAGGCCCTGGGCCAAAGGCAGATACTCAACGGCTGAGCCACCCAGGCGTCCCTGGCCGTTTCCTCCTTTTGGGAGTCTGGCCCTCAGGCGCATCTGCCAAACCCGCTGCATGTTCCTGTGTCACCCTACCTCCCACAAGGAAGCAGAAAACAGGAGCGGGCCAGAGGACTCCCAACACACATTTAAGGAGCATCTCTCCCTTCCCGCCCAGAGCCGGCATCTTAAGAATTCCCTATTACTGGAGACCTCTGGTCGTGGCCCTGGGATAAGATCCACACCTTTTACTCATTCAGTCATTCAACAAATATCTAATGCGTACCTGCCGGGCGCCAGGTGAGTACTTGAGGGCAGAGCAGTGAATAAGCCGGCCGTGCGAACCTTGAACCTTCCGGAGCGCACATTCCACTCGCTTCTCCTGAATCCCCAACTCCTAGGCCACAGACCTCATCAGAAGGGCACTTGCATCAGCGGGAGGTTGGGCGAGTTTCAGAACTGGGCATTCAGGGGTCCTTCCTTCCCCCTAGATCCAGAGGTTTCTAGACTATTCTAGACTATTCTAGATTCTGAGTTCCTGGTCTCCCTCTCTCCTCAGTTGCCTCCTCTAGACTCATGGCTTCCCCACCACCCATCTGCCAGTGGCTTCTAAATCTGTATCCTCTTCCCAGAACTCAGGGTTGTGCCCCCAGCAACTCCAGGACAGCTCCACTGATAACAGACAGACCTTTCATCTTCCCACAGCCCTGGCTCCTCCCCACCCTCTGCCCAGCTGCTCAAACCAAAATTCTAGAGATTCCTTCTGGATTTCTCTCCTTTCACTCCTCAACTTCCCCCACAGGGAGACGTCAAAAGGGAAGGCGAGTCCCCCACTTCCCAGCCACCAGTCCAGTGGGGCCAGCATGTCACCCTGCAGTAACCTCCCCCCCCCCCCCCCCCCCCCATCTTTCCTCTGGCCCCGCGACACTCTATTTTCCACACAGCAGGCAGAGCGGCCTTTACCATCATAAATCAGACCACATCACTTCGCTGCTTCAAACCCTCCAGTGGCTCCCACTTCACGGAGAATAAAAGCCCAGCTCGGCACCCTGGCTTCCGAAGCCGCCCGCAAGCTGAGCACCGAGCCCCTTCCCCAGCCCCCCGCCCCCAGCCCTCCAGCCCTTCTTTCCTGGCAGGACACACAGAGGAGCAGTTCATCCCCACCTTAGGGCTTTTGCACTGGCCATCGCCTGACCTTGAAATGTCCTTGCCCTAGAACTCTGCGTGGCTGACTCTTGTCTGAGGGAGCTCAGCTTAAATGGCACCTCGCAGAGGAGACCTCGCAGCCCCTCCAGTCTCTCCGCCAGGCCCTCCCGTGATTTTCTGCAGAGCCCTCCCACTAGCTAATATTTGTCTTTTCTTTAAAAAAAATATTTTATTTATTCATGAGAGACACAAAGAGAGGTAGAGACACAGGCAGAGGGAGAAGCAGGCCTCACGCAGGGAGCGCAATGTGGGACTCAATCCTGGGTCTCCAGGATCAGGCCCTGGGCTGAAGGCGGTGCCAAACTGCTGAGCCACTGGGGCTGCCCTAATATTTGTCTTATTTACTTACTTCTGTGTTGTCTGTCCCCCCAGGGAGGATGCTCGCCCCCCTCGGCCGGAGCTTGCCCGCTTGCCGCTATCTTCCCAGCACTGGACACATTTTAGGGCTCAGTCAACTCATAAAAAATGGTCCTAAGTGGCTCCCTCACTGCTTGCAGTGGGAAGGAGGAGATCCGGGTTCCCAGCTCCTTGGTGGGCTCCCTCCTCCCATGCTATCAGGAGTTCCCTCTGGGAAGTGGGGCCCACCTTGTCACCCCTGAGCCCCACAGGCCCCAGGAAGCACCCGTCCTCTCAGAACCAGCTTTGTGTCCTGCACTGCAGCTCCCGGGCTTGCAGGACAGGCCCTGGTGCCTCAACTCTCAGTCTCAGGGTGGGCGTCGGAGGGTCTGGTCCCCATCCCAGGGCTCCTCTGCTGCGTCCCTGCTCCCATTCCTCGAGGTCAGGGGCTTTCGGCCCTGTGTTGTCAGGGTTGTGTCCTCACTTTCCACGGATGGACCCCCCTGGATCCTTCCTGAGAGGGGCCTGCAGACGGGTGGGGACAGAGCAATCGTCCAGCCCGTGTGTGAGAGAGTGGGGTGCTCCCAGGCCTTCTCAGTGGTGTCTGCCCTAGGAAGGCCTGAAGGAGTGGGGGTGGGTGGGAGCCCCCTGCAATAGCAGCCCAGAAAGGTGGGGCGGGGTGGGGGGGCAGTGGGCTGTGGGGAGGGAGGAGAGGAGGGGAAGGAGTGGTTGCTAGGGCTGGGTGATTGGGAAGAGGGCCCTGGGGTAGGAGACTATCTCCTGGTGTGCCCGTGGAGGGGGGAGAGGGCACAGATGGGACAAAGGATGACCTTCAGCTGGGGGTGGTTGTGGAAGGGACCCTCCAGGGAGCCAGGGTTGCCCCTGGAGCCGCCCCCATTCTGTTCACTCACACCGTCCATCTGTGGCCCACTGCCCTGAGCCCTTACCACCCTCACTCTGCCCCCCGCAGCAGCCGGGCTCCCACACCCACCCTGCAAGTGTTCTGCAGAGAAGAGGCGGGAGCCCTCGTGGTGTAATTCCAGGCCTCCGCCAGCAGGTGGGAGAGGGGTTTGGGCTGGGCCTAGCGAACGGGCTAGAATGTGGGGTGCCCCCTCCTAAGGAGGGTGCTCAGACCACACCCCAAGGCAGCATGGGCATTGGCCCCTCTCACCCCCGCTCTACCGAGGTAGCAGCAGGTGGCGTCTGAGGCTGCAGACCAGTGATCCAGAGGAGATGAGACCGCTTGAAGCCTGGGAGGGTGGCCTTCCTCACATGTGCATGGGAGATGGTGGGTGCGCTGGCACACACACACACACACACACACACACACACACACACGCCGGGGGTGAGGAAATGCTCTGGGGAGAGGTCATCAGCTCCAGGGGCTGGATGCTTCAAAGGTTAGGGCCTATCGATCCACATGAATTAATAGAGCTGACCTGCTTATTAGCACCTTGCAGATAGAGCCCCCCTTCTCCGGGTCAGCAGGAGAGGCAGAGGCAGAGAGGGGGTCAGAGGAACGGAGGGGTCAGCCCTTCCCAGGGCTGGTGGGGAGTCCCAGACCAGGGCAGAAGAGCAGTAGAGCTTGCCCAGAAAGAAAAAGGGAGGCCGATAAACCCAAAGGTGGGTGGGCAGGGAGCTATGGCCAGCAAGGGGCGCCCACCCTCACTGGCGGGGCCCGGGGGTGGGGGGTGCTGCAGTGAGAGGAGGGACTGACTCAGGATTGCAGCTTCTTCCACCGAGGCCCCGGGAACCTTGCTGCTTCCTGAGGCAGCCCTGAGGTGCCCTGACCCACCCACGCGGAGCACAGGCAGACCAGGAGAAAGCTGCCGGCTTTGTGGAGCCCTGGGGAGCCCTTCTCTCAGCCTCCTCAATGGGTGACTCACCCCCCGCAATCACCACCACACATACCCACACATGCTCACATTCATGTGTGATGTCAGACAGTGTCACCCAAATACTCCCACACTCCTCACCTCACACACTTAGCCAGGCAACCCCACGCACAGACACACTCATGTGCATCCAGGGCCCCATGTCTCAGGCCTGCTCCTGCGGATGTTCACAGTCACACAGGCCTCACCCCTGGGGTCCCCTTCCAGGTCTCCAGGAGGGGCTGGTGCTAAGCAGATGAAGCAGTGGGCTGGGAGGACCCCAGGTTAAGGCTGCTCGGCTAACAGCTCCCTGGTCAGCCTGTCCCTCCCAGCTGCACCATCACGGTGGACTCGACCCAGAAGGTGCTTTATTGAGGAGCGAAGCACATCGGGAAGGCGCAGTGCGGACCACACGGAGGCCTTCCGGGGTGGAGCAGCCTGCCCCCATTCACCCTCTACCAGGGGCGTGCTCCACCCTGCTCTACCTCGGGACCCCCCCACCCCGCTGCGCCCAAAAGATCATGTTGGGGTAGAGACCAGGAGGGCAGGGAGGGCGGAGGGGAAGCTGGGGCCGTTGGCAGCGCGCAGGGGCAGGAGACAGCCCGGTGACATGCCTCCCCGCCCTGCTGCGGCCCCTTGGGGTCCGGGCCTTGCAGGGAGTGAGTCCCCCTCAGGGCGGCTCGGCTGACGGCGCCCACGTGGCCGGTTCCGTCGAGCCTGGGGGGAGGGGAAGCAGGGCCCGGCGTCTCCCTCCTCTGGCGGGCGCGGCCCCGCACCGTGGCATCCTCCCCTCCAGAGGTCCCCAAGGGGGGACGCAGGAGCCACCTGCGAAGCACCGGACCCTACGGAATCTCCCTCGTCTCGCCCTTCTCCCGCTCCGCCGCCTCCTTTTTTCTCAAGCGGCACCGACGGAGGGGGCGCGCTCCGGGCCTGCCGGGCGGGGCGTCGGGCCGGCCCCGGGTCCGCGAGGGGGCGACGCGCTGCCGGCCCGGGTTGAGCTGGGGCCCGGCGCTGCGGGCGCGGGGCTGGAGGGCGAGGACGCGGCCGAGGCGGCGGGGCTGAGCTGCACGGCCGTGGGGTCCTGCGCCGGGCGCTCGCTGCTCTCCAGCGCCAGCGCCAGCGGCCCGCCCCGCCCCCGCCCCGCCCGGGGCCGCCGCCGAGCGCGCGGGGAGCGCGGGGCCCCGGCGGCTACACGCGCAGCAGGCGGCGAAGCAGCCGAGCGCCAGCGCCAGCAGCGCGGGCCCCACGACGAGGACGAGCGGCGCGCTGCCCCGCGGCGGGCAGGAGGCCAGGGCGCCCGCAGCGTCACGTTCAGGCCGGCCAGCAGCACGCACAGGCCGCAGGCGCAGAAGAGCGCGGGCGACGGCCCCGGGCCGCGGCCCCCGCGCGCCTCCCGTCCGCGGGCCGCATGGGCCTGGGGGGGGCTCCGGCTGCGGCCCGCCGCCCGCCGGCCCGGCCCACATGGCGGGAGGGGGCCCGGCTTCTGCCCGCGGCCTGGGTGGGAAGACGGCCGTGGCTCCCCCACTCAGGCCCTGCAGTCCGCGGAGGCCGGTCTTGCCATCCTCTCTAGGCCCCGGCCGGGCGCTGTCCCTCCAGCTCCTCTCCTCCAGGAAGCCTTCCTGCATTAATTAAATTAATTGAGTGAATGGCTGTAAAGTGCTCATCAAATGAGACTCAGTCGTCCTAATTAGAGGGTGGGTGTCAGCTCCCGGAAGTTAGACAACTTCCTCCATCCCCCACGTGGAAGCAGGCATGCAGCCTTAGAAATCATCTGCACCGAGGGGGGAACTTGAGGAGATGAGCACTGAGTGTTATACTATATGTTGGCGAATCGAACTCCAATTTAAAAATATATAAGAAAAAAAAATCATCTGCTCAAGCCCCATCTGGTCCAGGTGAGGAAACTGAAGCCCAGAGAGGTCTAGCAGTTTCCCGGTCTGAGAGCCAGGACCAGGACCTAATGACCTTGTGTCTGGCCCGGGGGGCCAGATGCTTTCAGCTGAATCAAGTGCTTTGAACAGTAACTGTCACCCACGCTGTCACGGTGGTGGTTGCCAGAGAAGGGGGCTGCAACGGCTCAGATCTGGACACGCTGCTCAGAGTATGGAACCAGGACGGTTGATCTCTCCCTCGGGTGAGAGTGCCTCAGGGCTGGCACCTGAATGGTCCTTCCCAGGTGTCCAAAGCCTGCACACAGTGGGGTAGGAGAGAATCTGAAGACTGAGCGAGTGAAAGCGAAGGCGAGGGCCAGGGAGGGCCAGCACATTCCTCACTCGGGGCAGCCTTTCTCTGCCTGGCCTCTCTGTTTGCAGTAACCTCTGCTTTAGTTTTTACTGCATGGGATTAGGTATTACTGTTATATCCTCGTTTAATAGATGAGGCTATTGAAGCACAAAAAGATGAGCTAAATTCACCCACTCTGAGTGGCTGTGGTGCAGCCAGGACCTGAAACCTGGTTGCTGGGCTCTCAGCTGGCCTAGTGCCACACGTCCTCAATGCTCATTGAGTGACTGGAGCATGGGGCTTGACCTCTCCTCATGGCCTGTAGATAAGCTCTTGTAATCGGCACTTACACTGCTCAAATGTCAACAACAGCAGAGGGGGCTGGCGTGTTCTGTGCCTGTCTCCAGAAAGGTAAACTCACTTTTCTCCTTTTGGCTTCACACACTCAGTGCAACACCCAGCACTGAGGAGGGGCTGAGCTTCTGGGTACTAATTGTCAGTGAATGATCCCCATTGGCTCCTGGGAGGCAGAGCTGACTCTGGAAAATGAACCTACTCCCAGAGGCCCCACCCCAGGCAGAGAGAGGGCCAAGGGCTGGTGGGTGTCTCCACCCTGGCTGATTGGGATGTCCAGGGCAAAGGGTTGAGATGTTGAGGTTGCCCAGCTACTGCAATTCAGTTTGTGCCTCCTTCTCCCTCTGTGGGACTGCGGCCCTGCAGCCGGGGCTGTCGTGATGTTGGGTACTGTTCTGAGGCGGGTGCTCTGGCTGGCTCTGCTGTGGGGTGTCCCTGGTGCTCTTCACTAGATCTCTCGTTCTCTCCCTTCTGAACACATGTTAAGATTGTACCTCCTGGGGGCGCCTGGGTGGCTCAGTTGGTTGAGCAGCTGCCTTCAGCTCCGGTAGTGATCCCAGGGTCTTGGGATTGAGCCTGGATCCCGAATCGGCCCCCCTGCTCCTCCGGGAGCCTGCTTCTCCGTCTCCCACTGCCATTCCCCCTGCTTGTGCACTCTCTCACTGTCAAATAAATAAATAAATAAAATCTTTAAAAAAGAAAAAAAAAAGGAAAGAGAAAAGATTGTACTTCCTGGACAATTTGTGACTAGGTGGAGCCATGTGAGTGGTTCTGGCCAATGAATTGTGTACCCGCAGCACTTCCAGCTGCATCACTTCTGGAGCATTTAGTTTCAGAAGCAGGAGGCTTTGAGATGATGCTCTTCTTTCCCGAATCCTTCAAGCCTCTCTATAGGGATGGTCCTTGCTCTGAATCATAAGTTGTTGGGACTAGAACATGCCTTCTCTTTAGTGAGCACCCCAGGCTGCTAAGCTGGTGAAGTCACCTAGTTCAAAGCCTTCATCAATGGATGGGAGAAACTGAGGCTTAGAATGAGAAGGTACAGGGAGGGAGGCTATGGCCCAGGCCAGACCAGAACCATGCTTTTCCCACCCAGGAAGAGCCCTGACCATTGTCATTCCACTGCCCATGACCCCGATCAAGCAGTCACCCTCCCTGCTGCCCTGCCTCTGGCAGGAGAGGCCTTGCAGTCTCTGTTTGGGAGTCTAGGCCACTTTGGAGCAGAGGCAGACACCAGAGGCGAGGCCTCAGAAGACCAAGACTATCAACTTTGGTTTGGTTGGGCAACTTGGGAGGGCTGGGCCACTCTCTATGCCTCAGCTGCCTAAATGCAGGGAAAGGATTAGCCGGGTTATTGTCTCTGAACTCCTCAACCTGCTATCTCATTCAACTACCTGTGCTTTGTGGAGGTGACAATGAGAACCTGTCAGAAATTACCATCAAAATATCAAAAATATCAATATTTTTCTTTAAAATATTGATATTTTTCTTAAAAATTGATATTTTTCTTTTCTATGTTTCTTAAAAATGATACATTGATCTGGGATAGGGCTGTTCTTTGTTTTGGGCTGGGATTGTGTCACTGCCCTGAGAAGCCACCTGCTGCCCAGGGGTTCTGATTATGCGGGAGGGGCTCTCCCAGTGACCAGTGACTCTGTGCGGAACATTGTGCCTATGCTAATACGGTGAATCTTTACTACCCCCCTGCGAGCTGCTACAGTCCTGAACCCAGGTCACTGGGAGGAAACCAAGCCTTGCAGAGGTGAAGGAACTTTCTCTGCTTTACTCAGTTGTAACAAGTAAAGCTCGGGTTCAAACCCAGACGTGTCAGGCTGAAAGGCCCATGTTTCCCCTACACCAGAGTTTCTGCTTACTAGAAGGTATAGAGATGTTTGACTATTTTAAAAAATAAAGCAACTGATCACTATCCAGCTAATCATCAAGATGCTTGGGGCCCACGGAGGGTGGCCCTCAGTAGGTGGAGGCAAGAGGTCATGGAAAGGGGTCCCTGCCTGAAGCCCCATCAGATCAGCTGGTCACTTCCTCCCCTGGCCCAGTCCATGGATCTGGGATGTCCGGTTCTACAAGAGCAGCTGCTTGACCAGTGGCAGCTGCCAGGCCTCCCAAGCCCAGGATCCTGCTCTAAGGGCTCAAGATCCTCTGGGCAGAGGGGTTGGGGCTTGAGTCCAGGCACTAGCCACGAGTGCCCATCCTCCGGGTGGGATCGAGTCCCGGGTTTGCTCAGCCTGGTTCTTTACTCCTCACTAGGAAAACCCCCCAAACCACTCCCCTTAATCTTAGCCCTTCTCTTCCCCCTCAGTCCCTGAAAATCTGGACCAACTAACACTTCTAGCATGGTCTCTATCCCCACCCTCTCCTATCCTCAGGGAACCTCCCACACCACCGTTAGTCAGTGCCGGCTTACTCACTGCCCTGAAAGCTCTCAGCTCCTGCCAACTGAATTGTGCCTCCCCGGAGCCCAAAGAGCTGCTCCCACCCCCACCCCAGTCAACCCCTGTCCCCTCACAGATTCCCCAAGCTGCAACTAAGGCTCGAGGATGAAGTCTGAAGGTGTGGCCTCCCAGATCCTATGTCTGGCTCCTGGGCTCCATTCTCCCAATCCCTGAGTGCATGTGCATGTGCACACACACGCACACTCAGTGACCAGACATACCCAGAAACACAAACGCAGCCATAGTACACTCTGAGAGCTGCACACACAGGCCAACACACAGACAGACACTCTCTCAGTTGCCTGTCTATCCAGTGGAAAGGAGTTTCTCCCCAGTAGACGTGCTCTGGAGAATTCTCTCTGCCTGGGAGTGTGTGTGTGTGTGTGTGTGTGTGTGTATGCGTGCATGTGTGTGATTTGGTGATAAGGAGAGCTGGGGCCTCGGGGAAGGGTGATGGGAGTTCCATTCTAGCTGTGCTGCTGGTGCCCTCCCCTCTACAGCGGGTCCCTGTGCCTGCAAAGGCTCAGGGTACTTGATGCTCCCCCGCTCTGGGCTCAGGTTCACTACGGGAAAGTGGGCGTCTGGGCTGATGGTCTCTGCCAGCCCAGTGGACCCCAGCTTCCCGCACTGCTGGGGGCCCCGGGAACATGGGCTCTGGGGGCCACATACCAAGTCCACACTGAGCCGGGCGAGGTGCTCCTGGCTGCCCCGGGGGCTCGGACTTGCCCACCACACTCCTTGGGCCACAGCCCCCAGCAGGGGCTGGGTCTGTGGCCAGACTTGGCTCCCAGCCTCAGTCTGGGCCTTGCCTCCCCTCTGCCAGCTGCCTGGAGCAAGTGGGAGGAGCGGAGGGAAGGACGGGGGCTGCCCAGTGTGGAGGTGGCCTTCCTGCCCAAGTCCCCCACCCCGAGACTTCAGCATCCTTGCCACAACCGCCCCATCCTGCGCCCTCCTGGTCGGCTGGCTCCTCAGCTCCAGCGCCCAACTCCTCCATTCCAGCTCAGGGAGCCTCTCCCTCACCAGCCCCCTCCCGGGCGCCTGGTCGCCCCTGTCAGCACCACAAGCCCTTCCACCTCCCAGAAGCCTGCCATCCTACCCTTGACCGTAAGCTTATTGCTACAGCACCTCCTCTGTGCCGAACACCCTTCTGAGCCCTCAATCTGAGTTACGTGTCATTTCAGGTCAGTCCCGTGACGACTCTATAGGCACAGGCTATTGCCATCTCTGTTTCCAGATGGGGACACAGGTTCGAGAGGTCACATGACGTGCCCAGGGTCACAGACACGGTGACACTACATGGCAGATCCAGGATGCACAGCTAGGCTGCGCTCTCAGCCGGGACCCTGCAGGGCCTCTAGCCGGCCAGGGGCAGCCCCGGAGCTCTCAGCAGTTCCTCGGAGCCTCCTGCTGTGCCACCTCACCTCAGTGACTCCCCTTGCAATTTACCTGGTCCTGCAGTTTCACTTTCTCCTTCATCCTTCTGCCAAAGCCCCCCCCCCCCCCCCCACCGCAAAGCCCACTCTACCTCAGTGGGGCTGCTTCTTCCAAGTCTACGCCCAAACTGCTAAGCCTCACAGGTGAAAAGCAAATCACTAGCTAGCACGTCTCTGGCATCACTCAGGCCTTCAAGGCTCCGGGGAACCCGCCCCCTGCCGGGGCAGTGCTCATTGGGGGCCCCCTCACTGTGCCTGCACCTCCTCCTGGAAGCACTCATGCCTCTGCCATCCTAGAACACAACCAGACCCTCCTTCTACCCCACATCCGCCTCCACTTAACACCCTCTCCCCTCCTTCCAAGCACGGTCTACACTCCCTGCCTGTCTACACTTTACCTCGGGAAGACTCATTTCTACTCCAGTCTGGTTTCTGTCCCATCGCACGGCTCTCTCCGGGGCCACCAGCTGCCTCCCTACAGTTCAGTCCTTAGCTACCACAGCTTTGGCCCAACTCAAGCCTCCCTTCTGGAAGTATTCTCTCCCTCTTGGAAACAGGCTCCTGAAAACTTCACCTTCTCCCCCAAAGCCCAGACTCCCAACCAGAAACCTGGGGTTCACCCTCGCTCTCCCTTCTTGCTCTGGCCTTCCTCCACACCTTTCCAAGCCCATCCATCACCAGTCCTTGCAGATTCTTCCATCTGAGGATCTCTACAATCCATCCCTTCCTGTTCAACGTCATGGCTATCCTGCCCACCCCTCCCCATCTCTCCCTCACAGCTGCATCCCTCCTGGGCGCCCCACTGCTGCCCTCCTGGCTGGCTTCTTCCAGGTGGCCCCCTTGATTTTGCTCAAGCGGAGCTGAACTCACCAGGTTTGGTCAGGCGAACATGATGCCCCCTGCAATTCCACCTGAAACATGGTTGACTTTCCCTTCACCTGGCTAACTCCAGCTCAACCTTCGGGGTGCAGCCGGGAGCTCACCTCCTTCTGAAAGCCTTCCCTAACTCCCCAGATCAGCAGGTCAAGTCGGGTGTCCAGGTCTGCATCCTCCAACCTTCTTCCCGGAGGGCGGGCATTATATCCACCTTGCAGCCAAGTGCCCGACTGTCCCCAGGTACCCAAGGAATGTTGGGGAAACAAACAGTGAAGAGAGGAGTTGGTCACAGGGGTCTCCTGCCTTCCTGGCTTCACCTGTGTCCTGGTTTTGAAGTGACCGTGTGCCCGCCTCTCTCTGATTCCCTGATGACCCGAGCCTGGGCAGGGACTGGTGGAGGGTCCTGGGCAGATTCTCGGGGGGTGGGGGGGGTGGGGGGGTGGCTAGAGAGCAGGGAGGGGGAGGGTCCAGCACAGGGGCCCCAGGCAGCCACCCCAGGCCGTCTGTCCCCTTCTCCCGCTCCGTCTTTCTCGCCTCTTTTCCGAGAAGTCTGGCCCAGGCTACAAGTCCCCACGTCCTGTCCGGGCCCCACTCCCTCCCGGGCTTCGGCGGCTGCAGGGAGTCCCCCCTCCCCAGCCTCCCTCCCGGCCCCCCTTCCCCTCCAGCCTCCCCGCCCCCTGGGGCTTTCACTTGCCTGAGCCGGTCGGAGGGGCTCGGAGCAGCTCGGGCCAGCAGGAGGGCAGGGGCTCGCGGGCGCGGGGGGCTGGGGGGCCCGGGGGGCCCGGGAGTGGGGAGCGCAGGCCCCGGAGGCCCCAGGCGGGGCGGTGCGGGGAGGCGCGGGCCGCGGGTCCGGGCGTCCCTCGCGCAGCGTCGAGGCGGCCGCTGGGCCCCTCGGCTCCCGGGCTCTCGGGCTCCCGCGCCACCTCTCTCCCCTTCCTTCCTCCGGGTTGGCGGCTTCTGGCGCCCCGCACTGAGCTCCCGGCACCCCGCGGCCTCCCGCCCGGACCCTGGGGGCCGGGGATGCAGACCCTGCCACCCCCCCCTCCACGGAGCCAGGGGTGCAGCGGCGGTTCCGTCGGGCCCAGGGGGTCCCCCACCTTCGGGGAGCGGGCGGGTGCAGCTGCGCGGGAGGCTTCCTGGGGAGGGGGCTTGCTCTCAGCCCCCCTTCCCCAGTCCCCGCCCACAATCCCGCACCCCACAATGGGGTGTGGCCACCAGCCCCTTACAGGAGGCCACACTGGCTCCCTGAGGGATCTCTAAGGGCCTGTTGGGGGTGAGGGGTGGGGAGGGAGCGCTGGGTGGGAGACCGAGGTGCTGATTTCCAGAACCTGGAGGGGTTCAGCTGCAAGAGCATCTCCTCCAGCCTCTGCCTTCATTCATCTGCTCCTCCATTCCTAAACCCTTCCTGACCCGAACCGTGTGCTAGGAACCTTCCTCCTGACAGTGGCCCTGGAAAAGAGGGCACCAGGGCGCCACCCGTCCTCTGGCTGCAGATGAGGAAACTGAGGTACAAGGCCCTACAGCTTCTTGCCCAGCACCCCCTGCTCCCAGATTGTGGGGGAAGCAGAGGCAGGATGTGAGTCATCCCCAGACTCCAGCCCCAGCCTGGTCAGTCCTCCAGATGGGTCAACAGGGCTGTGACTTCCACGGGGCTGCCTGCACCAAGCACCCTCCACTTCAGAGTGTCCTCTGAACCGCAGGTGATTCCCTTCACAGGGCTAACTCCAGCTCAACCTTCAGGGTGTATCCGGACGTCACTTCCCTCAGGAAGCCTTCCTTAACTCCCCAGACTAGCAGGTCAGATCTCCCCACAGGACTCCATGAGTCCCTTTCTCTGGAGGGTCTCAGCTTTACCATCTGTATACTGAGGTGGTCTCTCCCTCGGGTTTGGTGTTGCGACATCCACTGGGTACCTGTGTGCCTGGTCCTCTGGCCCCTGCTCTCGAGAGGAAGTAGACAAGGACCACTCAGAGTGATGTGTGCTGTGACGGCGGGAAGCCCTGGGGCTGTGGGAGCACAGTGAAGTCAGGGGAGGCTTCCCAGAAGAGGTGTCATCTTCACCGATCTCTGAGCAATGAGATTCTTCCTAGCTTGTCCTCTTCTCACAGACCAGGACAGAGGCCACATGGTGACTCTGTGGCAGTCAAACACCTGCTCCACCTTGAGGACGTAGGTGAGTGAGGAGAGGCATGGAGAGTGTAGCAATGTTTGCTGCACAGCATACATGCCTGGGCCAGGGCCTCCTTGCCTCTAACCCTGTGGGTACATGGGGGCCATGACGTGGCCCTCCAGGGAAAGACTGGGGAATTGGTTTTCCATTAAATTTAAGCCACTAACATTTATTGAGCACCTACTGTATACCCTGATGGTGATCAGAAAAGGGCAACATATGGTAGGTTTCAGTAGGATTAATAAACGTTTCGTGAGAAAGAAGCCCTCAGCCTGCTAGACACTGTGGAGAGAGGGAGACAGAGGCACAGGGAGAGGACAAGGAGGGTGTTGTGTAACGGAGATCCTTGGAACTGGGCCTTTCAAGGTGGGGGCTTTTGATAGGCAGACAGGACTAGGAGGCCTCTAGGAGGACACAAGCCAGGACTTGGAGGCTGGAATGTCAGAAATTGTCCAGGAGCAGTGAGAGGCTGGGCACAAGTGGCAAGGCCGGAGATCTTGTCTGGAGTCAGGTCACAAAAAGCCTTGAATGGTGGAATCACATACAAAAGTCTCAAGACAGGACCCAGCTCCAGAGCCACCTCCTCCTGGAAGCCTCCAGGGCGGCGCCTCACCTGGCCTCCGTGTCATGGCAGTGACCATTTTGTTTGTCCCAGACCTGTTGCTGTCTGGTTCATTGCTGCCAAGAGCCCGTCCCTGAGGAGTTGCCCAGAGTTTCTGAGAACCTGAAAGACTCTGGTCCAGCCCCTCTGTGTAGCCACTGAGCTCTAGAGGCCCAGGGCCAGGCGCTCAGGGCTGAGGGGCATCCCCTCTGTGGTTCCTGTGGGCCTGTGGTTCGCTTCTGTGGCCCGCCTGGAACAAGAGACTGAGGTCTCTCTGGCCCCAAATTCCAGAGCAACCAGTCAGTGGATCAGAAAGGGAAGGACGCTGAGCTGCAGTCCAGAGGGAAAACCCGGGTCAAAAGCCTGACCCAAGGGTCACCCGTGGGCCCCCAGCGGCACCTGGCTTCAGGCCCTGCCCTGCGCTGCCCGGGGAATCCATCTGCAAGAGCTTTGCTCAGGCGACCGCAGGGCTGGTACCTCGGGGGCCGGCTCGCCTCTGGTCTGGACCCAGGAGGGCTGTGGGAGCAGGGCGGTGGGGAGGAGGGTGCAGCCCCTCGGCCCCGGCCTCAGCCCTCCCCGGCCCCCCGGCCCCCCGGCTTCAGCTTCTCCAGTGTTCTGCTCACCGTGGACAGGCTGCTGGGGGCTCCTGGGGGAGAGACCAAGACAGGGCTGCCTGAGCAGACAGGTTCCGGGGCAGAGATCCCAGAGGGACCGCGGGGGAGAGAGACGGGGCCAAGGGGCCAGTTTCAGCTGAATTGAAAGGGTCCTAGATGGTCAGATGGCCCTTCAGGAGGATGGGGTCATGGTGGGGGTGGTTAGAGAGAGGACTCCGGGCTCCAGTTCTGGCCCTACTGCTTCCTGGTTGCCTTACTCCATCTCCCTGTGCCTCAGTTGCCTCCCATATACAGTGGGCCTCATTACAGTACCTCCCTCATATGGCTGTTTTGAGAAAGGAACAGACTTAAATATATGGTGTTTGGGAGCAGGGTCTGGAATGGGACCTTTGGTGGGGGTTCAGTCCCCTAAACCCCTGGTGGCAGGCGTGGTGGGCCGAGGCCATCTTTGAGAAACTCCTGCCCTAGAATTTTCCAGTGTGCGGAGATGGGAGGAGAAGATGTTCCGTCTCAGATACCAGCTCTGAGCTGGGATTCCATCATGGGAGAAGAGAGTCAGAGCAGAGCCTGGAATGTGGGACCCAGGGACAGTCCCAGTGTCCATGCTGGGCACGAAGGAGAAGCCCTGAGGTCAAACAGGAGGAGCCCGGCTCAGCTGGGAGCAAGAAGGGTTTTGACCAAACGCATGGGAGCACTGCCCAAATCTGTTGGCTCCTGCAGACGGCAGTGTCCGGCAGTGTCAAGGCTTCTCCCTGGGTTGCACAAGCTGCTCAGCCAGAGGGCAAAGATGGAAGAGGGACTCTGGAGTTTTTAACACTTACCCTCTTTATTGCCATTGGCACTGGATCTTCCCTCCGCATGGTCTGGCCCTGGGTGGGGGTGGATTCTCAGGCTCCCTGCGGGATAAGAACAAACCCCCCCCAGACCCCCGGGTTACTAAGCCATTCTCAGATCAAGTCCTGCATCGGGCAGGGAAGTCCTCCCTGCTGGCTCATCTACATCCCTGCTGCTGTCTCAGCTCCACCACATTCCTTTAGGTCTCCCACATGATCTGGGATGATTTGGGAGCCGAGTTGGAAGAAACAGGCCCTTGAAGGGGAAGATGGCAGACTTTTTGTTTTTGTTTTTTTTTTTTTAAGATATTTATTTATTCATGAGAGACACACAGAGAGAGAGAGGCAGAGACACAGGCAGAGGGAGAAGCAGGCTCCATGCAGGGAGCCCATCGTGGGACTCGATCCCGGGTCTCCAGGATCACACCCTCGGCTGAAGGCAGCACTAAACTGCTGAGCCACTCAGGCTGCCCAGATGGCAAACCTTTTAAGAAGGTGGGCGACATGGGAAAACTAGGGATATGTGAAGCCCCCTGCCTGGATTGATGGAGGTGGCAGCAGGAATGTGGGGAGCTTGAGATGAATTAAGGAGCTCTACAAGGGTCCTGAGGTCTTAGGGGTGGTAGAGGGTGTTTATGGGGGCTCAAGGAATGAAATGCATTTATCTGGAGATCTTGGAGGCTTTGGGGGAGTTGGAAACTCCCTCAGGGAAAGATGGGAGTTCTGATGCTCTGGGCTGGTTGAGGCACATTTGCAGCAACAGGCTGGAGTCGGCTGCACTGTAGTCATGGCAATGCCAGCACACCACACACACACACACCACACAGCAACTCCAACACACCCACCCGTACAGTCACACGCATGGGCTTGGCTCCACCACGCAGTGTGCCTCAGATGTACACATGGCAGACCCGGGAAGAGGGCTCTGCTGGGGGCTGGGGAGAGGACTCACCTATGGTGGGCAGGATGTGGTCCATGTTGAACCGAGCCTTTAGGAAGGGGTAGGCCAAGATGAGGAGCCCTGGAAATAGAGAGGCAGAGGGGTTCTGAGAGAGGGGAGGGGGCCTGGTGGGTGCAGGCTGCACGAAGCTGTGCGTAGGCTGTGAGCCTGGGGGTGGTTTCGGAGGGCGATATAGATGCGCACGGGAGGAGTGTGAGTGTGCAGGTTGGGACTATGGATGCGTAAGCGTGGGGCTGGGAGTTTTGCGGAGCCCCATTCACAGCCTCACGCTTACGCACCCACAGTTACGTTGGTGGCTCCCCAACACCAGGCCCTGAGAGGGGACAGGGAGTAGTGCCTCTATAGGGAAGGGGCTCCAAGGCTGTGAAGGCCCAGGCTTCTGGCTCCAGCCTGTCCAGGTGATTAGCACGGTTGGCTTCCTTCCTTCTCAGCCGGCTGGAGATGGGCCCTGCTGACACCACCACCACCAACTCTCCTCTGCCCATCCTCCCCCAGGGCAGCACTGGGAGCTCCGAGCAGGCTCCTTTCCACCCGGTCCTGGGGAGGGGTTAGCAGAAGAGTGGACCATGCCCTGCCCCTCCTGTCCCCTTCCATCCCCAGACCAAGTGTCTGTGGCCCTTGGCAGGAGTTTGTATGTACGGATGCCAAGAACCCATCAGGCTGGTGCTTCTGGCTCTGCTTTTGCCCCAGGGTGGTGGAGTGGGGAGAGGGATGGTACTCAGCATCATTGTGGGGATATCAGTGGGACTGGCCCAGATAGACAGATGGACAGATGCCTGGACAGACAGATGCCCAGCCAAGATACACCAGGAAAACAGGAAACAGTTTGAGCTGGGTCCTATCTTGGCTCAGAGTGTCCTACTGGGACCTCTGTCCTCTTTTTACCTGCCCCCTGTCAACCCACCCCCTACAGGCTGATGGATTCCACCAAAAACCCAAGAGCCCAGGGCTTGGGACTAAAGGCCAAGAGGCTGAGCAGCCAGAGAGGAGCGTGTCAACCAGCTGCCTTCTCCACAGTCTCCTTACCCCCGGCAGAAGGAACCCCCCCACACCCCTGCTCTGCCTCCCTGCACCCGGCACCCACACCCGGCTGCCTTGCTCACACCTCTACCTTCCCTCCATTTCCCATTCACCTGACCATGCCCCTGCTCCCTCTCCAAGCCCGGCCCCTGCTCACCCAGACTGGCCGCGCCAATAAAGATGCCACCCACAGCAGCTGCAGCTTTGGACACAGACACACCGATGATGATGCTGCCAGCCACCAGGCCGAGGGCCACACAGGCCAGCTGCAGGCAGCGGAAGTCTCGGCTGCTGATGGGAATGTCCATGGAGGCCTGCCCAGGGTACTGTCTGCAGCTAGTGGGGCCTGTCCCAAGGAAAGCCCTGGAGGTCCCAGTCCTCCTGGATGTGTCTTTTTTGGAGCTCTGCCTTCAGAGTGGGAATTTCTGGCCAGGAAGGTCTGGGGCTGGTAACCCTATCCCACTGCGCTCCTGAGGGCCCCAGTGGCACCTAGACCTGGGATCCGTGCCAGGTCACCGCAGCCTGCTCTTCCTCCTTTGAAGGCCCCTGAATCTGGGGGCCACTCCTGGGACTCTGGCCTGATCACATCCTGCCTTGGCTGTCAGAGTTCTGGAAAGCCGGGCCTGCCCCACGGGGTCGGCCCCACTTAGCTTCCTCTCAGGAGAGCTTAGCCTGAGCCCCCCTGCCCAGGACATCCTGCCATGGCTGCCTGGAGCCTGCTCGGCACTGGCTCCGGGCCACTGGGCCTCGGCCTATTAAAGTTTAAAGCAGTGGAGGAGGTTGGCCCAGGGGGCACGGGTTCCTGGGCGGCGCAGGCAGCACGGAGGTCCTGAGTTATTCATGAGGTTGCAATGTGAGCTGCTGCTGCGCCAGGGGCCTGCTGGGGCACTCAGCCTAGGGTCCACTGCCGGGCTGAGGTGGCAGGATGGCCCGGGGGCTTCCTGCGGGGTGTAGCAGCCAGGGATGTGAGGAGACTCCCTGCCAGTGCTCAGGGCCCACTCTGCTGTCTTCTGTCATTTGGCACATGGGGCGTCTGCTCAGGGACTCAGAGGCAGGCATGGGAGGGGACCTGGGGGAGGCCAAGAGATGGAACAGTGACAGGGACAGGAGGACAGAAAGAGGTGTTCCTGTGAGTTCGGGCTCTCCCCTTGCCCCCTTGCTAGCCTCTGGGGGGTCCTGGTTTGAGGCTGACCTCCTTCTCCTCAGGCAGGCTCCGGATCCACCCATTTGTTGCCGTAGGCTGAGAGGGGAGCCCTCCCAGAATCCCTGGCAGGGGGCTGAGAAGGAAGAGCAGGGAGCGGGGGCATGAGCTTGCAGGAAAACAATGGGGAGAAGGATTGGCAGGGACTGGGTGTCAGTGGCCAGCGTCAGGACTAGGACCTGGCTGGCACTCCCGTCCTACTGGTGGGACCCACCAATTCCAGGCTGGGCAGCGGTAGCCCAGCCCTATGCCACCCCCAGACCCAGTCCTTGCAGCCAGCTGCGTTCTCTGGCCCTCTGCGGATCAGGGAGGCCCAGATCCATTCTGGTTCCAGAATCCCGCCCTGGGGATTCCCGCTGGCACTATTCCCAGGGTCCCATCACCACCCAACTGGCCTCTGTTTGGGTGCCTCTGTCTCCCCTATGATGTTTGGATGTCTGTCACCTGACAGGGCCAGGCCCTCCGCCTGCCAGCGAGCCGCCCCCTGCCCCTCGCTCCTCCGCTTCTCTGCTGCTGCCCTCTGCTGAGTGTCTGCAGAGCCCCAGCGGGACCCCAGGCTGTGTCACCCCAACCCCCCGCCCCCGCAGCCCCTGCCCCTGGAAGACGAAGCCCCAGAGGTGGGCATTCCTCAGCTACAGCGGCTGCTGCCAACGTCCCCCGCGCCTCTCTCCAGGATGAGGTCTGATTATTCCTCTAATTAGGCATCAAATGACAACCCATGTCTCTGTCACACATAATTGATCCCCCACTGACTAGTTTTAGAAGGAGCTGTCAAAATAATTGTCTATGAAAATGTGTCCCTGAGATGTTGAGCTTTGGGAATGTCAATGTCCTCACCCCCATGAGGTGTCTGCATCACTGGCTGGGCAGTAAGGCGAGAGCGGCTCCCGCGGTCAGCAGGACGGGGCACCTCACACTGCGCGACTTGGGCAGCCACTCACCTCCTGGACCTCACTTTGCCCGGCTGCTGAAGCGGAGTGGAGAAGGCAGAGGCTGGAGTCAGGGACGCCTGTGCACAGTGAGTTTTCAGATTCCAGAAGAACACTCTAACCTCTAAAAAGGAGACCAAATTCTAAATTAGAGGGTTATTATTTTTTTCTTTTTTCTTTCTGACATCATAAATCCCTCAGGGCCCACAGTCGGAGGAGGAAATCCAGAGGAGAGACACTGTAAGCCCGTATCAGCTGCAAGACCGCAGAACTGCACGCCTGTCCAAGCTCCATTACAAGACAGATGGGGAAACACCGGGGACAGAAAGCATCGCCCCAGAGCCCTTGACCGAACCTCAGTGCCCGGGTTCCCGTCGGCGGGGCGGCGCTCTGGCCTTTCTGGGTCCATGAATGTCTAACCTGCCTTATCTGAGGTGGAGGAACTGGCAACACGCCATCGGAGGGAGACCTTGTGTTCAGTCAAGGCCTTCATCTTTTCCCTCTGGACGGGGGAGTGTCACCAAAGGCTCCTGGAAATCTTTGTGAGGCCTGCTCTCGAGTGGTTGATGTAGAGGGGGAGGCTTGCTGACCCTCTCCTCAACACAGGCTGTTCCTCTGCGAGAAAGAAAATAGAAGCTTGCCCTTGGCTGATGTGCTTCCTGTACCAGGTAACGGAGATGGAAGCCCCACCTGTTCCCCGTAAGCCCCGGAGCCCTGCTCATGGAAGCCTGGGCCCCCTGGGCCTCTGGACCCCAGCGCGTGGGCAGGCCATGGGTCACAGCCGAGACCCGTCACAAAAATCTCTCTTTGTTTCCCTGTCGAGGTCGCAGCTGGATTGCCTGCCTAGGCTCTCCCCTTCCCAGAGGCGCTGGTTGGGTCCCGGGCTGGCGTGGGGCGGGGAGGAAGAGTCGGGGGCCTCGGCATGGCTTAGTTCCGTTTATCTTCCTTGAGGGGTGAGGACCCTGGAAAAGAGCGTGATTAATGCACCGATCCCCTGGGGGACGGGCAGCCTTCCCAGACTGTTCAGAAGCTGAACTCGGGGAAGTGGCTTCCAAGGCAACTGCTACCATGGCAACAAGAGTGCCAGCCGTGGGGGGACCTGGCTCCTCGCTCCCCTCCAGACCTAAGCAGCTGGAGCAGCTGGCACGGGCCCAGGGCACTGCTGTTCGGGAGCAGGGTCTGGTGAGAGGCACTCAGCCCGGAGGGACAGGGGCCCCCAGGAGCTCAGGCAGGTGGACATCTGGAGGGAGGAAGACTTGGCCTCCTTGCCCAGGCCCCCAGACAGGGGTCGCACAGGAGGCCTGAGGTCTGGGACATGTCGGCCGCTGGGGCCAGCTTTCTCCCAAGGCCCGGTCCACGCCTGAGCCCTAGAGCCACCAGACTGGCCGCCACAGTTCCAGGCCCCAGAGCCCCACTCAGTGTGTCTGCCATGCCCACCACTGCCTAGAAGAGTCAGGTGCGTGGCCTGGGCCTCAGAAAGGGCAAAGGACTTTCCAAGGTCACCGAGTGAAGAGTGGCGGGACTAGAACCCAGGACCCTTGTTGCCCAAACTCAGACTCTGCCTCTGGTACTACGGCTGCCCTTTCGGGACAGGGATCCTAGCCCAGAGGGGCAGAGCAACTTGTTGGCAGGAGAACCCCACAAGGGGCCAGAGGCCGGACCCATTTGGAAAGCCCAGATCTATCTCCATCCACAGAAGCCAAGGAGAGGGGGAAAACTTGTCTCCATCACCGGCACCATAGCTGAGGAACTGTGCCTCCAGAGACAGCATTGTAACAACCAGAACAGTCGCAGCCAGCCTCGTGCACTTGCTCTGAGTGCCTGGACCTGCCTGCAACTTTGCACTTATTAATCCATCATTGCACAGCAGCACCATGAGGAAACCACTAGCACCCCCAATTTTTGGTTGAAGAAACCGTTGCCCTCAAAGTTTGAGTAACTTGCCCAGGGCAAAGAGCTGGGATTTGAACCCAGGCAGCACAGCTCTGGGTCCCATGTCTCTCAGGGAAGAATCCCAGTTCTGTCTTCCTACCTGGACATCTAGGTTTTTCTCTGCTCTCTCTGCTCACTTCTTCTAAGTGGGGTAACATAATAGTACCTTAGCTCACATGACTTCTGTGAAAAGTAAATAACGCCTGGACATTTCTCCACAAGCAGCTGTTGCTTAGTAAGCGCATAATGACACTAACAAAACCAGAGTAGGCACTGTGGCGCCCAGGCGGGGCTGTGAAGAGGGCCAGGGCCCTCACCAGGTGGACCAGGGCGGGGAGGCAGCCTGGTAGAGGGTGGAGAAGCCTGAGAACTGGCTGGAGCTGCACCCAGAGCAGCATGGGGGGGGGGCAGTGAGTCCAGAAAGCCCCCAGAAATCACCTCTCAGCCTGCCAACCCGAAGGACTGACGGTTGGGGCTGAAGTCGAGATAAAACTCATACCCTGGTTCCCAATCCCCAGGGACTGGGAGACTTTGGGCCAAAGGCTTAGATTTGTAGACCTGTTTTTCCCACCCATCCTGCTCCCGGTAGATGGGATGTGAGGGTGGGAACAGTTGCTGCAAAGGGAAGACTGTCAACAGCAAGTATGTCAGCGTCAGTATGGGGGCATCCAAGCCACAGGACAGCCCCTAGAGTGACCCCATCACCCCTCGCCCCTGGGGAGAAAAGCTGCCAGCCCCTCAGACTTCCCTCCTGCCACCCCCTTGGGAGCTTATAAAGCCCCTCCCCAGCCCAGGCCTCTCCAGTGTGGTTCTGAGGGTGACACAGGACAAAGCACATGAGAGCCCTTGGCATGTTGAACATGAGAGTTGAGGATGTGAGGCACCATTTTTCTTCGTTCCAACTCTGGCAAGTCCTGGGCAAGCAACAGATCCTCTGGAAAAGCTGGGTGCTGCTCCAGACAAAGGGGACCTTTGTTCCCACCTGGGCGCGGGGCTGGCCTGGGCGCAGGGTACACCTATTAAGGCATCTTTTGGAGCCAGTTTGTGTGACGGTTGCTGATGCCACCTCTTCCACCTGATCGGGAGACCCTAGAGGCTACAGGACAGGGGCTGTTTCTTACTCCTCTCTGATAAGTGTTGACGAACGTCATTTTCTCACCTAAAAGAAGAAGAGCAATGATATCTCCTCCACCTTGTTTTGCGGATCCAATGAGAGGCTAGATTTAGAGGTCCTAACTAGGGGCACTTTCTCCCCACTGGGCTGGACTCGGCCCCTCTCCAGAAGGCCTGTCTCCCTCTCAGGTTCACAGGTGAATAAAGGACCACCCAGAAGGCCACAGCTAGAATTTAAAACAGTTTTATTAAAACAAGCACATTGTATAAATAGCATTGTGGTGTTGTGTGTCTGACCTGTACAAACCCATTTTCTTTAGGCAGCTGAGCAGCTCGGCTTCTCCGAGGCCAGATGCGCCTTCATGCTCTCCGGCAGCAGCCAGCCCATCGCTGGAACCAGGGCTGCCGGCGATCTGGTGCCACATCGGGCACAGAGTCCCTTCTAACTGCCCGGGACTGATGCTGCCCTCCAGCAGACACAGCCTCGAAGTCACTCATCATCTTAACAGCTTAAAACTGGTTAGAATAATAAGAAACAGTTGAATAAAATCTTTCACATGCTTGGACATTCAAGGAAGAGCAAACCATTACATGCTCTGGAAAATCCGGCTTGCAGTGGAGTTTTAAAGTTCCATCTTTGCTGAAAGTGCATGGTTAAAAAGAACACTTAAAAAAAATAATAATAATACGGACTTCAGCAGCAATCCCAAACAAGGAAGAGGATGATAAATGAGGGACACGTTTTGGTCCCGGCAAAGAAAGATTATGTGCTTCTCCCGCGCTACAGACTGGAAGAGTGATCTGGCCTCCTGAATGTGGAAGGCTCCCTGCCCTTTCCTGAATTGAGGGGATGGCTTTGCTTAGCCAAGGGGAGGACATCCGGAGGACAGAGGAAGGACCAGTGTTGGGGGTGTGTGTGTGACAGTGCAGAGAGGAAAGAGCCTCTGTCAGCTGCCGCTTCTCAAGACTGGCTCCCTGAAGGCTGCAGCCCCAGCCAACACTGCGCCAGCCACCCAGCAGTGCAGGCTGGATCCCGGATCTGCAGGCGGGTGAGCAGGTGGGCAGGAGCCCAGCAGAGAGATGTCCCTGCCGCAGGCGATTATGCAAAGTGACAAGTGATTGCTTTCCTTTTCAAAGACAACCCCTTTGGATAGAGCTTTCTCCTGGAGGGCTCTGGGGAAATAGGGGGTTGGGTGGTAATCTCAGGGCCTTCTCCAGGATGGGGCCATGGAGCAGCTTCTTCTGCTTGCCCTGCGGACTTTGGCGGGGCCTAGGCAGGCTGAGGTCTCGGAAGTCGTGGCCAGGAGTGGGTCAGAGTGCGGCGGGAGTTGGGCACGGTTCCGGGTCGCTGCTGCGGCCTGCCTGGGCCAGGGCCCTTCGACGGGCCAAGCGTGACTTGCAGGGAGGGGAAAGCCTCACAGAGCAGAGGGCCCCGACCAGGGACTCGGATGACTGTGCCAGCTCGTCTTCCTCACGCTGAGAAAGCTGGCGGTTAAGGGCGATGGCCTCAGCTGCGAAGAGTGTCAGGTCCATCGTGCTGCTATTTCTACAGGGGAGGACAGCACAGAGCAGAGGGGAGTGGGGCTCGGCACCCTGGCCTGCCAGCGCCCAGAATCCCCCCTTCCCCGGCTTTTTCTGGGCCGCTTCCCCACCAAAGTCCTTCTTGCCTGGGTTTGAAATCTGATTTCACTGAGGCTGGAATGCCTCTGAGCCTCACCTACAGTCCTTGGACTTGGGAGTTGGGACAAATGCCCCCTTCCATTCAGAGCGCCCTCCTCCATGCTCCCACACTCTGCACCCAGCTCCCCCAGAGGAAGGGCCTGGCACGTAACAGGTGCATCCATGTAACGGGCAGCGGCATTCTGGCTCACATCAGTGGAGAATACAGGGATGCAAGACTTCCCTGTACAACTCCCAGCAACCGGTCCTGAGGTTGCTTCCTGGAGGGGTGCCCATGGTGTGGTAGCCTTGGGAACAGAGCAGTGTTCACTAGAAACCTGGTCTTGTGTTAAAAGGCATTAGAGTCAAAGATCTAGGTTCAAAGTCCAACTCCCAAGGCAACTGTGTGGCCCTGAGTATCAAGTTACCTCAATCTCCCTATTCTTGGTTTTCTCATCCACATTTTGCATGCTTGCAAAATGGGAGTAACTGGGGCACCTCTCTTTTAAATTTATCATAAAGATTATGAAAAGAATCTCTGTAGAGCCCTTAGCACCATTTCTGGCATGCGTTGACCATTACTATTATGGAGTCTAGTGGTGATGTGACAACTGGTCCAACTGCCTCGCAGCGCCCTCTCCTGCTACATTCACCAACCTGCAGCAGCAGGAGGAAACCTTGGGGTGAATCACCTACAGATAGGGTTGTTGGGCTATAAATGGTGATTTTTAGTTAGATGCCAGTGGATATGGAAAGAGTTTTTTCTCCTGCAAACAGTACCCGAGATGCTTGAAGGAGCTGGAGGGCAGGGGAGGCCGTCAGGTGGTGGAAGAGAAGAGGGGAAAGCAAGGAGGAGACACGCAGAGAAGGCAGGTGGGGAAGCCCCTTCAGGAGGTCGACACCTGAGCCTAGAGCTAGGCTCCCCGTCCCACCTCCACCCAACGTGGCTGACAGTTTGAGGGAAAGTCAAAGCCAAAGAAAGAAGGGCATCAGGTGTGGTTGGAGCATTTACCTCTGGAGGACTTGTGGCGTGGGGAGTCCTCTTTCTGGAGCTTGCTGGAATGGGAAGGATAGACGTGGGGGTAAGCACTGTTCCCTCCTTCAAGAGCTGCCCAGCCCACACCAGTGCAGAGGCTACTAGAGGCTCCTGGCCCAGCACAGAGACTCGGCCAAGCGTGCCTGCAGGGTCAGACCTTCCAAGGACAGAGCAAGAGAGGACAGCTTGAACCCAGCTGACTCTGCATGGAGACGCATCCCTTGCCTGGCAGAGTCCTCTCTGTCCTCCAAGACCCAGCTCGAGGGTCACTTGACTTTCCCACTCCAGCCACCTCCCGACCTCCATCCAAGCAGCGGGGAAGCCTCGTCCTTTTGTGCCCCTGGCACTTTCGATAAGCATTTGCTACACTGTTCCATCATTTATTCCCTTGTCTCCCTCTCCCCACCAAGACAAGAAGACAGGGATTGGGTCTTACTCATCCCAGTCTCGCCAGAGTTGGGCAAGGGGTAGGTGCTCAGTAAAGACAGCAATTCTTGAGTGGCTGGGAATTAGCCACTCAGAGGTTCTTAGGTTGGGTCCCCCCCATAACATGGGGCTGGCAAAGCTTGCTTCCTTCTCCTGGAAGGGCCAGTGAGGCTGGCCAGGGCCTGGCAGCCCAATGACACAGTGAATCACGGAGGCCTGGCTGACCCCTCAGAGGGGCAGAAGTCAGTACCTGACTCACTGAGGAGGATGGTTAAAAATGTTTTCTGGTAAAGACTTGGATCCTTCGTTTGGGGGAAATACCACCATTTCCCTTTTAGGCAAGCTGCACCCAAGGACCACGAGGAGAATCTACGTGCCTCCAATGCATCCTCACTGTAAGTAGGGAAGCAAGGCCCTGCTTCTGGGCGTTCTTAGCTGATTATACGTCTATATAAGGGGAGGGTGCCACAGGCCCCCAGCACCAATACCAGGCTGCTTCCCAGACTGTGTGCCTCCAAGAACGGCAGGATGCATGTGCCAAATCCCCCAGAGGCCTCTGTTCATTCCTAAGAGGCAAGGGTCAGTTAGGAGCCTAGTCTTAGGCCAAGGTTAGAGCCAAGTCTATGACCGGTTAAGGGGCTCCTTCTGGGGCAACATCAGTGGCCAGTTCACTCTACGTGCACAAGGACTGAAGCTGCCGTATGGTCTCCCTCTGGCACAGGTGAGCACCTGGGCTGCCGTCCAGCACTTGCTACTACTATAAAAGCTTCCTCATGGCCAGGCCACAGACCTGAGGAGATAGGATGCCGCCCCTCCCAGATTACTCACCCCTTGCACCCACGGATGCTGCAAGACTTGGGCAGCACTCAGTCTCTGCTTGGCATCTCTAACCAGGAGCTTGGAGATGAGGTCTTTGGCTTCAGGGGAGATGTGTGCCCAGTCCTTGTCAGGAAACTCATACTTGCCTTCCTGGATGCTCTCAAATAGCTTGTTCTAGGTAAAGAAGATTCCTCTTGAGGCCACCCTGCCAGGGAACAAGCAGGATGTGCCTGCCACTGATTTGGTCACCCTGGGTCACATCAGCCTCTGCTGAAGCTGCAGCTCATGGCTTCAGGATGCCAGAAGCCAGGGCCCCTCCCCTGATCCCTACTTCCTGCTGTCTTCAGACCACACACAGAATGCCCCTCACAGGGAGGGGTGGCTAGGCCACTTGGAGGGCTGGGTGGGTATGCCAACTAGGGAACACAGCCGAAATTCCTTGGCCCTTCATATGTGGCCCTCACAAATGAGCCCCTGGCAAACTATCAGGTCTTGGCTCCCCCCAGCACCAACCTTATACTTACACTCTTTTTCCCCACATGCTTGCAGCTGTCTCATACCCCCATGAAGACTCAGCTCAGGTCTGTTACCCTCTAGCAACTCTCCCTTGAATGCCCAACTGGGCTAAGTGTCTGACTATCTCTCTCTCACCCTACTGTTGGCCCTTGGGCAGAAGGGGAAAGGGCATTAGAGACCTCCTTCCAGAGCAGAAACCACCTCTAGCCCAGTCCCATTGGGCATCCCATAACCACAATGACCACCCCCAGCAAGGCTGGTGCAGTGGGTCCTGTGCTCACCTGGCACACCCTGCAGACTTCTCCCCGGTCCCAGCCACAGTCGGTCCCACAGTGACCTACAAAGGGGGGGTAGCCGCTCAGCATGATGTAGAGGACCACGCCCAGGCTCCACAGGTCACAGCGCTTGTCGTAAAAGGTGGCTTCATCCCTGAAGACCTCCACCACCTCCGGGGCCATGTACTCTGCAGAGCCACACTGTGGAGGCCAAGATTGAGGAGGGGAAACAGCAGAGAAGGGAGAGGTTTAGTCACAGGGAGAGGAGATGGTGAAGAGTAGAAGGTAATGGAACTTGAGCCGGAGGCTAGGCTGCAGAGCAGGGAGTTGTCAGGACAGCCAGCCAGGGCTTGGCTGATACCACCAAGGCACTTAGAAAAGCTGGGCCGACTGAGCATTTATAAATGGAGTGAGTCCTAGCATTCCCCATGATCCACAAGACCAGTTCCAGGTCACCTTCCTATCATTCCAGGTCCTATTCTGATAGGCAGAGGCCCCTGGTCAAGAAGCTGCAGGAATCTCTACCTCAGCTCTCTGCAGACACTTAATATAGAGATACTTCAACATACCAGGGGCACGGTTCTGGGAAGGCATCTGTGGACACTCAATCCCATAAAGCAAGGAGGTTTTTCTTGTTTTTTTGCTGTTGTTTTTAAATTTTAAGTAGGGTCCATGCCCAGGATGGAGCTTGAATTCATGACCCTGAGATCAAGATCTGAGTGGAGATCAAGAGTCGGATGTTTAACTGACTGAACCACCAGGTTCCCCCAATAAAACAAGGAGTTCTTAAAGTTAAGTCCTGCCAAGCTTCTCCTCCAGCTTACACAAAGGAGGTATGAGAATATAGGATTAAGATACCATCAAAGCTGGGAGAGCTCTTAGAACAAATCGAATCTCCCTGCTTCTCCCATTTATAGATGAGAAAACAATGGTTAGATTGGGGTAAGGATATGGTTCAAGCACATGAGTGGTAAATCCAGTATAAGAATTTGGGATTCGGGATCCCTGGGTGGCGCAGCGGCTTGGCGCCTGCCTTTGGCCCAGGGCGTGATCCTGGAGACCCGGGATCGAATCCCACGTCGGGCTCCCGGTGCATGGAGCCTGCTTCTCCCTCTGCCTGTGTCTCTGCCTCTCTCTCTCTCTCTCTCTCTCTCTGTGACCATCATAAATAAATAAAAAATTAAAAAAAAAAAAAAGAATTTGGGATTCTTTCCTTTCATCTTTGCATAGAAAATGCTGATAAAAACAAAACAAATTCTTTTTGATCCCCTCTTCATTATTTCAGGCTTGCCAAGAGATACCTCCCTGGCCTTCAACACACACAACTAATTAGATGGGAAGATAGGAAGTAGAGAAAGGATATTTTCCATGTTATTGGCAATTAGAGTTAATGACTTTGAGAACAAGGTAGCTAATACAGAAACATTTCTAATAATGTCAATTTTTTTTTAATTTATGATAGTTACAGAGAGAGAGAGAGAGAGAGAGAGAGAGAGAGAGAGGCAGACATAGGCAGAGGGAGAAGCAGGCTCCATGCACCGGGAGCCCGACATGGGATTTGATCCCGGGTCTCCAGGATCGCGCCCTGGGCCAAAGGCAGGCGCTAAACCGCTGCGCCACCCAGGGATCCCTAATAATGTCAATTTTAATAAGACATGAGCATATTGAAATGCAGGTCTTAAAAAAGGTTATTAGGAAAATTCACTTATGAAGCGTGAAAATCTCAAAAGATTCATAATAATTATAGTACATCAGGTATGTACAAGAGACGTCTTAGGAAGAACAGCTCCTAGCTGCACATCTGGGCATGAAATGCGAAGTGAAGGAAGCAACAAGGTAACTTAGCCAAGTGATTCTACATGGAGAGAGCTGGGACCTCTCAGTTCTGGCCACAGAGAGACCACACTTTCCATCCTCCATCACAGGGGGGTGTGCTGAGATGCTGCCAGGGACAGTGGGACTCAGAGCTATCATGTGCTCAGATGCAAAGGGCTGGCGTGGGATAATGTCTGTCTCCACCTGGGACAGGAGTCAGGGCCCAGTCTGTTCCCATAGATACAATTTGTCTCATCATTGGCAGAGGACCTGCCCCAAACTAAAAGCTCTCATGTCAATTTTGTTCGCAACTGAGCACTGACGGGGTAGCGGTGGCTCACAAAGCCGTGGCCAAAGGACAACTCAGGCAGCTGGTAGTGAGGTAGAAACACTCAATTTTCCTTCCTTAGCCCTCTGTTCTGGACTCCACCTTTGGGCTGGGGGTACTTCAAATGTACAGGAGCCCTGAAGGAGGTGGTACAGGGTGCCCAGCCATACATACTGGAGTGGTCAGCTCCGGTGTGGTTATGGGGGTACAGGAGTTGTTCAGTTTCACCCCACTGCCCAAGTCAAAGTCACAGATTTTCACTGGAGACACCTGAAAACGAAGGAAAAATCAAAGGTTACAAATATAAGAAACCCAAGGGCATGAAGAGACCAATGTGACTGTGACACTCACCCTCCCTCACTCCTTCCCCCCGTGTGGAGGGTAGGGGCCTCTTACTCGCTGACTCTCACTCTTGCACATAACACACTCTGTCTCTTTCTCTCTCTGGCTGCCATGCCAAAGCCCTGCTTTATCTGTCACATCATGTTTACTCTCCTTGGGCTAACTAGAAATCACCTGAGGATTTATTGTAAGGTGTCCTCTGCCCCATATTCTTTTTTCACTTCCTAAGAGAAAGTGGGTGTGGTACGTGGTGTCAGACTACTGTGAACTTAGTAAAACAAGTAGCAAACCTATGGAACTCTTGCCCACAGATGACAGATGATGGTGTAGGTTGCAGAATCACAGAACTAAGTATGTATTCGTGAAAAGACTCCTTGTGACTCATTCAGTGGAGGGTACCACTTTAGGTGCCTTGGGATGACCAGCTTGTCTTTGCTTGCTTGGGACTTTGTTGGCTGCAGTACTGAAAGTTGTGTATCCTGGAAAACCCCTCAGGCCTGAACCAACTGTGATGGCTGGTCACCCAAACTGGATGTTGCCCCTGAAACCACAGATAGCATGAGCCAACTAGGAGGACACTTCACGTGCATGCGGAACGGCACAGTGAGCCCCTCAAAAATGCAGGCTGTGGGCGTCCCAGCTTAGCCACTGACCTGCTGAGGAAGCCAGCACAGTCTCTCAACTTCCCTTCCTCCCTTCCTTTCTTTCCTCTCCTCTCCCTTCCTCCTTCTTTTCTCTCTTGTACTCTTGTTTTCCCCCACTTAGCCTTTTTGTGATAAAATATGTGTAACATAAAATAATCTGCTTCAGCCATTTTTAAATGTATAACACAGCAGCACTAATTATACCCACACTGTTCTGCAACCATCTCCAGTGTTGTTTCTAAAACTTTTCCATCATCCCAAACAAAACCATCAGTTATAAACTCCCCATTCCTCCCTTCTCTCCAGTAACATCCGATCTACTTTCCATCTGTATGAATTTGGCTATTTCAGGTATTTCATGTAAATGGAATCACACGATATCTGTCTTTTTGTGTCTGGCTTATTCACTTAGCATACTGTTTCCAAGGTTTGTCCACAGTGTAGTGTGGATCGGAACTGAACAATATTCCATTGTACAGAGGGACCACATTTTGTTTATCCATTTACCTGTTCATGGATATTTGGGTTGTTTCCAGCTTTTGGATGTTGTGGCTAATGCTCCAATGAACACTAATGTTCAAGTTCAAGCCTCTGTGTTCAGTTCTTTTGGATAAATACATAGGCGTGGAACTGCTGAGCAGTATGGCAACCCCGTGTTAAGCTTGGTGAGGAACTGCCACACTGCTTTCCACTGTGGCTGCACCATTTTCTGTTCCCACCGGCAGTGTATGAGGGTTCCAATTTCTCTACAGCTTCATCAGCATTTGCTCTTCGCTGTTTTTTCCTTTTTTTAAAATTCTAACCATCCTAGTAGCTGTGAGATGGTGTCTAATGGTGGCTTTTCTTTTCTTTTTCTTTTTCTTTTTTTTTTTAAGATTTTATTTATTTGAGAGTGAGTAAGAGAGAGCATGAGCCAGGACAAGGGCAGAGGGAGAGGGAGAAACAGGCTCCCCGCTGAGCAGGGAGTCAGGTGTTGGGGGATGGGGGAAGGAGATGATCCCAGAACCCTGGGAGCAGAAGGCAGATGTTTAACTGGCTGAGCCACCCAGGTGCCCCTAATGGTGGTTTTGATCAACATTTCCCTAATGACCAAGGATGTTGAGCATCTTTTCATATAACTGGCCCTCTGTATACTTTTTGGGAAGAAATATTTATTCAAGACCTTTGCCCATTTTTAAAATTGGGTTGTCTTTTCAATGTTGGGTTTTAGAATTTCTTTATAGTTTGGATATTAAATCCTTATCAGATACATGCTTTGCAAATATTTTCTCCCATTCTGTGGCTTATCTTTTCATTTTCTGGATAATGCCTTTTGATGCTCAGTCGCTCTTAGTTTTAGTTTTTCAATCACAGAAAAGGAGCAACAATCCTGAGCCACTAAGATCAAATGAGAGGACAAAAGCCATGAAAGCATGTTGTACCCAGAGGCAACAGAATAGTTCAGAGCGCCTGTGGAGTTCTGGGGTCATACTATCTTCGTTTTAATCTATACTCTACTACTTACCAGCTGGGTGACATTGGGCAGGCTTCTTAATCTACCTGCAGTTCAGTTTCATCATCCATACAGTGAGGATAATAATAGTACTGACCTCATAAGATTTTATAAGTACTTAATAAAATATAAGTGCCTGGCACAATGTAAGCACTCAAGAACTATTAACTATGATTATTAACAATCATAATAACAGTTACAAATTATGAAGTCTTATGCCAGACCCACTGACAGGAAGTCACAAGACCTTATTTGAGCTAATGTATTACTACTCCCCACAAAAGAGTTATAAGCAGCAGCTTACACTCAACACATTCACTCGTTCCTATTTATAGGCTATCCCTTAATTCAGCCCAACAATATGTGTTCATTCATACGCACCCATATACATACACACAGAGCCATGAATATGTGCCAGCAGAACCACCAGGGCCTCAATCCCTTCACAGAAACACCGAATTTGTCAGATCCTGACACACTTATAGCAGTGCAAATGCTTCCATTTGCTGACACACTTATAGCTAGTGCAAATGCTTCCATTTGCTAGTACAAGTCTAAAATAGGTTGCATCTGTTCAATACTACATATACATGTTTGCTTTTTAATGGGCACTTTTGGGAATACAAATGGAAGCAGAAACCCTTTTCAGGAGCTTGCTTCCTAATTATTACTTTAAGTGGTGGGCACTAGCTGGCATATATACCATAGCATAAACATCCTTTTAGGGCAAAGATTTGCTTCACAGAAGATTCAGTTGTTGTTTATGACTCACACCCACCGCTCTAAAGACAGGTGCACTAGTCTAGAAAACATTTTGTGCAGGTCTTATGTATTCTACAAATTCTCAGGCTTAAGCCAATCACACTATTGATAAAGAGCAAAGATGAGACAGGGATTAACCCAATTTGGAATGCAGAAACATGGGGCGTCTGAGTGGCTCAGTCGGTTAAGTGTCTGCCTTCAGCCCAGGTCATTATCCTGGAGTCCCAGGGAGTCCTGGGATTCAGCTCCCCATCAGGCTCCTTGCTCAGTGGGAAGTTTGCTTCTCCCTCCATCCCTCACGCCGCTCATGCTCTCTTTCTCTTGCTCTCTCTCTCTAGTAAATAAAATCTTAAAAAATAAAAATAAAAAAAAGGAATGCAGAAACACTACACATTTGGTCTAACATTCTCACGTGTCCGTAATAATCAGTGCAGGTTGGTATCTGTGGCCAAGAAACTGCTAACGACCTAACTGAGAGTGGAGGTGGCTTCCCCACATCATGTAAACTTTGACACTGCCCCTTCCCCAAGTCAGCCCTATGTACCTTTTCTGGAGACTCACACAATATATTTTCTGGCTTCAGATCGCGGTGAGCGATGCCTGAAATGACAAAGAGCAAAGAAATGGTTAACATATGCACATAATTATCAAACATTCCACACACAATTAATTTTTTCCAAATGCTGTTGTTCGTAGATTAATTCCCAATTATGGTACATTAAAAAATCAACGAGCTGCAGGAGGCAGAAGTAACCAGGGACAAACCAAAAGCACAGTTGATTCTGCAAGTTCTTTTGAACCCGAAGCTTTAGAAGTCTGGCAGGGATAAGAAGTCTGGCTAAATGAATCCCAGCCAGCCTACCTCTCAGTACTGCAGTGACAACCAAGAATAAGAAGCCTAAAATGAAGCAGAGTCCTGCAAATGGCCAGGCTTGGAATAGCAATGCAGAAATAATTAGTGCCTTGTTTAAGAGCATCTCAGGGGGCTGAAGCTGCTCTATCTCATTTCTTCTTGTGTGGCCAACTATAAAAAAAAGATTCCGTAGGTGGGACTCCCTGAATGTTCAGAGGACCAAGGGTTAGCTAACAAATCTTCCAAAGCTTGCCTGATCCCCTTCTCACCTGTTCTGCATGTCCAAGACAGTCCTGGCGGAAGCACAACAAAGACTGCTTTGATTCAAGGGGGCTGTTCTTAAGAGGAACCTTCCCTGCATTTTGACTAGATCTCCTGAAGGAGCCAGCAGATAGCAGCTTACTCCATGAGTGGTTAAAAGCTGCTGACCTGGCTGACCTGGCCAACAAGGCACTGAGGCAGCAGTGGCGAGGGGGGAGGACCATCTTCTGAACACAGACAGGGACAGAAAACCAACTCATAGGGCCACGGTGGACATAGAAACTCCAACCGTCCTACCTCCTGCGGGATGTACGATGTATAGACAGAAGGGCTGGAAAGTGGAGCAAGAGCCAAACAGCTAATGCTCAGAGGATTCATGGAGTCATAGGGAAAAGCAGAATCTGCTTTTCCAAAACTCCCTTGATGACCAACTTCTCAGGCAGCCCTCCAATTCCCTGGTAGGAGGCAGAGGCCCAGCCCAACTGAGGTACTTCACCAGGGAGGGAAAACTTGAGCTCCAGCAGGCTAAGTAACTTCATCAGTCACCTAATTGAATGAGAACCCAGAGCAACTCAGTCCAGCCTGTACAAATTGAGTCGGGCTACAGCTAGCTGCACTAAAAGTGAAAGATATTTTCCATTACACCAAGTGCTCCCACAGAAGGATCACGAGCCACACATGGAGACTTGCTCTCCAAATAGGTGCCTATGGCCCAGTCGTCCCCCAGCCTGAGAACTGAGCGCCATGCTGGAATAATGGGCCTGCCTCTGTGAGCACGCCAGCCATCGAGCTGCTCTGCTTCATTTCCCAGAGGTTAAGCTGCGGCATGCCCAGTATTTAAAAGTGTGGAACTTGTTTCCGGGCTGAACCATTCCTGCCCAATTCATCTTCCCAGTGTGAAGTTATTTAGAAAACAGCCAAGTTCAGCCAGAAATTGTTTTTCATCCCAACTTCAAGTCACCTGGGCAACTGGCTGGCTAGATGTTAGCAAGCACTTCAGAACTCCTAACACACACCAGCTCTGTTCCCTTTAGTGCCTTCTTCTAAAAATAAATAAATATATAAATATATAAAAAATAAAACTGCCTCTGCCCCGCCTCTAAGGTATAGGTCTTACAAAAAGCATGACCCAGTTTTGCAATTTGCAGAGGCACAGCTTGGGGAACAGTTGTAAATCTTTGTCAAGCAGGTGTTACCTACATGCATCCTGGCTTTCAGAAACAGAACCAGTGCTATTCATCATGCTGGGCCAAGTACAGACACCCGTTTTAGGAACTTTCATCGCATGTGCAGGTCAGGCGCCAAACATGGGCACTGTCGGTGTGGAGACCTCCCTTCAGCCGCAGGAGGAAATGAGGTAAGACCAGTGAGGCTTAACTCCCTGCACACGTGCCCTCCTCCCCAGTCTGCATTACACTGCTGGCACAAGGTAGGACATATGCCCAGCATGCCTACAAGTGTTCTTAGGCACTCACAACCTATGTGGCCAGCCAATATCCACCACAGTGAAGGGAGCAGAGCTAAGTCACCAATTATTCAATCCACCCCGACCCCTCATCCAGACAGAATGCTCTATTTACTTATTTATTTAAAAGACTTTATTTATTTGAGAGAGAGAGAGTGAGAGCAAGCACAAGTGGGTGGAGGAGCAGAGGGAGTAGCAGGCTCCCCACTGAGCCGGGAGCCTGATACGGGCTCCATTCCCAGGCCCTGGGATCATGACCTGAGCCAAAAGCAGACGCTTAACCAATTAAACCACCTAGGTACCCCAGAATACTTTATTTTAAGGTAATTAATATTAGGAATCAAAATGCTTTCTGTCAAGTGGGGGGGATTAGGATGGAGGAAAGAACAATATTGAAGAACTACTATGGGGCAGCCCTGGTGGCCCAGGGTTTAGCGCCGCCTTCCGCCCAGGGCGTGATCCTGGAGATCTGGGATCGAGTCCCACGTCAGGCTCCATGCATGGAGCCTGTCTCTCTCTCTCTCTCTCTCTCTGTGTCTCTAATAAATAAATAAATAATCTTAAAAAGTAACTATTATATTGAAAAACTACTATGTGCCAAGCACTAGGCCCCAATTATGTTATAGGTACACAATTCATACATAGGCTGTGCACAGGTTCCATAAGCGAGTGAGAACAGTGCTTAACGCTAACTATAGCACTGGTGACTACTGCTGAGGATATAATTCTCTCTCTTCTCACCATGACTCTGCAGGTAGACATTATTACTGAGAGAGCATATAGCTCGTAAAAAGGTAACGCCAGAATTCGTTTTTCCATGGCACTGCTGTTAGGCATGTTTTAAAAATGTAATAGTCAAACACATTTATGAAAATACAAAAATACATAATTTGTAAAAAGATTTAATTCACTATAAGAGTTCTTAAATAATCAGTTCTAGATAAGGGACTGCAAACTGAAGTGTAGTTTGAACAACAGCAACCTGCAATTTATCATCATAATGTTCAACAGATATCTCAAACTTAACCATCTTAAGAGAAAAATGCATTTTCTATTTATCATGAACAAGACATAAAACTAGTTATAAACTACCATGCCGAGTTTGAAAAGAGAGATACAGAGGACATATTTCAAAAGGCTAGAAAGGGGGAGCCCAGGTGGCTCAGTTGGTTAAGTATCCGACTCTTGATATCAGCTCAGGTCTTGATCACAGGGTCCTGAGTTTAAAAAAAAAAAACAACTAGAAATAGTAACACCCAAATATTTACACTAGAATAGTATTATGATGCGGTTGTATCCTTCTGTCACAGGAAAAGGAGATCCTCCATACCCATACACTCATACATCTTATTCAACGTTAAGTTTACCTTTTCCTCCCCGTTCTTTCTCCTGTGTCCCTATGCTTAATAGTGCCACATCTGCCCACCATCCACATGGAAAGTCTAGTGCCATCCTGGCTTGCTCCCTCACCCTCATGGGTGGGGGTGCCAGCTGTACCAGCTTCTGGCCTACTTCTCTGCCTGGCCTGCACCTCTCCCTCAGTCCCCAGAGACTGGCTGGTCCAACCCAATCACTGAGGCAAAGACTTGGTTCACCTTTGGTGTGCAGGAAGTCAAGGGCAGCGGCCACGTCCCGTACCACTCGACTGGCTTCTCGCTCATTGAAGTGTTTCTGCTTCTGGATGTGGGCCAGGATGGAGCCTGGGGAACAGACAAGACACAGAAGTATGCCTTTTTGGGCCTTAGGAGTATAACTTCTCAGAGGTCAAGTTGCCATAATTTTGGGGTGAGGATACAGCCTTATTCATCACTAAATGTCCAGCACCAAGTGTGGTACCTGGCACAGAGAAGGAGGTGCCAGCACAAAAATGGACTGAAGAGAATTGGGTTGCCATCTTCTATACCTGCCCATGATGAGCACAGAAGGGAGAGACAACAACTATTTGCATGGCGAAAAATATTAATGTCATTGGGGCAGATTTGGCTTCTGAAATAAGAAAGAACTAAAAGTGAATTCACATAAGGTTGGGGGACCTCTCCATAAGAACGTTTCCCCCTCTGCATTTGATATCAGATTCAAACAAGAGCACAAGCCTTCAAACAGAAATGCCCCAACCTTGCCAGTTATGTAAAGGTCTAGAAAGTCTAGTAGAAGGGGGAAAAGTGCTTTCCTTCTGAATTTCCTATTATATTATTATTATTATTATTATTATTATTATTATTATTATTTTGTTGGCAATGGTTAACATTTAGTGGATAGTTACTGTGTGCCAAGCACTATGTAATAATAGTCTTCAGATAGATTGATTACCTTAGCCTCACCACAACTGTACAAAATATGGCTATCCCCTTTTATAGATGGGGAACCTGAAGCCAAGAATGGCTAAGCAACTTGCTCAAGATGAAATACCAGTATGTGGAAGACTTAAGTCCAGTAAATGTGGCTGTAACACCTGTCCAGACTAGACTGTCCCTCAAATGGATATGTGGTCTAACTGCTGGGGCATGGGCTGCCCTGAGCCAACCGTAGTCTCTTTACCTACTGCAGTGGGTCTGGCCTCAGTAGGGCTGCACTCTAAGCAATACATTTACAAATAACTCCTAGCATTTTATTTTATTTATTAAAGATTTTATTTATCTATTCAGGAGAGGCACACGGAGAGAGGCAGAGACATAGGCAGAGGGAGAAGCAGGAAGCCTGATGTGGAACTCAACCCCAGGACCCTGGGATCATGACCTGAGCTGAAGGCAGACACTCAATCACTGAGCCACCCAACTGCCCCATCTCCCAGCATTTTAAATGTAACATCTTGGTGTTGTTGGGCAGGGCAGGGGTGTGAACATATGGCACAGGCATGAGCACATGGCCTGGTTCCATGCAGTCTGTGCTCACCACTGGAAGCTAGTATTTCTGGGCTGGAGGGGCCAGCACTGCATGTTAGAAATGGCACAGAGGTGCCTGGGTGGCTCAGTCAGCTGAGTGTCCGACTCTTTGATTTCAGCTCAGGTCATGATCTTAGGGTTGTGAGATTGCTTGAGATTCTCTTCCTCTCCATAAGCCCTTTGTTCTCTCCCTAATAATAAATCATTTAAAAAATGGCATAGGTTTACTTATTGCTGGTTTTCGGCATGGGGAGGGGATGAAACATCTCTTACTTGCCAGATCAAACAATGAAAGGATCCCAGCATGCTAGGGAACATTCCCAGATAACTGGCTCCTGGCTAGGTCTCAGGTTTGCCCTATTGTAGTGAGTCTCTTGTTTCCAAATTTGTTAAATGGGCAAATGGAGAGTAATATACTACTGACTTCTAAGATAGCCTTTGGCATACCCAGTTGTTTTAATAATATTAATAGGTGACATTTATTGGACCCTTACTGTCTATAGGGCACTATGCCAAGCATTTCACATGAAAGATCTCATTTAATCTTCAGGGCTATCGAAAGGTGCTGTCATTATCCCTATTTTATAGATGAGAACACTGTTTAGAAAGGTTATGTGACTTGCCCAAGGTAACACAGCTAGTAAGTGATGGAGCTACACTTAGATCCAGCTTTGTTGGCTTCTAAAGCATGCTCCTTTAGCCACCAAAACCCTGCCACATGGCTCTCCACTCAGCTCCAGATATCCTCCCTAACCTGCACCCTGCAAATCTATCCTTAGGCTGGGTGAGTAATGGTGAGGGCAAGGGCTGCTCTATCCTCTTCTTTATGTCAGAAAAGCAAGCAAGTTTAATACACATTCCAGTGATTATGTGTGTGGGTGATAGCACTGGTGGTGACAGTCAAGAGTGGCATCTTTCCATCTGAAGGATACAGATTCTCAGGCCTCCTCTCTATCCTGGATCTATGTCCTAAGCCATGGGACCCTCCTCTCCCTGGTGAACCTTTCTGGACTTCACAATGTATGTAAGAGTTTCCACCCAATAATTAACTTAATAGTGAACAGGTCAAAACAATAGATTGATAAATTGATGACTAAAGGTACCTATATATGAGTCCTATTACAATGAGAAGGCATTTGTAGAATGTCCACACAGGTGACATTCTAGGCTCTGCAAAATGCTAATTATTATCCTTCCCTCCGGCCTCCCTTCTCCCAAATCAAGGGCAGTTTTAAGTCCTTCATCCTTTTTATTAGCTTGACTCATTTTAGAAGTCTCTGGGATTCATGATGGATGATCACCAGCCTGGGTCTTAATCAGAAATCCAAACACATACTCAACAGTAAGTACCTCCTTGTAATTTCTCAAAGACCAAGTAAAACCTTGTGTCATCTTCAAAGAACTCAATCAGCTCCAAAATGTTCCTTAAATAGGAAAAAATAGGAGGAAAGGGGAAAAAAGGGAAATGGTATTATATATTAAAGCCCACTTACAAATATACAATGAAAAAAATATACAATGCCCCGTAGCAGGGCAGAAATCAACCTGAAATCAGAATGCTTATTAAAGACCCATATTTGAGAAGCAGCCAATGGTGTTAGCAAGACTCAGGTCACCTTATCTTTCCATAATGTTCAGTCTCTGGTGTTTTCACCAAGTCTGTGCTGTCAAACCCCAACCCTAAAACCCACTAGGTAGAGTTATAAAAAAGTCCCGGTCACATTAAACTGAATAAAATCTGCAGCCGACTGGAAGCAATTGCGGCTAATAACACTGAATAGTAGGTGTGTGTCCTGGAGGCAAGCAGCAAATAATTACTTGCCCTCCCTCTTGCCCATAAATCACGGGGCAGTATTTACATTGCCTGGAGAAAATGGAAACATCTGTCAAATAGACTTGGGGCCTAACGTGGGCACCGCTAGACCCTAACTGCTAAGCGCTGCTTAATGAAACGGCCGCGTTCCAGGCCGCCGTAGCACTTGTGGCCTTCCCCGGTGAGCACTCCCTGTCTGCCTGAGCATTACGGAGCTCTGCCAACAAGGTCGTCTTATAACTCAGGAGGGAAGCTACCGGCCTGGATATCGGACGTGTTGGGGGCTTTTTTTCTTTTAAAGAACGAAATAAACCAAGTAGAGGCTCTAATGCTGAACTCAGAAGCTGCAGGGCTGAAAATAAAAATCTGTCCCTCGTAAAAAAATGCTGACCACTTTGGGAGACACCGGGCTTTTACTAGTGTGAAGGCGTCCAAATAAGATGACTAAAATGGCCTGATTTGAAAGAAGATTGTAGAAGCAGTGCCTGGAGTTAAATCAACAGCAGCCCCCATCCTCCAAGCTTAATGACAAAGCCATCAATACCTGGCCGCTGGCTCCCCGCTGACCCTGCTGTGCAAGGAGAAGGGGGGGGGAAGCAGAGTCTTAGAGGTGACCCTGATTTAAAGCCACCATGGGAGAACCACTCATTTGGAGCTAGTGGTGAGCTGGCTGAGGCGGGGCTGGAAACCACCTGGACCCAGCTGGCCAGCAGAGCTCTAGAGTGGGCTCCTGGAGCCTGAGTGGCAGCTGCACATACACTACTATGTTGGGTGTGGGACACAGTAAGGATTCGTACTAGCTCTCCTGTCCTCAGCTAGTCCCAAAAGCTGGGCCCGCGTGTACCAGGCGACACTCCGTCAACCTCATTCCCATAGGCACTTGAAGGAAGGGACCCCATCTTCTCCCGGCCCTTCATTCGGATTGCTCACTCTTCCGACTTGCCTGGGTACTTCAGTACTTCAGCCTGAACAGAATCAAAGGCTGCTGCCTCGTCTCCTCTCTCCATTCTCTCTCTTTAAACACGGAAAGTAGAAAAAATCCTCCACAGTTGTGGCCAAGGCATGACAGCTAAATGCTGGGGTCAGGAGGTGATGAGAAATGACCTTTTCTGCAGCTAAGCATCCCCACAAGAGAAGCAGCAAGTTCTTCATAGCCACTCTGTTGAGACAGGACCCAAGACTGTACTCACTTGTTTCCTTGACACTGATAGAGCGTCTCCACTTCTCGAAATACCCTACTCCGACTATGCCCTGCTTGTTTTTCGATGATCTGTGGGAAGAATAAAACCTGTCATACCCATCTGACCTTGAAACACCTCTCAGCAGGAGCCCTCTGGGAGAATCCAAGGCCCAATTCAGCCCACATCCAGTTACAAGGGCAAGCATGGAGTAGGCCTTGGTGACACAGGCACTGTGACCCTGCCAGCAACACAAGAGACCAGCCAAGGGCTTTCCAGGCTGGCCGGGCCTATTTTGACTCTGACAAGCAAATACTGTGGAAACCAATGGGGTTGTTTGTCCCCAGCTGACCAGGGGACACTGAGGCTGCCAGCAAGAAGATAAAGCTACCTCTACCCAGCTCCTACCTCAAGGGCATCTCTTCCTGTCTTAAGGGCAAGGTTTACAACCTCCACTGAAGGATCTTCCAGGGTTGGAAGAAGAACAAGGGGGATGGAGGACACAGTGGAGAGGAACTAAAGCTCCAAGGCCTAGCTCAGACCCCATCTCTGCAGTTTTGCAGGGAACTTAGCCTTTGCAGGCAGTACATTAAGCAACTCAGGTACAGTTTCAGTTATTTCTTATAACACAATCCCAAAAGACAGGAAGAGGTCAAACATTTTGCCCGCAGCTCTGATAAGTGGTGACAGGGTTGGCATTCAACCCCAGAGCTGCCTTGCTATCCTATCCCTGTCTATGTGCCATCCAGCTTCTCTCACAGAACCTAGAGGCATTGTCTCTCCCACCTATACCTAGAGATGCTTGGCAAGTATGAACTGAAGGCCTGGGTGAGCCAAGAGATGAACAGGTGGTTAAAACAGGGACTGGCTAACTCTGAACATCTCCACAGACCCACCGAGAGCCCCAAACCATTGCAAGTAGAGCCTGGGGGCATGTCTTCAGCAGAGCTGGTTCTGCCTTAAGGTCCTACGTATGGAGTGGGCAGCACAGATGGCAACACCCTGCTCCTTTGTTTCCAGACCGCTGCATAGAATACTTCAAACCTCTTCAGTGTGTTGCAGCACAAACACCCATGACCAGGTGTAACTGTCTATACAGTCCATGTCTGGTAGTAAACCATCATGGGCCCATGTTCTAGGCAGTCAGAGAGGTGCAATGCTGGGGCACAGAAGCTATTTAACTCGTTCATTTACCTAGCATTTCAGATTAAAGTCAGGAAGAACCTTCTAGCAGGCAAGCTATTCAGCAATGGCATTATTTTCTCTGCAGAAGTAATGGGCTCCTGCTATCAGAGGTCATGGAGCAGAACATGGACAACTATTTGAGGAGCTATGGAAGAAATTCAGGACCAGATTATCCTGAAATTTCATTTCAACCCTGAGACTCTAGGATTCATCATTTGGATGGCTACAGGGAAGCCCTAATAAAATTAAATGTTGTGGGGCCATGCTGGGAGAAGTAGCCCATCTCTAGGGAGTTTCCAAAAGACAGGAGAGATAAGAGACATGTGCCGAACTGCTCAAACCAAAGAATGACCAAGCCAGGGTTCAATGTTTGCACCAAAGATGCCCAGGGGCACAGAGGGCCAGATTTTCCTTTTATGATCCAATCCTGAAGAAACAGGTCTGGATGGATGCATAAATGTCCCAAACTTTTGAAAATCAACTTATATTTGTGGCTTATTACCACACTTAATATATTCTTTAAAAAATTATTTGTAATTTATACTGATGTTTCCAAAAAGGAATTGAGGTAAGTGTTTTTGTTACCACATGAAGCCACACTTCAGCAAAAAGGAATGTGGCTTGGCAGAAGTGTTCTCCTTTATTAATCCACAGCTAGAACTATGGCCAGTTGGTTAAGAGAAGAAACACTTCTTTCAGGAGGCACTTTGGCTGGGTTTGCCTGTATGAGGCAGGGTTTAGACCTGGGGGTGCATGTGGATGATGTGAAATACATCTGATTCGCCCCCTTGGATTTAACGAGACCTCGTTTCTAGATCAGTGGTTCCCAAACTTTGATGGGTATAAGAATCACCTGGGGAACTTGGTGAACCTACAAAGACCCAGGCCCTATCCTCTACCAAGAAAACTGGGTCTCTGTGCTATTAGTTCTCCAGATGATTCTGATCCACACTAAATGTAAAACAGCCCTAAATCAGGGCTTCTCCAACCTCAGTGTCAGAACCACTTGGAGATCTGGTTAAAATCATATTGCTGGGCCTACCCCTAGCTTTTGACTCAGCAGGTCTGGGATGGGGCCAGATAATTTGTATTTCTGACAAGTTTCCAGGCAGCGCTGATGTTGCCGCACTTTGAAAACCAGTGCTCCAGATCTATCCCTTCTTCCATGTGGAGCCAGCAGATGGAAGCACAGAGGGGTAGAGTGAGACACCCCAAGGCCATGCAGCAAGGAGCCACCTCTCCTGCCCCAAAGCTGAGTGCTCAGTCCTCTTTCTGATGATAACTGCACATCACTTTATAGCACTGTGTGTTTGGTAGTGTTTCTAATTCTACCAGTGTTCATTTTTATTTTCACCTTCATAGCCACTCTGTTGAGACAGGAAGGCCAGGTACTGTTACCCTCATTTTAGACATGTGGGAACTGAGGCTGAAGGAATTTCAGAGACTTGTCCAAAGTCAAGTAGCAGTTTGGTAAAACCGAGATTCAGTTAGGCCTTCTAATCTGATATTTGGTTGTCTATTCTCTGAAGTTTACTCCATTTTTCAGAATAATAAGAGGTAGCTTACTATCAGTGAGGCATTGTTCTAAGTACTGTACACATACTCTATCCCCACATCAAGACTTTACAGTCCCTATGATTATACCCATTTTACAGAGAAGGAAACTGAAGGATAGAAGTGTTAAGTAATGGGGAGCCTGGGTGGGTGGCTCAGTCGCTTGAACTTTTGCCTTCGGCTCAGGTCATGATCCCAGGATCCTGGGATGGAGCTCTAAGTCAGGGCTCCCTGCTCAGCAGGGAAGCCTACTTCTCCCTCACCCCCTCCCTCCCTCTCTGCTTGTGCTCTCTCACTTTCTCTCTCTCAAAAATAAATAAAAATCTTAAAAAAAAAAAAGTGTTAACACGGCAAGTAAGTACAGAAACCAAGAGTTGAATCCAGTGAGAACATCTTTGGAGTCCCCATTATTACTGAGCTGTCATACTGCAGAATATAAAATTTATTTGGCTTCGGACCAGCTAAAGCCTGGCACCCAGATGAGACACTCACTTTGACAGCATACTCTTTGCCATTCTGTAGGCTCACAGCACCTTGAACTTTGGCATAGGCTCCCTCTCCAAGCAGTTCAGAGGTCAGCTTGTACGTGTCTAGAGGTGAAATGGGTGAGAGGAAAAACAAGATAAGTCATGCCTTTGCAAGCTCAGATGGACAGAAGAGCTGCTGTCACTCAGCTTCCCTGGTGTGACAGCACGGGCACACAATGACAAGGAAGACCATCAACTCTTCCAGTCATCACAGGACTCAGTTTCTCAACAGCTAGACCACATCGAAAGCATCCTGTTCCTCATTTTAGAGATGAGGTCAGTGAATTTCAGTTCTGCCCAAGCTTCCTGAGCACCTGTTATGTACCAAACAATGTATTAAATTTATTAATAGGGACAGAGTGAGGAATAAAATATAGTTCCTGCCCTTTGAGGGTCACAGTCCAGTGGGGAAGACAGACATGTAGACAAGTGACCCCAGAATAAACCGGGCAGTAGTAAGCACTACCATAAAAGGACAAGACAAAAAAAAAAAAAAAAAAAAAAAAGGACAAGACACAGAAAAAAAAAAAAAAAACAGGGGGAGGGAAAGGTTAGATCTGTGTAGGGAAACCATGGGATCCTCACAGGAGTATGATTTCAATGGACATCATTCATTTCTTTACTCATTTGTTAAGCACCTGCTCTATGCCCAGTTCTGTGCTAGACCCTGGTGATAAAAAGGGAAATAAAGCACTATTTTATTTTATTTAATAGAAGTCACTGGAGGTTTCTGAGAAGTTTCTGAAGTCACCCACAGGAAACAGGAGACAGAAGGAGGATGCAAACGGATGCTTCGAGGTTTTTAGGGTGCTGATTCAGAGCAGTTCTAACAGAGTATTAGGCCTGGGGTAAAAGAACATTTAGGTGACCTGCCCAAGCTCACAAATAGCACAGACTCTTTGATTCCTTTCCAAAGGAAGCCACAGCTCCATCATGGCCTTTGCCAAGCTGACCTCCTCCTCCCCTGAATTCCATTCTTTACCTTTTTTCCTCTTGAGGCAGCCCAGCATTTAAACCTACAGGGTGTGCAGAATACTTTCAAACCATGAAATTAGATTTTATCACTCTTAGCATGAGAGGCCTATAATTGTACAAGTCATCCTCGAATAACAGGAAATACTCTCATGTTCACTGTAAGAGCAAGACCTGTTGATCTGGAAACTATTCTAAAAACCTTGAGACTTTTGTCCATCCCTCCCTCCACCCCTATACATATATATATACTGTTTAAGTTAAAGACAAACAGACAAACCCTACACTTAGTACCATCCTGGATCCATCACGGTATGGTCTTGCAGTTATTTATAAGCATGCACACTGTTGTTTTTAAGTATTTTAAATGACATGCTTCACTCACAATGGATACTTTGGATTAGCCTTTCATACATGTCAGGATAGCTTGGTGGGTGGAAGTCCAATATTCATGATTCATAAAGGGCTTGTTATTGGAACCACTCTACAAAACAATCAATTCACTAGTGTACCTACATCACTGGAAAGAGGGACCATGAGGGGAAGGTATTTCAGGTCTCACAGTGAAAGAAACACAATGGATGAAGGGGGCATATCATTCCTGGAGGAGCTACTGATCCTTTTAGGCCCTTGCAGAAGTGTTCGATGATTCACTTCATCATCACATACTCAGTGATGACAGGATCAGCACTGAGCCTCTGCCTCACACAGTGTTCAGAATCTTTGACGATCCAACATCGTGTCCCCTGAACACAGCATGCACTCTTAAAATCGACTCAAACTCATACAGCACAAGTAGCTGTGATGTCTAGGAGTCAAATCCTCTGTTTATAGAAGATTTAACTTTCATTTGGAGTTGTGGCCCTTGGTGTTCTCTCATCCTCTTACATGGCTGTTCTATCTCTCAGCAGTGACTCCAGGAATAGCGGGGGAAAAGATCGTATCAGAAAAGGGCTAAAATGTACCAACCAATCTCTCTCCATACACAAGTCTGACAGATTGGTCTTTCTATCCTACAGTGAACACTGAAACTCTTCAGAGTGCACCATCCAAGAGCTCTCTCATCCCATCATTCATCCCTGTCACACAGATAAGGACAAGCTGACTCAGATGATGCATGCTCTGATCTACACCTATGGGCTACCAAGATGCTCCTCTCATGCCCGGGGAGCCACAGGCCCAGATCTGAGAAGTCGTGTGACCAACCTTCAAACTTCCCTGGTAAGGAGTCAGTGGCCCGGGCCTTCCGCTTCTTCTTTTTCCTCTTGTCACCCTCTGCAATGGGAAGGGGTTCACTGCTGCCCATCTCTGGGGGAAAAGAGATGTAAGGGAAATATCACTATACTGATCAAGCCATAAGTTCACCCAGAAGGGAAAAAAAGGGGAGGGGTGGGGGGAACCAAGAGCTTTACACTGATGGTTTTTAAATATCTATGAGGACTATTGATTTGTTTGACCCAGGAGGCAAAACTAAAGGCAAAGCCATTATTGGAGATCATTAACTGTGGAAAGGAACTCAGATAGACAGGCTAGATTAAAAGAGGATAGCAGAGCCTGCTCTAACCAAGCTCATTAGCACATGGATTCAGATCTGCCACTACTCAAACTGCAGTTTGCAACAAAAACAATGAATCCATAAGCAGCATCCCACCTGTGACGTCCTCCTGCCTCAGCACCAGAAAGGCAGGATCCAGGGAGCTACAAGGGTGTGGCTTGGGAGGGGCCCATGCAAATGAAATCATAGGCTCAGTGACACCCAGGTGGATGTGCACAGGGATCCACAGGCCTCAGTGGAGTTGCCCCTGGAGGTACAATAGGACAGAGAGCGGCTCTGAGGATTGCCTAAATTACTTTATGTTTAGGAGCACAGACCAGAGTACCTGTGGGACCCCAAGCATACTCTCCCCTACTCCCCAGCTCCTAATTTGAGAGGACGTGGTCAGGGTCTGTTTAGAAGTCTGAAAAGTCTGCAGTTGATGAGTCTACACCAGGCTGCTGGGTGAGGTCATTCGTTGCAAAAATATTATTATCTCTCACTGGCCAGCAGGTTAAAGGGAGGCTCCCCATGTTAAAGGGAGCATTTGTGAGGCAGACATTTCAACACTGGCCACACCAGGCAGGAAAGGGTAGGTAGGGATGGAAAGAATAGGTAGGAGGCTGAGAGGGGGGAAGAGAAAGGAGGAACAGGGAACCAGGGCCGAATCATGGCACTGTTTCTAAGACACTCTAGTAAGGGCCTTCCCCTGTTAAAGATAAATTACTTATAGAACATGTCATGCCCCTGATCCAGAGTGGAGCCTTAATACTCTTTGCCTGCAGTTAGAAATAATAAGATTTATCTGAAGTCTCTGGGTCTAAATCCCCACCAGAGTGATTAAACCTTTACATCCTTCTAAAATAGAGGCACTCAGGTGCTGGTGGGGCATTCAGTGTAAGAGACTTTTAGACCAACCTTCAATAAACACAGGCTCTGGCTTGTTGGATTTTTTTTTTTCTAAGAGATTTTGTAATGGAAGTTGGCTCTTTGCCCATTGGGGGGAAAGGCCCACTTTCTTCTCAGAGGACCCTGGCTGAATACGGTCAGAGAAATGGCAAGTCTGCTGGAGAAGACTGATTAGGGCCAACGCACATCTATACATCGTTCTCAGAAACGAGTACACAACAGCCATCAGGAGAAAGCACACATGACAATGGTACATTCAACCATAATCCGGAAAGCATGGTTAGGAAGCCAAGTGTCTGAAAGCTCAGTATAGGTGCATTCTTCCTCCCATTTTTGGATCTGATGCCAGCAGGTTTTCAATTATACTTTAGAGAACAGATAAACACATGGACAAAAGGAATCCACAGAGGATCTCAAAATACTACTCTGGCCAACAGTATAAGCACAAGATCTATCTGGGGACTGCAACACACTATGAATTCAGAGGATCCAACTTAAATATTAGCACACAACATCCATCCTCACTGTGCTAAGTTAAAGGGAAAAAGCTGCCCAACACGGTAAGAAATTCTACAGAAATGAAACCCTGGGGTCTCTTCCAGAGCACAGGGAGGGGCACTAGCCATTGCGACACGCAGGCTGAGGAGGAGGAGCCATTGTCCCTCTCGCCCTGCCCTTGTGTGCAGTCCAGTGCCAGTCCATCTGTTTTATCATCAGTGCTGCGAGGTAAGTGCAGAGTGGACCGATTCTGGATTTGCTTCTCTTTCTCCTTCCTCTGCCTGTACTTGGATGGAAGGCCTAAGGACAAGCAAAACAGCCAAAGGCAGGCAATGCAGAGGAGCAGCAAGAGAGCTAGCAGCATTATAATTCATAGGGGATGCTCAGACATACTTACGACTCTGGCTAGAAAACCCTGTTAGCGGCAATTTATACTTGGCTTTTACCACAGCAGGGCTGAGGGAGCCTCTTGTGGAAGAATCATACCTCTGAGCACTGCCGCATACTCAATATTAGATTTTATGGCTTCACACACAAAAAGACAGAGTACCTGGTCTATTCTGCATGGATTTCAATGGAAGAGGGTACGCCAGAAGGGACAAATGGTTAAGACTTTCCTTGGAAACAGAACTTGTTGAAGGAGAGTTGTTTTTGAAACTAGAAAGAAAAAAATGTAGGAAGGCAGTGAAATGAAAAAAAAAAACAACAACAACAACAACATGCTTAGCTTCCCTGTTTATATCGTGGGGGAAGGGAGGGAGAGGTGTCATCATCCTACTGAGGGGTTGACAGGTTCCCCATCTGAAGCCTGTCCATAATCTCTATTCTATCACAGACAGTCCACTGGCAGGGTCTGTGGGACCTTAATTCATTAAGTATGCAAACATTTGATGAAAGCTTCCTTGGGGCGTAAGGCTCCACAATCACACTGGTCCTTGGCTCACCTCCTTCCCTTGGCCCGAGACTTATTCTCAGCCACTAAAACCCAGCTCAAAAGTCTCTGCTCCCCCCACCCCCAAAGTCTCCACCCCCTTTGAATGAGTTCAGTTTGTACCAACACTTTGGAAATCAGTTAGGTACTAGGCAAATAGATGGCTTTACTGCACAGAACTAATGGTGCTCCTCCTCTGCTCCCAAACACCCTGCTAGAAGTTCTATTAAAGCACTGATGGGCTTTGGCCATGAGCTCCCATTCTTCAATGTTCCTAAAGGCCAGGACTGTTGCTTGTTCATCCCTGCCTCTCCTAAAAGCCATGGCACAGTGTCAGATACACGCCAACCATCAGAAAACTTGCACTGAAATGAAATGATATGAAATGATGCACATACTTAGTGTTAGGTGCAGTGCAAGTCACCCAGGCCCTTTAAGTAACAAGTGCACTTGCTGAAGGAAACGTGGGTACACCTCTGCCCTACAGAGTACAGAGTGAAGCTATTTAGTTCTATGAGTTCTCTGACAAACTCCTCCTGAGAAAAAGCTCTATGGCCTAGAAGGTTCTTGATATTCTAGCCAGAAGCCTGGTCTCTGCTATAGGATCAGGCAATGTGTTTGTTATTTCAGAGGAGGAAATGAGCACTTCTTTTAAGTTTTCAGATAGATCCCAGCTGGTGTGAAGGCTCCCAGTACTTTCATGGCTTCCTGCCCTTACCTTCCCCATGGTCAGGGCTCAGTGGTCTACCATGCATGTACTGGTGGAGGTGGAGCTGGAGAGGAAGCACACTGCTGACAGGGGAGGATGTGAGCTTGGCATCAGGAGACCAAAGTGAAAATCCTTGTTCAGATATTACCAAGGCTATGCCAAGTTACTCTGCCTCTTAGAGTCTCAGCCTCCTAATCTACAGAACAGACTTTAAAATAATATCTGCCCTTTACAGCAACCCTGTGAGGACCCAAGGACATACTTGATATAAATATGCAGGAAAAACATAGGTGTATGGGGCACCTGAGTGGCCCAGTCGGTTAAGTATCTGACTCTTGATTTTGACTCAGGTCATGATCTTAGGGTCGTGGGATCGAGCCCTGCATGGGACTCCACACTCGGCTGGGAGTTTGCTGGGGCTTCTCTCTCTCTCTCCCTCTGCCCCTCCCCACCCTACTCACTCACTCTCCCTCTCTCTCTAAAATGAATGAATATATCTTAAAAAAATACTTGTATGCACAGGTATGTAGACATACTAGACAGAAATACACAAAAATGTTAATACTACTACAATTTGAAAGAGTACCTAATATATGCCAGGAACCACGCTAGGTATTTTACATACATTACAATAATTCTAATTCTTATAATAATCCCATATGGTAAATATTTTGTTATACTTCAGGTGAGGAAACTGAGGCTCAGAGGTTAAACAATCTACCAAACACCAAACATCTTATTAGTGGTTTCACTAGGATTCAAGCTCAATGCTGCCTTTCAAGTCCAGGACATTTCTAATCTACAGTAGTTTTCTCTGTGTGATGGGGTGATTTTTATTTTCTGCTTTATATTTTCCAGCATTCTCCAAATTTTATACAAGGAAATGTGTTGCTTTTTAATGCTATTACTGTTTTAGCCAAGTTTTATTTTCAGTAAAACACACAATAATTTTTCTCCAACATACACTGGAATTTAGAATCTAATTATACAGTATTTCAAATCATGTCTAGGGATGCCTGGATGGCTCATTTGGTTTAGCATCTGCCTTTGGCTAAGGTCATGATCCCAAGGTCCTGGAATCAAGCCCCGTGTTGGAGGGTGGTCCCTGCTCAGCAGGGAGTCTGCTTCTCCCTCTCCCTCTGTCCCTTGTCTCACCTGTGCTCTCTCTCATATAAAATCTTTTAAAATAAAATTGTATCTAGATTTCTCTGTACAGATTCTCAACAGTTAGTGAGGAAAAAATGTTTCAGGAATACTAGTGCTTTGAAAATGTTATTTTTATGATATTGAAAAACAACAAACACTATTTTAATTTTTTTTAATGATATTTTTTTAAAGGAAAAACTTTGGGGCACCTGGGTGGCTCAGTGGTTGAGCGTCTACCTTTGGCTTGTCATGATCCTGGGGTTCTGGGGTCGAGTCCTACATCAGGCTCCCTGAATGGAGCCTGCTTCTCCCTCTGCCTGTGTCTCTACCTCTCTCTGTGTGTCTCTCAAGAATAAATAAGTAAAATCTTAAAAAAAAAAAAAAAAAAGAAAGAAAGAAAAACTCTGTAAAAACCAAAATTATGTAATGAGCATTTGAGCCTGTAAGATAGTAGTTTAAATCCTGGCTCCCCACCACTGTGTCTACTATCTGTGATAGCTTCTCTTAAGTATCAGTTTCTTCATATACCGCAAGAGGTCAGAGTAAGGCCTGGACTCCCTACACCACTAAGCTGTGGTGAGGGTCAAAGAAGACATGGTGTGAAAGCACCGCTGACTTACTCACTCAACAAATACTGTATTTATTGGGCACCCACCGACTGTCCCGTGCTAGACAGTGAGAATAGAAGACATAGTCTCTGCCTTCAGGAGTTTTTTTTAAAAGATTTTATTTATTTATTCATGAGAGACACACAGAGAGAAGCAGAGACATAGGTAGAGGGAGAAGCAGGCTCCCCAAGGGGAGCCCGATATGGGACTCAATCCCCAGACCCGGGATCATGCCCTGAGCTGAAGGCAGATGCTCAGCCGCTGAGCTACCCAAGCATCCCTGCTCTTAGGAATTTAAATCCACTGACATATAAAACAACTTCAATAGAGTGGGACAAGTGCCATGTGACAGGGAAGTACCAGGTGCCATGGAGTGAAAGTAGATATCAAACCCAGTTTGGTAATGAGAGGAAGGGACAGCTAAGCTGACATCTGAAGGATGAGTGGGAACTGGCCAGGGTGGGGCCTGGGGAGAGAGACAGAGACAGAGCACGTGCTAAGCCTAAAGAGAGGCAACCTGGCCAGTCAGTGTGAATCAGAGAGAACTCCCAGAGCAGCTGAGGAGGGGCTGAGGCATCTCAACTGGTAGGACAGATATTCCCAACAGGCAAGTCTTCTTCATCTGCTGGCCTCCCCACAGGGGACCCTAAGGCCCATACCTCTGAAAGAACTGTCATTTCTCCAAAAAGTTGTATGAGCCACACTGCCCACCAGATCAGCAGATCTGTTCTCCATGTTTTGGTGGAGCCTATGGAGAACTGACCAGCTCCTGCATCTGGTGTGTGATACCGAAGATGATCATTTTCCCCATAAGAACATTTCTTTGCTGGCTAACTCAGCTCAGCAAATGCAATTCACTCCTCCCGAGTACTCGAGAGTCCTTTTCAAAGTCTATGGTTCACTCCTCCTCCCAACCTATAAGAGTTAGTTCCCTCAGTCACAAGGGCTTTCCAGAGAAGGAAGAGTGGTAAGAGCAAGCTGATGAGTACAGTGGTCCATCCTGTCGCTTCCTAGTCGCCAGCTGGTGGAGGCCCCCAAACAATGGAAACCTGACGAAGTGAAAGGAAGGGGGTAGACACTCTTAAGGAAGAACCAAGACTGAGAAACATGAGGCTGAGGAGGAGGCAATGATGAGGGGCCTGGGAAGAAAGAGCTCATCAATAGTACTCTCTGAAGGAGTACTACTGGCAGCCATGGTGCACACTGCTACTAGCTACAGCACACACACTTAGATGGGGCTCACCAGCTGCCAGGCAATGTCCCAAGCATCTTGCAAAACACTACATTTTACATAGCCTAACTTCTTTAATCTTTACAACTCTATGAGAGAAGTATAATTATCCTACATTTTACAGGTGAAGAAACTGAAGTACAAAGAGATTAAGTGATTAATTTCCCCATGGCCACATAGCTAGTAAGTGGCAGAGCCAGGATTTAAATCTAGACAAACTGGCTTAAAATTCAAGTTTTTAACTATGAGATTATTAGCAGTATATTTAATATTATATATTTCATATATTAAATATTATTAATATTATGTTTAAGCATTCATGCTGAGAGGCAGGAGGGATAGCCTGTCAGAGTGAGCCAGGCACCAACAAGAATGCTTTTATTTAGAAACCTTACCACAGAGCTTCCCTACTGATGTGCTGTGAATGATGGAAGATACTGATCCCATCACTGCGCTGAACAGTATCATTTTCTGTGTGTGCTATGATGTCAAAAAGCCTGGGCAAAGCTGCTCTAGCTTACACAATACAAAGGCATTATCATCACATTATCATTACTATATTATTCTGAAATCTGATTTATCAGAAGTTTGTTTTACTTGGAGATAACTGTGTATTTTGTGTTTTGGCATATTACTGAGGATGAGCTACAAACCAGTCCAACCACATTATTTCATGATAGTTCTGGTATCAGGTACAAGGCTACATTCTTCTTTTCTCTGACCTATTAGTTGGTCGATTTCGTTTCTAATGGTATCATTACTACGTAGGGGACAAGGTCAAGGAAAAAGTACACTTAAACAGAAGCTAGTCAATTTAAGGCATGATGGGTGAAAGGAATCACCTGTGTCATCAGCTCAATCAAAGGACAGTCGGTGAGCATGATTCCAAGGGGCTAGGCCATTTCACAGGTTTTACCCAGGAGTCCTGTGTGTAGGAGGCCGGCTCTCATTAGGCAGACCACAGTATCTCACTCAAGCGCAGTGAGAGTGGCAGAGACCCACCAGGGTGCTGGCAGGGTGCCAAGTCACAGCAGACCTCAAACAGGGCTGGGATAGCAAGATTTCCAGAGGGAAAAGGTCTGGAGTCAGGTCCATCTTCTTCCACTGTTCTGACTCTGGGATCACAGTAGCCTTAGAACTGTCATGGCATCTCCTGGGGGGAGGAATAATCAGAGGAAGGATGGAGCCTGGGTAAAGGAAGTGTTTGCTTCAGAAAGAGCAAGCAAGAGTGAAGGATTGTGTTTGTTTGAGCAGGACAGGATAAAAAGCTGAAAAGGGCAGGCTGAAATCACATCACTGAGGCTTATAAATGTGGCCACAAGGCCCTCTGGCATCTGGTTCCTAGATACTCTGCAGCCTTACCGAGCCCCAGTCATTCTTTCTAGGGAAAATGAAGAGTGGCTGGTTCAGCTTGTAATTCAAACAATCCCACAAATGCTTTTTGTTGAGACAACCACTGTACTCTGGTATGCACATAAGTGCTTTACGAGTATTTCCACTCTGTCACACAGAATATTAAAAAGATGTGTTCCCAAGGGTTGAGATTCACTAAAATTAGCAATCTTTACTGCTTCATCAGGACATTCTTAAGTGAAAATGGCATTTTTAAGAAAACTGAAAGTGTAGCAATGAGGAATACAATGACTGCTAGGACAGTTCTGGGCCACTGCCTGGATTCATGCTAAAGCACCAGCACTTCTACCCACTGCCACTCTGCAACAACAAATAACATCTTAGTGCTATTATGAAAACAGTTTTGACCTGGTAGATACCCTGTAAAGGTTTTAAGGACCCCCAACATCTGCAGAGCCCACTTTCACCACTTGTGAACCACTGTTCTAGGCAGTGAGAAGAGACTGGGCCATGAAACTGGCTGTGATGTGCAGAACCAAGTGGAGGCTGGCCGGGGACTGGGAGAGCAGAAAGAGGCTGCCGCAGCCAGCAAAAAAGCAAGGAAGGCCTGTGGCTGAGGCAGGGATGGAAGGAAGAGAAAGAGGTGAGGGGATGAAGCTGGAGGCAGAACTGGTTCTAGTTCTGCCAAGCAGCTAGAGATGGTGAAGAGTCAGAGATGCCTATCCTCCTTGAAGGAAGAAAGGGGGCCTATTTTCTCTGGGTGTCCCCCCTACCCAGCAGGGAGCCAGCACAGAGGGGGACTTCAATATATGTTTCTGAACTAAAGTCAGGTAACCATAGAGCAGAGGTACCATCAAAGAAGGGGAGAATTCAGGAAGGGGAACTGGTTGGGAATGGGGCGAAGGGAAGCCGGTGTGTCACTGGGAAGCTTCAGAGGAAGAAGGGTGATACACAGCCACAAAGGACTATAAAAGCTCACAGATCAGACTCAAACCATCCTTGCCCAACCTTCATCTGACTCAATCTACAACTAAGGCATTTTTTCTAACCTGCCAGGCAGGATGGAGCCTCAGGCATTCAAGAACACTTCACAATAGCATCATGTATGTCACAAATACAAGTTAGTAAAAGAAAAAACTAGAAAGATACATCTCAAGCTATTATTAACAATGGTTACTCTGGGAGATGGAAGTTGGGTGGGTACAGAATTATACTTTTGATACCTTGTATTTGATATTGTTATTTATGGCACAGTTGTTTTACTTTTATAATTAAAAGTAAATAAGTATGTTTTACTTACTACACGGTTTTCCTTATGACCTTCTCTGCTATTGTATTCTGGTAGAAATGTGCTCATCCCTACTAAGTGACTGTCTTAGGCATGCCAGGCAGCCCAGCTAATCCTAGCTGCCCACTGAACACCAAAATCTCCCACCCACATCCAACCCAAAGCAATCTAAAAGGTTAAGCAAAATGTGTATCCAGCCTTACCTTGCCCAGCTTCTGAGAACTAAATCCTCTGTAAACTGAAATGAAATAATGAAGTAATGCTCCTGCCAGAGGGCTGCCGTCTTCCAGATACAGGAAGTGTTTCAATAGTCTCTGGAGGTAGCAGGCATTCTTCACTTCCCCGCTGGCTTTTGCTTCATCTGGCATGAAAATCCTTAAAGAGCAGAAAAAGAAAAGATATAAAAATCTGACTTCTTTAAAATGATCAGAGAAGATAAAGATCACCCTATGTGTCCTTCAAACCTATACATCACACTGGTAAGTAGATATACACAAGGCTGTCACAGATTTCCTGTCTTTAAAATAAGGCATTTGATCATTTGAAAATGCAAACACTAAGCATGTGAAGATTTAATGAGAGTCTGAGTAAAAGTTTTCAGATTCTGTTTCCACTGTGGGATTCCAGACCTGGACCTGGAGGACAGATCTGGACAGCTCTGTTCACTGAGGTGTGTTCTGCAGAAGGTAAAAGCTGACACCTCTCTGGCATCCACATTTTTAGAGATGAATGAGCTCTGACTCCATCTCTTGGTGCCTAGGTCCCAGTCTCAGACAGGAGGCCACAGAGCCAGAAATATAAAGAAGATGCTAAAAGCAGCAGGCAGTATAAACATGAACAATGCATAATTATCGCTAGCTTACCATGTGATGACTTCATTTTCTATATGTCCACTGCAATTTTCAATCTTGAGACTCTAGCTACCATATGTCAAATGAGTACCTGCTTCCCCTTTCTCCAGCGGAAAAGCTCTGAACATGCAGTTTAAATCTGAATTCTGGGGTGCCTGGGTGACTCAATGAGTTAAGTGTCTGACTTTGGCTCAGGCCAGGTCATGATCTTGGAGTCCTGGGATGGAGCCCTGCGTCAGGCTCCCTGCTTGTCCTCTCCCTCTGTCCCTTCCTCCTGCTCCTGCTCTATCTCTCTCAAATGAATGAATAAAATCTTTTTTTTTTTTTAAATCTGAATTCTGGGGCCTTGTGCTAACATTTCTTTTTTTTGTGTGTGTGTGTGTGCTAACATTTCTAAAATGGTTTTCCAACTAGAAGCCAGATATGTTTCACCATGACCTCAAATCATGTATCCTAAAACTCAACTTGTCCAACCCCTATCCTTCATCCCTTCCCTTCTTCTCTATTGAATTCTATTGCCTTGCCAGCTGCCTAGCCACAGATCATTTAAATCATTTCCACAGTCTCTTTCTCCTCTAACCTTGTCATTCCAAACATGCACACGATCAAGCTGTCCCTCAGCCCGACATGTGGTTTCTTGAGAATAACACCTATTCATCTTCAGGGCCCCTCACGAATTACTGAAAGTGGCCCCACAGATTACAGCAGTCCCTAGCTCTTTTCTACCTCATCCAGCATTTCATCACATCCACGGCATGTTACAGAGCTGGCGATTCACATATATATGTGGCTTGCCCACTAGGCCATAAACTCCTCAAATGGAGTGGGGATGGATCTTTTCCATCTTTTTATTTCTAATATCTAACCTAATATCTGGCTCAAAAAGGGCTCTAGTAAAGATCTGACTAAATTACTTCATCCATAAAATATTTCTTTCCTACAAAAAGCCTGATAATAAATATTTTAGGCTATGTCACATGACCTCTGTCATGACTACTTAATTTTGCCTTTGTAGAGTGAAAGCAGCCATAGACAACAAGGAATAAATGTAGCAGCTATTTTTTTCATAAAGCCTCACTTATGGATGCTAAAATTTGGATTTTATTAATTAACTTATTTTTTATTTTTAAAGATTTTATTTGCTTTGGAAGATAGAGTGTGAGTGTGAGTGGGGGAGGAGCAGAAGGAGAGGGACAAGCAGACTCTGCACTGAGCGCAGAGCCCAACCATGGGGCTTGATCCCACAACCCTGAGATCATGACCTGAGCCAAAATCAAGAGTTGGGTGCTTAACCAACTGAGCTACCAGGTGCCCCTCGAATTTGGATTTTATATAATTTTCCTGTCACAAATAATCTCTTGAATTTTTCCCCTGACCATTTATAAATATAAGAAGTGTTTTTCACTTGTAGTCCATACAAAACAGGTGGTAAGCCAGATAATGGCATATAGGCCATAGTTTGCAACCCTGCTTATTTCTCCTCCTAACTTCATTCCTCCCCTCCCCCCAGCTCACATACGGACACAAATGCATCTCTGTTCACTTCCATCTCTAGCAGGCCTATAATAAAAACAGAATTCCCCTTTATGGATTTTGTGTTATTCTGTTGTTTGGAACTACTCAAGGGCTGGGGAGGTAGAAAGTGCATGGGCTTCTAAGCCATGAGGGCCTAGATTCAACTCTGGCTTTCCTATTTACTAATGAAGTGGCCTTGGCCACAATACTTAATGTCTCTGCTTCACTGTCATCATCTATAAAATGGGGGCAAGAACACCTATGCTGCAGGTTGTTGTAAGAATTAAATGAGCTGATGTATTTTAAGTTCATGGCACAATTGCTAGCACAGAGTAGGCACTCAATAAATAGCAATTATGACTCTAGCTTGAGATATGGCTTCCCCAGATCATCTGTGGCCCTCAAAAGTACTCTGTAAACCACAACAAGGCAGCCAGAAGGAATAAACTGATAACAAAGTACAAAGGCAGAGAGATAGAATTGGGAGGTTTTCAGATTCATGACCTAGGATTCTAAGGGCCTGGTTGGCCCTGATTCCTTCTGGCATCATTTCAAATTCCTCTGGGCCCCTTATCCTCCTCAGAAAGAATTTCTGACTCTCACTCTGCCTGAATCTTCTCAGCATTGCTTACTAAATACCCCAATGAGCTCTGGAGCCCTCTCTTCCTTCCTGGACCTTTTCCTGGGACAGGGCTGGGAAAGGATGAATGTGGCCGGAACACATCTACATATAGCAGCCTGCCACTGGGTCTCATATAGGCTGGGCACCCAATTCCCTCTCATTTCTTCTGAACTTCCTGCCTGTATACAGAATGAAGTTTTTCCAGAGTTCAAGAACTAGTTTTTCTATAGAAGTTTTAGAGCAAAAAGCCTGTATACAAACAAGGAATCCATCATATTACTTTCAAGTAATATGAAAACATCCCTGAAGGACAGAGAAGACTAAAACTTATAGTATCTCTATCCTTGGTCTGAAAAGCCAATTTGAGCCTGTCATCTCCTTGCTCCAACACTTCTAATGGGTGTCCACCACCATTGGAATAACCCAACTCCTGGGCTGTCACTCAGGGCCTCCTCAACCTTGCCCCTCCTGCATTATGTCCTACCTCTCCTCTGCAGAAATCCTGACCTATAGTTCAGGCAAAATGGATGATCTGTTTCTACTTATTGCCCTCAACAATTTCCAGCTCTCCACACTTATGTAACATGTGATTGTACACCTCCCCTGGACTGTAGGCTGGGAATAGGGTGAAGACTATGTCTGATTTCTCTCTGGATACCTTACATCTAGCAAAGTGCCCGGCACAGGACAAACACCCAATAAATGTTAATAAATGAATGAAAACACCTGAAGTTATTCTTCTCTTAAACTGTTTTAGCTGGACTCTTATTAGCAGACAAAGCAGTCTGGGTCACTGCCAAGAAGTAGAAAAACCAAAAAGAAAGAAAAGAAGCATGACCAATGTGATCCAAGAAACGGAAAATAGGTTTTAAGAGTGAGGTAAAAGAAACCAAGACTGCTTAGCCTGGAGAAGAGAAGAGGAGGCCTAACTGGATTCTGGCTTTAAGTACACAAAAGGTTCTCTTGAGAAAATCTTGATCTCATCCTGCCTTCATAATCAGAAGAAAATTTTCCACATTCATGGAAAATGGAATAAGAAGAAATGACTTAAGTTAAGGTCAGAGGCGTTTAAGCTGGAGAGAAAGAAGAACCAAATTAGGTACCACTTTTCCAGAGATACTGTTACTGTATTTTTCGGCAAGTGAATTGGAGGGGTCTTACTTAGCACTTTTGTTGAAGGCTGTGCAAAAGGGAATAAATATGCTGCTCTGTTTCTGTTTACTGTGGAGATAGGTAGGCGAAAACACAAGTCAGGTAAGATTTTATAATGAGCCACTGACTTTCGACTGACCCTTTTCCTGCAGGCACTTTCTGTCATGTTATACTTTGCAGCTCTGTGATAGAACAATGTATTATTTCAAAGTTTCCTGATGAAGCAATGGAAAGCAAGAAAAATAGATGTCAGAGTAAGAAAGTAGGGAAAATCAACCAAATAAATATATCTTCTATAAAAACAATAGCATTATGGGATCCCTGGGTGGCGCAGCGGTTTGGCGCCTGCCTTTGGCCCAGGGCGCGATCCTGGAGACCCAGGATCGAATCCCACGTCGGGCTCCCGGTGCATGGAGCCTGCTTCTCCCTCTGCCTGTGTCTCTGCCTCTCTCTCTCTCTGTGCGACTATCATAAATAAATAAAAATTAAAAAAATAAAAATAAAAACAATAGCATTAATAATCATGGTTATTAATATGATTACTACTAAAGCTAACATTCATCAAGCACCTACTCTGTGCTGGGCCCTGTGTTAAGTGTTTGACATGTTATCTCAATCCTCGTTAACAATGCTATGCAGTAGGTAGTATTTGTATCCCCATTTGACAGATGAAGAAACCGAGACCTAGGAAGGTTAAATAACTTGCTCCAATCATACAGCTAGCAAGTGACAGAGACAGGACTAAAATCTAAGCCAGTCTAACTCTGGAGTCTATATATAACCTAACTATCGTCAATCCAGAAGAATAAGAGGTTGGAATTTAAAGCCTAATCTCTCAGAATCCAGGTGCATATTCCTGGCCACTTCTTTACACTACCCCAAGCCAGGAAGAGGAAAGCAACACAGATACAATATTGCAGAGAAAGAAGCTGAGATCAAGGGCTCATAGATGATAATGAACAGAACCAGGACTTGAATGTAGCAGCCTAGTGACTCTGAGTGTGGATCTCTTTCTTCTATTATAGATTCTTGTTGAATATGATGGTAAGAAAATGAAGGAATGGTATCCGCCAAATGGGTTTCCTCCCCGGACACTTCTGTAACGAACTGCTAATCTCACATTAGAACTGAATGTGAAACATAAGGTTGCCAGCAGCCTCTGTAAACTGATTCTGAGATTCTACTAGCAAAGGATGGCAACTCACTTGGTTGATGGTGCTACAGCAGCTGCCAAAAATGCTCACACATTAAACTAATCAAGCAGATCTGGACCAGGTAACTTCCATATTAGGCTGGTGGTTCACAGTTTAAGCCTGAACTGGATTATTCCAACAGCTCCTCATTGATATTCTCCTTCTGGGACCTTCTTTGCTCCAGGCTGGCCTCCATTATGCAGCCCGAGTAAACAAGCCCAAGTCATGGTATTAGGAGCCTTGCAGCATAATGGAAAGAACATAGGTCTTTGAAATCCAACACTCTTAAATTTGGATCAAGCTCTGTCACTTACTTGCTACCTGTCCTTGGACACTTTAATCTTTCTAAGGTCTGGCTTCTTCATCTTTAAGTTGGGGAAAAATATACCCATATTGTAGGATTGTGAGGATTAATTATAGTGTGTAAAGCATCTAACATATTGCAAGTCACAATGCAGAGCAGACCCTCAATAAATGTTAATGTTTTTCCTCCCAACTCTCCTCTACATTTTGGCCACAATCTACCACTTCAGCTTATTTCCTCTCCTTACGAAGTCCAATCCTCTCCTACACACACACACACACACACACACACACACACACACACTTGTTCATCTCCACTTCTAGACCACTGCTCAAACTGCAGCTTCTCATAGGAATGAACTTTTTTCCAAAGCCCAGCACAAATGTCCACTTTCAGGAATCCTCTAGACCCCCTTTGGTTGTGCCGGGATTGATTTCTCCTTTTCCCAAACTCCCACTTTGTTTACATTCCTTACTACATTTACCACAGCCAGTCTGATTTCAGTTATTTATGTGCTTCTCTGTCTTCCCAACTGCACTGGAGGGAGAAGGCTCTGAGAAGATAATTACTTATAGGAGGGCAGAAAATGTGTTGTTTTCCTCTGTATTTCTCAATACCAGGGTTTTGTGTATAGCAAGAGCACAAATATGTGTTTATTGAATTGAATCTTGCCACCCTTGATTGGGTACTTTTACAGAAAGATCCTGGACTGAATTTATTCTAAAACTGCACTTACTACCTGACTTGATAAACATGATAAACTAATACTCATTGGCTTGCTTCATTTTTTCATTCATTCCTTCAACACATTCCGGGTTCCTCTCAAGACATTTCCCCAGGTTACAGGGGGACATTGCCAGGAGGACATCTCTCACTCATAGAGAGAACATGATTTGGGAGCAAGCTCTTTAGAAAACTGTTCCACTCCACTGGTAAGGAGATGACTGTCATTTCCATCATATTAAAAATCAGAGCAGTGGAATCAGAAAGTAGATCTGAATGATTTCTGTCTGCCTCAGTTTCCAAGTCTGTTTATAGACTGTGTGCTCCAGTCACACAGCTAGCAAGTGATAGAGCCAGGACTCAAATCTACCCAGTACAACTCTGGAGTCAATATATAACGTAGCTACATATAAGGTATTACATCTAAAGCATGAAAACAGTATTTCCTGTCTAGTAAGTGCTCAATAAGAAAGAGAGTCAGGACTTTCGCTTTTAGTACTATCTCACTTTTAGCACTATCTCCACCACTGACTGATTCCTTGTGCAGTCTTAATCAGGTCCTTCCCCTCTTGGGTCCTCTCCCCATCTGTAAAATCAGAGGTAGAACCAGATGGTTCCCAAGCTCCTTCTATCATCAACAATGTGCATTTTTCTATGATAATCAAAGAGCCTTCTGTTCCACATGCTGAAGCTGTTGGCAAGGAAAACTGAATTTGTAGTTGCTGGTTCCCAGTGGAAAGAACCAGGGCCAATGCCAAGCCCAAAGGCAGGACACCAGATTAATAAACCACCTGTGAGTTTTCCCCTGCATGAACTGTATCACACTCAGCTCAGGTCCTTGAACAGAGTACCACCTTCCAACACAACTCACAGCAAAGGCACGTGAACAATAACAGCAATGAATAATCTTGCCTTGTACAGAATTCCTGCACTTTCTTGCCTTTGATGCCTGTAGTCAGAGCATCATCAATCTAAACCAGGGCTCTCCTTAGGCGCAAAGACAAGGAAAAACACAAAGGCCCACTCTGAACCTGAAAGCTCATAAAACAAAGACCAAAGTGAGTACATAAAAAATGTTAATGACTCATTCAACCACAAACACTGCAAAGGCCTACTATGTGCCAGGAAGAGGAGGCATGAAACAGACATGAGTACACATGGGGAGACATACCCCAAGGTAGACAGTAATCAGAGCTAAATTTGAAGTTTAGCCCCTGCTATAGAAGATGGGAAGGAGGGCAACTAATTCAGCCAAGGGGATCAGAGAAGCTTCACTGAGAAGGTCACATGAGACATTGATCTTGAAAGACGAGAGAAGGAGGAGGGAATGCCACGAAGAGAGTACAAGCCAAGGAACATGGAGGGGGTGGTTAAGGAACAAAAACTAGTTTATTTTGACTGAGGCACAGGGTGCAGGTTTGGGAGAACAAAGGGAAATAAGGCAGGAGAGAAGTCTGAGAACGGATTACGGGGGCTTGTCTCTGTGGCTGAGGATTCCAGACTCTATATAGTAGGCAAGGAAGCCTGCCAAGGTTTCTGAGCAGAGACATAACATGATGAGAACATTGTCTGAGGAAGATCACATGGGCACCCACGAAAAGGATGCAAAAGGAACCAAATGACTAGACTGCTAGGCGACGATATAACAGGAGACCATACACACTTCCTAAGCACGTGCTGGAATCCAACAGGTCCTGTTCACAGAGCCTCTCTCTGCCAATGTCCAGCCTCACGCAATCTAAGTTTAAGAGGTGCTCACTTGCCAGCCCCTCTAACCATCAAAATCAGCTACAGCACGAGAGTAACAGGCTTCCCAAAAGTCAAGAACCCAATTAATTCTGGGATCACAGAAAAGGAAGCACGCAAGTGGGAGAAACTGGGGAAGGGGACACCAAAGTCTCCAGCTGGTTCAGCTCCATATGAGAACCCAACCCTGGGTCTTCTTTTTACAACACTTCCAGCCTCACTCTTTTGCTAGTGCGACTAGTGTCATTGGTGCGACAATATACATCAATGGTCCAGTGAGGTGCTTGGCACGTGAGCCACGGTCAAAACGCACTAGTCCCCTTCCCATCCCATTCTGCACGGTCAGTTCCACCTACAAAGTCCACAGGCGCTTCAAGACTCGGATCAGCTCAATTCTTCCCCAAGGGCCTCTCTGAAGTGCTCCCATCCCAAATGACCTATCGCTAGAATAGGTGCCATACTAGGTGACACACATCATCCTCGTCAACCTTCACAACGACCTTACGACACCCCTTTTATACAAGACAAGCCAAAGCTCTGAGAGGGGAAGTGACTCAAGGACACACGGCTAGGAAGCGGCAGGGGGGAGACACGAAGTAGGGGTGGTGGAAGGGGAGGAGGGCGGGGATGGGGGTGACTGGGTGACCGGCACTGAGGTGGGCACTTGAGGGGTTGAGAACTGGGTGTTATTCTATATGTTGGCAAATTGAACACCAATAAAAAATAAATTTATAAAAAAAAAAAAAAAAGGAACCTAGGACTATGGAGCCCAACGTCAAGCACGTCCAACATTTCATTCGTGTCACCTGCGCTGGGCTTTGACCTGCCACTGACCATCTGACAGGTGTTCAGGAGACTCCCTAAGAAGACAACAGGCCTTGCCACCTTCTGCCCGGGCGTGATCCTGAATAGAGTCCTGCGTCGGGCTCCCCGCGTGGAGCCTGCTTCTCCCTCTGCCTGTGTCTCTGCCTCTCTCTGTGTCTCTCATGAATAAGTAAATCAATTAATTAATTAATTAAATTTTAACAAAAAAAGAAGAGAACACGCCTGGCCTCCTCTCTCACTGTCCAGCGCCCCCCACATGGGCAGAGCGCTCAGATGACCACAGCTAACTTTTAAGACAAGGTAGCGCACACGGATGATAAACTCCGCACGTGAAAATCGATTCGCGCTGTTGGGACTATGAGCCAAACAGCCTGGTGGGGACGGAGTTTCAGGCGGGCCACTGACTGAGCTCCGACCCGGGCACCTGTCGCAGACTCATCCTAACCCCAGACACCGGCTGCGCCCGGGGCGGCGACACGCGCCGCGTCCTGAGCTTTGCCGCAGACGCAACCCCGCAGGTCACAGACCCGGTCCCTGACGGGAGCCCTCAGGAGGCGCTCCCGTCGGCCGTCCCTCCGCAGCACCATCGGATCGTGACCGCGGGCCGCTCCGAAGGCCCTGACCTGCCCCGTCCCGGGCACACCGACTCGTTCACAGCACCCCCCTCCCCGCCCCGGGTCGCTAGGAGGGATACCTCGCCACGTCGCCTTTACCTCAGCGGCGGCACCGGTCGCGCGCACCCATCTGCCGGTCGCTCCGAGAACGCGGAAGAGGCGGTGCTAGAGCCGAGGGGCGGGCCCGGCCGGAGGGGGCGGGCCCGGCTGGAGGGGGCGGGCCCGCGCGTGCGCCCTGGCGGCTACGTCCTGGGGGCGGGGCGGGGCGGGGCGGGCCAAGTAAACTGGGAAGACGCGCGGGAGCCGGGCAGGGAGGTCGCCGGGGCGGGAGGTCGCCGGGGCGGGGAGGTCGCTGGGGTGGGGTGGGCTGGCTGAGTCCGGCTCCGAGCTGGTTGCGTTTTCAAAGTGAAGGTCGGGAAGTCGGGGAAGCGCCAGGCGGGAGGCGGTCTAGCAGCGGCAGGTGTAATTACCATTTACCTAGAGCTTCCGTGACCTAGGATGGAATTTTTAAAGTGCCTTTTGCACGTGGGGAAATGCTGCCAGTCTTTCCTAAAACGAGGGCTAATTCTGTAAACTTTCAGACGTTTGGGGCAGCCCGGGTGGCTCAGTGGTTCAGCGCCGCCTTCAGCCCAGGGCGTGATCCTGGATCCAGTCCGGCATCGGGCTCCCTGCGTGGAGCCTGTTTCTCCCTCTGCCTGTGTCTCTGCCTCTCTCTGTGTCTCATGAATAAATAAAGTCTTAAGAAAGAAAAGAAAAGAAAAGAAAAGAAAAGAAAAGAAAGAAACTTTCAGACGTTTGTGTACCTAGCATTTCACTGTAAAGGGTTTCCTTGAGTAGAGCGTTACCCCGAGTAGTTCAAAATAAAACACTTAAAAAGTTCATTTCTTGGGGAAAATTAATATTTTAACTGCATTCACATTACTATTTCAACCAGCCCCCAACCCTCCCCAGGCTGCAAGTGTAATGAGGGAATGCGAGTGCTGACTTGGGTTTAATTCAGGTCCTGACTCTTGAGTGTGTTTCCTCCTTATTGAAATGGAAGTAAAATCTCCCTTCCCTGTCTCAGGACTGTTGTGTGGGGGTGGTCAGCACCGCTAGTTAAAAGCCTCTTGAGACTTCCATCCCACCATCCTGATAAAGGTTTGTTCCTTTCCTCTTCTGGGCTCAGTCTTTGCATCTGCATGATGGAAGGAGGTTTGCAACAGGAGAGAACAATCAGGGATTTGCTACATTTCTCAGTCTGAGTGAAGGCTGGACAGGGAGCCTTCTCTCAAGCTTCTGTGTTGAGTCACAGAATCCCGCAGTCCAGCCCGAAAGCCCCTGTATATCCTGACCTCTCCCACCCATCACTTTCTAGGCTCCTCAAGCTTCATGTCCTCAGTGGCCATGCCGGCCTGTTCCTCTCTCTCTTCCTTGAATATCTCACTAGCCAGCTGGTCCTGATCTCTCAGGCCTTTGTTTCAGTCTAGTTTTTCAAAACTGCTATGTCTCTATGTTCATGGTGACCAAGTTCAGTTAATACTAGGTGAAGGCTCTGAAGGGCTCTGAGAAGGAAGGGCTCCAGGAGAGCTCCCTAGTCAAGTGGACCTCCAGCCACACTGTGGCTCCCTTCCCCACGCACTACAAACAGCTCCCAGGGGTGGGAGAGTGGGCATGGCAGCAGGAAACCTCACAGAAGAAGCTACGGCGTTCACCAGGGCCAATGTCGTGCCTCTGCCCCAAAATGGGGAGAGTGCCTTGGTTCCTCCTCATTCCTTGCTCTAAATATTTTCATGGATCTTGAACAGTCAGGAAAACAAAGCCTTCTGCAGTGGCTGCCCAACCAAACTGCCCCTCTACCCCTAACACATTGCCTCTCACAAGACCCTCTCCTGCTGAGTCCCACCCTGTGCGGTGGGGGAAATGCTCTCTGCTTTCCTCTGGCTTGCTGAGGCACCAGCTCTCTGGTCTGCATCCTCCTTTTCCCCTACCTCTGTCCAGTCTTCTCTGAGCATCCCTCTCGGAATTCCTCAAAGCAGTTTTGTGATGTCTTCCTGATGTATTCAGACATTCCCATGATAAATGCGGGCCTTGGCCACACAGTCCTGAGATAAATTTACCTTCTCTGCCATGGTGTTTTCCAAAAGAATTACGAGCCCAGACACTGAACTTTGAGTCTGAGCTGTCCAGTCATTGAGGAGGTAGTGGGTGACCTGTCACAGGGGTGTGCAAGCAGAGGCACGTTTTAGAATGCTGGGCTGGGCCTCCTCTGGTGAGCCCAAAGAAGGAGCAGCAGAGTGGAGGGCCTTCCAGATAGTACAGCAGTGAAAGCAGGGATACTGGGCACCAGGAAGGGAGCCAGGCAGCTAGCCAAAGACAGACTTGATTTGGTAAACTATTACATGTCATGCATTTAGAACTGTGCCCGGCACTTAGTATTAGCTATTACTCTTATGATTGTGAATGATCCACAGACTGTGAGTAATAAAGGAGCTCAGAGATAAGTCAGTCTCTTACTCCCACACCTGGTCATGAAACAGACTGGGAAATCAAGGTCTAGAGGGGAAAGAGGCCCACCATCATACCTCAGGGACCGGGCTGGGACTGGACTCCAGGCCTCTGCCCCCCAGGAGGGCCACTGCACAGAGCCGGGCTGTCTCCTTCTCAGGGAGAGGAAAGAGCTCTAGGTGGCCCTTTGCTGACTCGTCTGGGCAGCTGGTAGGTAAGAGACAGTGGAATGACAGCAAGTCCTTAGCTACAGGCTCAGCTGTCTCCTGAGGAATAAGCTCAGAGGTCAGCCCCATGTCTTGCCACCCCCACTCTGAGCTCTAACCAGCAGCCAACAAACAGCCTTTTCTTGAGAAGGGCTTCCTTTTCTATGATTAGGGTTAGGACTGTATTTTTGCTCTGTGCCTTGGCCCATTAGCTCCAATAAACCACCCGGACTAAGAGGGTGAGGTGAGCATACCCATGCCAGGGAACCTGAACTGAAACAAGACTCCCAAGACACTGAATTCCCTGAAGGCAAGGGCCAGCCCTCCCTACTCCGGGGGTCCTAGACTAGGCCAGAAATTCTTGGTCCAGAATTCCCAGAGCCCTGGGAAAACTTTGGTGTCTCCACCCTGGAGAGCTAGACCAGACATGACCACACCAGCCAGCCCTCCACATGGCCTGGGATCTCAGGACAAAAAGCCCTCCCTTCTCCATTCTGGCCCAGTTCCCTCCATAGCTTGCCAAGGAGCCATGTGGCACCCAGACCATAGCTTCCCACCAATGTCGCTTTAGTTTGCCTCCTTTATTTTACCAAAAATAACAATAATAAACTCTTCCCTCTGTTTCACAAAAATAGATTTCCTGTCTCCCACCCCCTCCCCAGTGAGCACTGGCCACAGCCTAGAACCCATCTTCCAATCTACAGGGAATCTCTGACCCCTGGACCCCACCGCACCCCAGAGCCTCTGGCAAGGCTGCTGGGTCAGCGTTTCCCTTGGGAACTTCTCCAGAGGCAGCGGTCCCGGGTCCAGCTGGCAGGCCCCAGGAGCCCCATCTGCTTCTTCAGAGATCAGCCAGCTGCAGGGCCACGGAGAGGAGCATAATTTTGGAGGCTTGGCTCAGCATACAGCTCCAGCAGACCTGAGGGGCTGCAGGGCACTGTGGCATTCATGAGAAATCCTTGCTCAAAGCAGGAACAGTTGTGCCCTAGAGAGGGGCTGTCAAGCCCTTTTTCCCCCATGCAGCTCATATCCCTATGCAGCAATCCACATGCTCTGGGGTGGGAGTCAGGACTCCTGGTTTCTACTCCAGCTCCACAAAAGCCTTGCTGTGTGAGCTTCGGCTTCCTCCTATGTACACAGATTTTTCTGTAAGACTGGATGATCCTCAGGGATCCTCAGGCCCTTTCTGGCTCTCCATCCTGGCTCTCCATCCCCTGCCTCAGTTTCCCCACCTGTGGGTCTGGGCACAGGGCTGGACGTGGCAGTGTGGGGTAATGGAGTGTCGAACGAACATCCCAGGTTCTCTGTGGACAGCTATCCAACCAGCTGGAATGTCTCGGGGATGGCTGGGCAGGAGGCAGGTCCTTGCACAATGGGGGCTTTCCAAGCTTAGAAGAGTCCATTCACTAGCAATACGTCTTCACTGCCCTGGGATGGGAGACAATTCTCTGGGGTTTCTGAATTCGAGTTCACTAGCTCCTTGGTTTGGAGGATTATCTTGTGCTGGGCTTCAGATCCTGAGAGCCAAGTCTATAGATTCCGGAAGCTAGACTGGAGTGTATGATTCCCACTTTAAGGACCAGAGGACCTATGTGGACATAAGGGATAGTCCCCAGCCCTCAGGAGGCTGTCTATAATCAAACTTTCCTGGAGGCAGAAGGATGAGTGAAATGACAGCTCCTGGGCATCTCCGGGTGAGCAAATCAGAATCTCTGTCTGTGGGGGGCCAAGGATTTAGGTACTCACGGCAAGACTCCCTTCTTATGTTCCTTTGCTCCCCAGAACTAATGCTTATGGAAGATGGTAGCCTGAAAGTTCAAATACAGAGCTACATCTACATCATATTTTGTGCACTTACACACGTGGTCAGACACACTGAGTGGGGGCACTGACCTGTGTCGTCACTCCTACAGTGGTCATGGTCTGGTGGTCCCAATCCCTACTTCCTTCCTTTCATTCAACCACTGACCTAACACATAGGGAGGGCCTACTATGTGCCAGGGAGGGTACAGCAGCCAGCTCTTACACACACACCCCACAGTGAGAATCACACACTCACAGAGAGTCATCTGCACTTATTCACACACAGCTTGCTTCCGCTCTTGTATGTTTCTTGCTAACTCAGCCACATCCACATTCCCCACATAGGTGTGGGAACCACTACCGAAGGGGTAAGTCCTGGAGCAGAACCCTAGCCTATCGCACTCTTGGACATCATGTGGAGATGTAGCTCCTTTCCTTCTGTTTGCCCACTTTTGCTCTCCCCTTCTCCATTCCTTAAGCAGTCAGGGGGCATGTGGGCAGATGCCAGAGAACCACAAGTCCAGGGGCTCTGTGTGTGTGGAGGGGTCCCAGGGACTTCAGGGTCCTCTACCACCAGACTCCTGAGAGTCCCCTCCCCAGTGACTCTATGTTCAGATGGTCCATCTGACAGGCAGCGACTCCAGGCTTGGGCTCAGTGACAGATACGCTCTGTCATCTCCCTCTGCAGAGACATAAGGTAGCAAGGGGTCACTCAGAGCTCAGCCTACCAGGCAGCCCCTTCCCAAACCACAGGGCCTGACTGTTGCTCTGCCTAAACCTGGCATCTTCCCACCCAGCCCCCTGCCCACCCCAACTCCAAGCTGTAGGTCTGAGTCTCTAAACTGAGACTTGAATGAATTCTCTATTAAAGAATCCACTGTTAAATGAATTGCCTTCCCCTAATTTATCAATTTGGGTATTGGATTTTCTGCAAGTAGGCAGCCTTCAGATCCGGAAGCCCTGAGGTCAGCCCCAGGAGGGCAGGGCAGCAGGGGCCTGGCCTCACCAGTGGTTCCAGCTCCCGCTGGTCCACCAGGCTGAACTCGCGGATGAAGTAGTAGAAGTGCTTGTAGCAGGTGTTGACATGTGCTTCGGCCCCCATGCCGAGGATGCTGTCGAAGTGGTGGATGTAGACGTGGACAAAGACCCGGAAGAGGCGGGTCAGGATCTTGGTGCAGACCTGCTGGAAGTTCTTGGGGAAGGGAACTCCTAGGGGGTGAGGATGGGCAGCAGTGAGGGGATCAGCATCCTGGCGGTGAAACGCTGCCCAACCCTGCCCTCCCCGCCACAGGCAGCCTTCACCCAGGATGGCCACTGCCCCGCAGCAGACAGGGAGACCAAGGTCTGCTTTCTTCCCACTTCCCTCTTTTGTTTGTTTAAAGATTTTATTTATTTATTTACGAGAGAGAGAGAATAAGCAGGGGGAGCAGCAGAGGGAGGAGAAGCGGACTCCCTGCTGAACAGAGAGCCTGATGTAGGCTTTGATCCCAAGACCCTGAGATCATGACCTGAGCCGAAGGCAACCACCTAACTGAGTGAGCCACCCAGGCACCCCTCCTTGCTTCCCTTTTAAGCAAAGCACAGATCTCACTATGCCTCTCCTCCCCTGCTGAAATACAAATCATGTCCCACATTTTCCCATCACCCAGAGCAGGACTCTGCAACCATGTTGGGGTCACTGACCAAGCCTTCTTCGACTTTGATGAAAGTTTTGCCCAAATTCTCCACAGAAATATGTGCATCTGCAGGTGCTGCCCCATGACATCTTGGATATAGTTCTAAGGTGAGTTTATCAACATCTACAGTCCATTTTAAAAAACACAGGTCTTGGGATCCCTGGGTGGCGCAGCGGTTTGGCACCTGCCTTTGGCCTAGGGCGCGATCCTGGAGACCCGGGATCGAATCCCACATCGGGCTCCCGGTGCATGGAGCCTGCTTCTCCCTCCGCCTGTGTCTCTGCCTCTCTCTCTCTCTCTCTGTGACTATCATAAATAAATAAATAAATAAAAATTAAAAAAACAAAAAAAAAAAAAACACAGGTCTTCAGGATTAAGTTCTAACTTCGCAGCATGGTGGCTACTCAAAGCCTTTCCATGATCTGACCCCAGCCTCTTCCTCCAGCCCCATCCCAACTCCTTCCTCTTCATACACTCACACAGCAGGCCCCAGATCCCTAATCCTGAGAATTACAATCTCCTTGAGAACTAGTTCAGGTCCCTCTCATCCCTTCAACTACACAGTAACACAAAGAACCTTCCAAGTTTGAGCCGGGCTCTGTGCTGGATCCTCTGCATCTTTTGCCTCATATGATATGGGATAGCCCTTCCAGATATGATGATAAAGTAGAAGTGTATGATGGCAACGCCACTTGCCCAAGCCTATGCTATTAATTAGTACAGACTAGAGGCCGATTCAAATGCTGTTGGCCCTGCACTGCAGCAACCCGCAGAGATAACACCACAGCTCCTGCCCAAGGGAAGCTCCAGCATCTGTGAAAAAGGCATAGTTTCTGCACAGTGCCCCGCGCTCAGGGTAGAGATCTTGGTGACTATGCCTTCTTCTCTGCTGTGGCAGAGCCATCCCCAGGATTAAGGCAGACACCTGGGGTCTCCCAGGCCTGGAGGTTAAGACTAGAAGGTAGTAAGAGCCCAGACACAGGCCCACATTGGTACACCCTGCTCCATATGGGTCCTAACGGCTCTCAGATAGGGCTGAGCCCTGCCTCTCTGTGAGCCCTTCCACGCCCAGCCCAGGCTCCTCAAACTTGTCCTGCTCATCTAGACTTGCGGCCCTGGACCCCGACAGACCCACACTGCAGTTCCGAATCTCTGATTCAATGCACTGTCCCTCTGTTGGCCTCGGTTCCTCCTATGGGAAATGCAGGTGTCCACTGCTGGGCATGATAGTGCAGGAAATGGCAGGCCCCTAGATGGGGAGGGGCTGTGAGCACTGAATTGTGAGTCATTGCCCAGCCTCTCTCAGTATTCAGACTTCTCCCCTCTGGGCTTGCCCACTCTGCCCCACCCATCTCTGATTCCCATAGCCTTAACCTAGAGGAAGAGGAGGCTGGGCGGGGCAGGGAGAGGGGTGTAGGGGTGGGGGTAGGGATGCCATGATGAATACAGTGTCATGCTCAGCGCCTGGGCCCACGCCCCCTCTTGCTGCCCTTGGGTGGGGAGCCAGTGTGCTTTACTCATCTCCTCTTGCCACCCTCGCTGGGCTGCCCAGCTGAGATAAGAGAAGGCCCCACGGCTTGGGCCTGACAAGGAAAAATTCTGCTCTCAGAACCCTCTGAGGTTGAGATACAATTTGGCCCTCCCAATCCCCACCCCCTTCCCTTTCCTGGAGCCAAGAGTCAGAGGTAACAGGGGGCTGCAAGTCAGTCAACCCAGGAAGGGTGACAGGCTAGGAGGACCTAGAGGCATCTCTTCAAGAAGGTTCCAAGAATCATAGTGGTCTTGCCAGGGTGGCTCCTGGAGGCACATTTAAGCTTCAGTTAAGAAGAATCCCAAGTTGAGAGCCAGGCAGTCCTAGCTCAAGATGCCTGATCTTGAACAGACACTTAACCTCCGAGCCTCAGTTTCCTCTTCTACAAAATGGGGATGAAACCCATGCCCCCCCCTCCAACCCCAACCCCAACCCCTTACGGAATCACTATGTTAAACTAAATGCGTCATCTGTGGAATGGGTTCTGGTGGCTCCCTCCCTCCCCGGCCGGCCAGGTGGCACTCACCAACGCGAGTGGGAAAGACGTCCTCGTCGTTGATGAGGCCCTCGATCCAGTCCATGAGCAGGGCCATGTAGCGCGGTGCCGACAGCTTGGCGGGCCGCCGGTACTGGCGCTCGTCCTGCCAGCGGTACTCGTAGCGGGGCCCCCCGGCCATGACTGGGCAGCTGGTTTCACTGCAGCGCTCCGCCATCGTGCCGTAGATGAGGTTGATGCGATTGAAGAAGTCCACCACGTGCACTGCGATCCAGTCGTCGATGCTCTCCCCCGGCGGCAGCCTCACCACGCTGCGCAGGTCCAGGCCCGACTTGAGCGAGGCCTGCGCCTTCTTATATAGCTCAAAGCGCTGTGTGCCTGGCTCAAAGCGCTTCCGAGGCCGGAACGTCTTGTCCTTGGCGAACACCTGCTTCAGGCACAGCGCCATGGCCCGGCTGGGCCGAGGGCCAGGTGTCCAGGGGCAGGACCTGTGGATGCCCTGCCAGGGCCAAGGACACAGAGAGAGCGTGGTGGTCAGGTCCTCACCAAAAGGCTTTGACTGCCCAACACATCACTTCCCTCACACCCTCAGCTTTGGGCCAGCCTCTGCGGCCTTTGCCCGGAGTCTAGATCCTCCGGAGCCCCTAGGGCCAGGCCCCTGCCCTGCCTCCAGGCGCCCCCTGCCTCCCTCTGCCAAGCGGACACAGCCCTCCCATCTCATTTTGTTTCCTCTCCCCTCTCACTGCATCTCACAGAGATCTGGGCCTGGGCTCCAAACAGGTGCTCATCCGTCTTCTTGTTGACCATTAGAGAGGTGGCGGGAGCTTCCTGCAGGCCCGCCAAGAGGCAGGGGCCTGGATGAAATGACCTCAGGAGCACCCCATGGGCCAGCTGATGCAGCGTGGGAGAGCCTGGCTGCATTGTGCTGGGGGTCGGGGCAGTGGCAAGGCTCCGCCTTCAGCTTCCTATGGGATATCCCGTAGTCCATCCGGCCACCGGGGATTCCCAGGGAGCAGAAGGGACTTTTCTACCAAAAATGTACTTTCCTTTTATTACCCCAAAAGAGGAAAGGGCCCTGATATGGCCAGCTGGGTGGCCTCTGAGTGGGGCTGCAGGTGCTGGAGGAGAGGGGGAGGTGGCAGGTCCAGATGGGTGCCACTTCCTCTGACAGTGGCTAGAGATCCTTCCCCACCAAGCCAGCCTCCTCCAGCCCCAAACCAGAACAAACCACTGGCCTCTCCTCCTGCACCTGATGGTACATGTTCTGAGTACCTACTACGTGCCTGGCACCAGGAGGTGGGAAAAATACAATGAGATCTACCCAGCTGGGCCTATTAGAATTCAGACAAATTTGCTTTGCCTCTTAAATGGAGGCATCTCAGAGTCAGAGCAGACTTTGGAACAACAGTCAGAGCCCCAGGCTTGGAGGCAGGAGTCCTGGATTCTAGTTTCACCTCCACCATGGCTGGTGACCACTGTAACAGGCATGAGTCTGGCCCATACAATGTCCTGGGTCATGCAGATAGAGGCTAGGTTTCTGGGACTCACATGGTAGTCATCTCACCTGCCCTATGGGTGTGTGAGCCCTTGGGAAAGGTGGCCCCAGGTACCCGCTGAGACCAGAATTTAGGGCTAAGGCTGAGTGTAGACGAAACACTGAGCTGTGGTTCCAAGCTGACCTCTGACCTGGCCCTGACCCTGATCATCTGAGTCCTGACTCTAGCCCTAGACTGAGGCTGAATACAGCCACAAACAAAGCCTTGCTTTAACCTCAGAGCTGACACTGGAGCACTGGAGCACTGAACTTTCTAGCGTCTCTAATAATGCTCAGGGAGGATGGGGGGGAAGAAGGACAGGAACAAGGTGATAGTTGGAGGAAGGTGACATGTCAGGCAATAAGCCATGCTGGTAGAAGAGTCTGGAACAAGAATTCTTCCTTGTACTCACAACAAGCAGGCCAGGATGGGGATGGTTAAGTGAATGACAGGTGTTTGGCAAGTAGGGGCAGGTCGCCTAGCAGGATCTTGTCCTCTTGGAAAAAAATCCCTCAAAGATGTAGAAAGTCATGTAATCCATTCCTTGATCCTCGACTTCTACCCAAAGAAGTCCCTAGTGTGGACGCTGAGTTCCCTGACTCCAGAACAGATCTCCACACTTCACATGGCACCTGTATTCCAAATTCTGCTTGGGTTGAATGCTTCCAAAATCACTCCCACTGCGAGAGGGGGGTCCTGGTTGTCCTACTTTGCACAGCACCCTCTACTGACACTTACCAACAGACCCCCACCTGGATCACCTCAGCCTATCTTCCCTGCCCACTTCCCTCCACCAACCACAGGGGGCTGCTACTTGATCCCCCAGCCTGTCCCCACACTCTTGCCTCTGTGTGTTTTCTTACACTGGTCTCTCTGTCTGACTCTGCAAGGTCAGGTTGAGTGGCATCTCCTCCCACAGCCCCCTCCACTGAACCCAGATGTCTTTTTCTTTGGGTGAAAGGTGCTCTTTTGGCTACTGTTGTCCTCCCCTCCAGCCCAGGTCAGGGACTGGCATATGGTTGATGCTCAGGCTTTAAGTAAAGCTTGGAATCAAGAACTGCAGAGTTGTAAGAGCCCTGAGAAATCAACTGACCAACCCACTTCTTGCACAGATGGGGAAACTGAGGCCCTCTTTCTGAGCAGCCACTGTTCACAAAGCAAGTTACTGGCAGGGGATCTCCAATGGCAGAACTGGGAACTGGGAGAAGGTGGGTTCAGCCCATCACTAAGAGGAAAGGACTATTTTCTTGTGCTGGGTGGTCACTGGTCTGGGGGAGGTTAAGGGGGAAAGAGGGAAGCAGAGGGAGAGGGGAAGCAAGATTCCCATCAATTAGACCCACCCCATTCCTGTTCCCCCAATATGCTGAACCCCCCCCCAGCACCTTGAGTGTCCAGACCAGTGAGCTAGACTTCAGGAAGGGGAAGGGGAAGGGAGACTCTACACAAGCCGCACGCCACTTGTCTCTTCACTTTCCACTCCCGTGTCCTTACTGGCTTTCCTTCCCTCCCTGAACTACGGCCACTTGGGCCCCTTAGCGCCGGGGCCCTGACTCTGGGCGGCCCTTGCTCTAAGTGCCCCGGATGCCTCACTCCCTCGGTGGGCAACCGGCTTCCCAAGCCAGGACTACGGGCCCGTTCCAGGGCCACACCTGCCACTCCGCGGGCCGGCCCCCCTGGGAACCAGGCCGCAGCGTCCCCGCTGGGGGTGCGGGCGCCCCGACGGCCGAGAGCCAGGAGGAAGGTGGACGTGGGGTACCACCCCCCCCACCCCCCGCCGGCCGCGCCGGGCCCCCGCCCCACTCGCCCAGCGGCCGGCCGGCGGCTCTAGGACCCGGAGGCGCAGGCCCGCTTCCGCTCCGAGTCACGCCCCCCGCCCCCTGCACCCCCCGCCCCCCGCCCCCCGACGTGCTCGGACCCCGACCGCGCGCCGCCGCCCGCCCGCCTTGGGGCCGCCCTGAGCGTGGCGGCGAGGCCGGGCCGACCCGGCGCGGGCGCTCACCCCGGGGCCGCTCGCTCCTCCTCCGGCCGCGGGGCCGCCGCCTCCTCCGGGTCCTCGGGCCGGGCCGGTTCTCTCGGCCGCGGGGCCGCGGTCCCTCCGCCCCCGCCCCCCGCCCCGCGGCGCCGCGGCCCGGGGGGCGGGGCAAGGGGACCCCTCCCAGCGCTCGCGCGCCCGCCTTTCCGGGAAGTCGGCGGCGTCCGGCAGCTTCCCTGCGGACGAGGCCCCGAGCCGCCGGCCCCGCCGGCCCCGCCGCGCTCCGGCCTCGGCTTCCCGGGCTGTAAAGTGGGCGCGGAGGCGCGCCGCGTGGAGCGCACCGGGGGCCGCCGGTGGGTCCCCGCCCCCGGGCCCCGAGCTCAGCCAGGGATCGGGGCTGCCCTCCACCCGAGCCCCCAGCTCCCGGCGCGGTGCCTGGCACCAGGACGCACTCGGTGCCCGCCTGCGCTGGGGCGCGCGGGCGGGGTCCCTCACCCGGCCCGGAAAGGACAGGCCCTGAAGAAGGCCAGGTGACCCTTCCGCCTCCGACCACCGACCGGGCTGGGCTCTTCGCCCAGGCTGCGCGGACTCTCCTCACCCCTCACCCCACCCAAGTCACCCCGTTCCCCCCGCCAGGCCTTTGTTCCAGCTCTGCCCAGTTTGGAAGATCTTTTTTACCTCCTTCCTTCCAACCAAAGCCAAACCTTTAAGACCTGGTCTGCTCTCTCTCTACTTTCCAACTTAGGTTCCTCCCCTGAGGGCAGACAGGTGTCCCAAACCAGTTCTCAAGGTGCTGTGGCCCCCAGGCCCGGAGACCCGGTGGCTGACTCCGCCCGGGGGTGGGAGGGAAGGCTGGAGGCCGTCTAGGGTGGGAGGAGCGAGATGGGCTCCGGCAGTCCCGGCGGAGGGGGCGGGGGCGAGCGGGTGGGGCGGGCCCCCCCGGGGGTAGGCATCTACCGTGGCCCTGATGCCCCACCCGGCTCCCCTTGTGTCTGGATCGTCTGTTCGCTTGATGGCCTGAGAACAGACTGAATCCTTAAGAATCCCAGCTCAGAACTGAGGATTCAGTCTTCTGTTAAGCACCTATATTTGTCTCGGTCTAAAGTTCTCTCTCTTCTTGATGTCTGAATCTTCACTCTGCCCCAAATCCCCTATAAGACAATCATATTGCTGACTTCATCAATACCCTGTCTGGGCGCTGAGGGCAGAAGATCAGGTGATGAAGCACGCCCAGCTACTGACCTCAGGTGCTGACAAGTCAGCAGTAGGGACAACGCACAGAGGGAGAACGCAAGGTCGGAGCTCCATCATCCAGCGGTGAGAACACTGTTCTGGACTGCTGGCCAGCGCTTCGAAAGAGTGGGGTTATCCATAGGAAGTTCTTGGAAACTCAGACTGGGCACTCTGCGGAGAGTTTTTTTTTTTTTAATTTTTATTTATTTATGATAGTCACACACAGGCAGAGAGAGAGAGAGAGAGAGAGAGAGAGAGAGGCAGAGACACAGGCAGAGGGAGAAGCAGGCTCCATGCACCGGGAGCCTGATGTGGGACCCGATCCCGGGTCTCCAGGATCGCGCCCTGGGCCAAAGGCAGGCGCCAAACCGCTGAGCCACCCAGGGATCCCCTCTGCGGAGAGTTTAAAGAAAGCATCGTTTACAGGTGTAGTCAGGGTGCAGGGCGGCCACAGTGGTGGCATATCACCAAGGGCTAGCAAGAGCAGCCCTTTGCTAGCTACCCTGGGCGGAAGCTGTCAGCCTGACTGAGGGGGTGCTGGGACAGGGTGGTGAAAGTGGGGGCTATGAGGAGGGGGCTACTGACAGGAGCTGCAGTCTACGCTTGCCAAGCACAGCCAGCTCAGAGCAATCATGGTGCCAAGGACTGGGGGGCAAATCCCACGGAAGCCCTGGACAAAGGAACCTCTGTGCAGCCCATAGATGTGGGCATTCCCCTACGGCTGGAGGGAGGAGGATGCAAAGTGTAGCTGGACGGGCAACAGAAGGTAAATGCTTGGCACGTGGGCCCAGAGACTGTGACTTCATAAAGGAAATGGAAACTGCTTATGCTTTCCTTATCATTTCAGTTCTAAATATTTCGAAATTTCATTGTCATTTCCTCTTTAACTCACGGATGATTTACAACTATGGTTTTAGTGTCTCAGGCTATGGGAGGCTTATATTTTTCTTGTTGACTTCTAATTATATTGCATTGTGGTCAGAGATCATGGTCTGTAAGATTCTGTGGAATGTGACGTGACTCCCCCTGTGGCTTTGAACATGGTTATTTGCTGTCCCTCTGAGCTGGGTTTTATAGGATGGGCAGGAGCTTGCCTGGTGAAGAGTGAAAAGCACAGGACCTTCTGTTGTGGGAGATATAAATGATCCATTTTGAAGGTATTTCAGAAGTTCCCAGCTTATCCACATTGCTCCCTGGTGTCTGCCTTAATACAAGCTGATAGGCTGGCAGGTGGGATGGGAGGCAGATGGAAGGGCAGAGGAAGCCAGAGATGACCCAAATCCCTCAAACACCTGTATGGCTCTCAGTTTAGGCAAGAGAGACTGTCCTTCCAGAAGGCTCTGCTGGGACTCCTGGGTGGCTCAGTGGTTGAGTGTCTGCCTTCTGCTCAGGTCGTGATCCCCGGGTCCTGGGATCAAGTGCCGCATAAGCTCCTCGCTGGGAACCTGCTTCTCCCTCTGCCCCCGTCTCTCTCTGTGTCTCATGAATTAAAAAAAAAAAAAAAAAAAAAGACCCAGACCTTGGAGAACAAGGTCCTGGCTATACGACACATTAGCTGCCCTCTCTGATGGCATGCTGTAACCCTACAGGACAGGCACTGGTCCCTGCCACTGTGTCCTGAGTATAAGTGGTTCAACTAAGGCCCTGTTTTTGAAGCCTGAGGAGTCACCAAGGATCTAGTGGAGGATGCACTCTCTTCCATCACACAGCCTGGGCACAGGACTCCTCTATGAGAGCTCCAAGTGGCCGCTGGGTTGTGTCTAGACCTGGGCACCGTCCTGCTGTGTGTGTCTGGGAAAGTCTACTTTCCCCATTTGTACCACAAAATGGTTTCAGCCACACCATTCCAAATGCCTTTTCAGGACCAACCCTCTGCTCCTGCCCCCAAAGGCCTGCACCCAGTTACTCTACCGATACAGAGTGACCTCTCCCTGGGGACTCCCCAGCCCCTCCTATGCCAGGGAAGCTGCCCTCATTTCTATACTCCTCCCAGACTGAACTACAGTCCCCTGCAGCTCACCCCACCAGGTATCCGGCAGCTCCTGTAGCCTGATGGCACCCACAGTCCCCTCATTCTCCCAAGAAAAAGTTTCTATTTCAGCTTCTGCCCCTCCCTGCCCAGAGGCAAGATCTCTCATCCTGAGTCTTTCATCCTGGCACAGTGAGGAAAAAAAAGTGAGGGATACGTCATGGCAGTAAGAGGAATTGAGCTTAGACTTCCTTTAGCTTGAGGAAGACAAGGCTCAAGGGAATGTGACAGAGGAAGCTAAGGTTGAAAAGGTGATAGTCCTTGTAAACTGCAGAAAGCTGTAGCCAGTCTTTTGGGGGGGTGCTGCCGTCAAGCCTCCAGCAGGCTTTTATGTAGAAGAGGGGTTGCACTTGTCCCTGTGGTCCTGGAAGGCAGGGGGCAGATATCCATCCGAGCTCTCCAACCACACAGGCTGGCCGGGCTCCCCACCCACCCTTGGAGTGGGAGGCATAGCGTGTACATATGGGCCTTGGGACAATTTCACAGCCCTCTGCCCTGCCCCCCAACATGGATCTGATAGACATAGCCCCCTCCCCTAGGTGCACACCGTCCAACCACTGGGGTTAGTTTCCGGTTAGTTCCCAGGGGAGGTAATAGTAAAGGTGGGGGGGGGCGGGGGGGGGAGTTCACCAGTGTCTTAGGCTCAGCCTTTCATATAGCCCACCACAAAGCCTCTACAGGAAGTTCTATCCAACCCTACTCGTGATGGACAGCGGATCAGTGGCTGCTAGGAGTTAGAGTTGGTAAGGAGAATGTGACTCTAAAGACATAGTGCAAGGGACTTCCTCTGGGTTACAGACCCGTGTCTTGATCGTGGGTTCATAAACCTATATGTGCTGTAAAATCCCATAGAACTATATACAAAAGAAGAAAAGAAAAATGAGTGCATAAAAAAACTGATAAAATCGAAATAAAGTCTGTAGTTTTTTTGTTTTTTAAAGATTTAATTTATTTTATTTGAGGGAAGGGCGAGGCAGAGGGAGAGAATCTCAAGCAGATTCCGAGCTGAGCAGGGAGCTAGATGCGGGTCTCAATCTCAGGACCCTGAGACCATGACCTGAGGCAAAACCAAGTCAGCCCCTTAACCTACTACCCACCACCCAGGCGCCCCTAAAGTCTGTGGTTTTAATAGCATTATACTAACATCAATTTCCTGGTTGTGATCCTTAGTGTGGTTACATAAGGTGTTGTCACTGGGGGACATGGGGGCGGGGCAAATGGGAACTATCATTTTTGCAACTTCTATGTCAGTCCAAAATTATTTTTTTTCAAAATTATGTTTTTAATAAAGTTTTAAAAAATATTTTATTTATTTATTCATGAAAGACACACAGAGAGAGAGGCAGAGACACAGGCAGAGGGAGAAGCAGGCTCCAAGCAGGAAGCCCGATGTGGGACTCAATCCCGAGACTCCAGGATCACACCCTGGGCCAAAGGCATGCGCCAAACTGCTGAGCCATCCAGGGATCCCCAAGTTTTTTTTTTAATTAATTTATTTATTCATGGGAGACACAGTGAAAGAGGCAGAGACATAGGCAGAGAGAAGCAGGCTCCTTGCAGGAAGCCCGATGTGGGACAGGAGCCCTATGCAAGACTCTATCCGGATCCTGGGATCATGCCCTAAACCAAAGGCAGACACTCAACTGCTAACCACCCAGCATCCCACAGTCCAAAATTATTAAAAATAAGTTTTTAAAAAAACTGACCAAAAGACTTATCTGTTACAAGGTACAGATCTTCTCTAGATCCTGATTTGAACAAGTAAACTATAAAAAAAAATTATGGGGGATCCGTGGGTGGCTCAGCGGTTTAGCGCCTGCCTTTGGCCCAAGGCACGATCCTGGAGTTCGGGATCGAGTCCCACGTCGGACGTCGGGCTCTCGTCATGGAGCCTGCTTCTCCCTCCTCCTGTGTCTCTGCCTCTCTCTCTCTCTCTCTCTATGTCTATCATAAATAAGTAAATAAATCTTTAAAAAAATTAAGAAATAATTGGGGAAATTTGAATGACTGTACTTTTGATAATATTAAGGAATTGCTGTTATTTACTTTAGGATTTTTTAAAGTACTTGTCTTTTAGAAATATAAACAGAAATATGTATAGATGAAACAATATTTGTCCAGGATTTGGAGGGAAAGTGGGTGAGGGTATATATGAAACCAGATTGTTAATGTGTTGAAAATTTTTTATGCTGAGTAATAGGCATTTGGTGGTTTCTTACACTATTGGCTCTACACTATAGTTTGTATACGTTTTAGTATTTCAATAAAAAGTTGAAACTTATAAGAATAAGTAAACTATTAACGACAATAAGTATTACTTAGTATTTTAAATAACAAGTATTTACTTATTAACAATAATAAGTAAAGTTATTAACAATAAGTTTAAAAAAGGAAACACACCAGGGCAGATTTCTCGGCCTCTCTCATAGAGATTTTGTTTCAGTATCTCAGGAGGGTGGGGGTGTCCATGAATCTGCTGCTTAGCAAGCTCCCCAGTGATGTTTATTCTGAAGAATGAGGTCTGAAAATATCTGAAAACACCCGTGATAGACTGAATGCTGATACGCCTCCCCTGCACATTCATATGTTGAAACCTAATCCCCAGTGTCTTGGTGTTTGGAGGTGGGGCCTTTGGGAGGCGAAGAGGTCATGAGGATGGAACCCTCAGGAATGAGACTAGTGCCCTTACGAAAGAGACCCCACAGAACACCCTCGCCTCTTCTACCAAATGCGGACACAGCAAAGAGCTGGCCGTCTAGGTAGCAGAAGCAGGTCCTCACCAGACGCTGAAACCGTGGATGCCTTGGCTTTGGACTGCCGAGCCTTCAGAACTGGGAAAAATAAATATCTGCTGTTTTTAAACTGCCCAGTCTGTGGCATTCCGTTACAGCAGCCCAAGCAGCCCAAGGCAACCTTCCTGTTCCCGGCTTACCTGTGGCGCAGGGTAAAGCTGGAGGGCCTCTCAGAGGGCGGGAGATGCCTTCTAGTCACAACAGTAGTAAATTAGTGTAGCTTTAACATGTTATGGAGACACTACGCCTGTCTCGTTCATTTTTTCATTTATTCCTTCATTCTGAGTATTTACTGAGGGTTCGCCAGTTGGCAGGCACGGTATGTGGCCCCCATGCAGACCTTGGCCTTGCTTTGTTGGTGATGACAAAAGCCTCGGTCTTCTGCAGATCTTGTGCAGGCCCAGGGCAGATGGGTGGCCCAGGTGGCCCATTTCGCAGCTCATAAAACTGAGGCTGCCCTGTAGCACCTGGTTGACTCAGTTGATAGAACACAAGACCCTTGAGCTCAGGGTGGTGACTAAGCCCTACTCAGGCAAAGAGCTTACTTTTTAGAATTTATTCATTTATTTATGGAGCTTACTTTCTTTCTTTTTTAAAGATTTTATTTATTTATTCATGAGGAATGCAGAGAGGAGAGAGAGAGGCAGAGACACAGGCAGAGGGAGAAGCAGGCTCCATGTAGGGAGCCTGAAGTGGGACGCGATCCTGGGTTTTCAGGATCACACCCTGGGCTGAAGGCGGCACTAAACTGCTGAGCCACCGGGACTGCCCTGGAGCTTACTTTAAAGCAAACCAAACCAAACCAAACCAAAAAACCTAAGGCTACAGAAGATCTTCACAACCAACCAGTCACAAAAGGGTTGGCTCTTGAAGGGGAAGGGCCCAGTAACTATCTCAGTCTAACTTCCTCAGAGTCAATGGGTAAAATGAGGCATGGGGAGTGAAAAGGATGGGCCCAAAGATAAAGAAGGACAATAAAAGCCCTTCAGTGAACCTTTTATACACCTTGCTTGAGATGCATTTTCTCCTTCATTCCTCTCTTTGACCCTGGGAGGGAGGGAGGTTTATCTTTCTAGAGCTATTAAACTGTCCTTCCCTCTAGAGGGAGGGATGCAGGGGTGGGCAAGAGAACAAGCAGTTACACTAAGGGGGAAAGAAGGCACTGGATGTGTGCAATTAGGATGAGCCCCCCCCCCCCCAAGTCTGCCCTACATTTCCCTCCGGGGGGAAGCCCTAGGTCCCATCTTGGCTTCGCTCCCGGGAGCAAGGAAGCTTGCATCCCCGCCCAGCCAGAAAGCAGTGTCCAGGCGCTGGGGGTGGGGTGGGGTGGGGGTGCCGCGCTGCGGAGCCTGAATTCCACAGCCAGCAGGGCTCGTGACTTCCCGCACTTGTTTTCCGGCTCCTCAGGGTGGGGTGGGGGGCCGTACCGGGTTTAGGGCTTTTTCAAAAAGCAGCTGGAGGAGCTCAGCTTTGCCAAAGGCGGAGAGAAATGAGGGCACGCTCTCTGCTTCCAGGGAGCCTTCTTCCTACCCCAGCCGCCGGACGCAGCCTCCTCACGGGGGAGCTCTTGGCACAGTCCTTCGCGCCTGCAGACCGGCTTCCCGGTGAAGCCCCTGCCTTTGTCTTCCCCTCTGGACAGGAAACCCTGAAAAGCCGGCTCTTACTTATTTTACCTCCTCCCCTGGAACCCCGTAGCAACAACTGACAGTTGTAAGGAACTTTCTGGTTTACAAAGTGATTTCCCCCCTCTGGTCACTTTTTGAGTCCTGTAACAACCCCAAATACTAGCTCCAGAAGGTAAAAGGACTTGGCCAAGAGGCACAGCCTGAAAAAACCCAGCAGAGCTAGGACTCACACTCAGGCCTCCTAACTCCAATCACCGGTCCGCCGCCGGCCCACACTGGGCACTTAGCAGATGCGCTGTTGAGGAGCTGTCTCATGCGACCCAGGGGTAAGTCAGGCGAAGCAGAACAAATCGGCTTGCAAGGCGGCTGGCTAGACACTTTCTAAAAATGGCCTCCTGGGAAAGTAGATGAAAACACAGGCGTGTGTACTTGGATCCATGTTAAAGCAATTAATAGCATTAAGTTCATCCACCATCCTCAGTAACCTTGGCACCGCCTTAGATTCCCTGCTCACTCTTGATAGCCTTGCAGACTCTGGTGGTACAGGTCATATTCCATACATCCTACAGAAAGCACCCAAGAGAGAAAGTCGTTAGGGTGAGCTGCAGGTAGAAAAGGAGAAAGACACAAGGAGACCAAACACAGAGAAGGGGGTCAGAACAGAAGGCCCATCTGAGGGTCACTTGGTTCCTAGAGTGGAGGGTCTCTGCCTCAGGAAGAAGGTGCGTGGTGGACCACCAGCGAGATACCCAGAGTTTCCCTGACCTTGACAGCAATCCACTGTCCACAGGGGTGCCCAGAGGAGAGTGCAGGCTGCTGGCCTGAGACAAACTGGGAAGTTCCAGTCAATCAATCCCAGCTCCAATGGGGTGTGAGTCTCCCAGCCGAGCTCCGTAGCTGAGTTCCCATCGATCCCCCTGCCTGCCCAGCTTCCATACATCATCCCCCTCTGCTCCCTCACCACAGGCAAGAGCAAATATGTACAGGATGGATGGAGAGCTTCAGCCAGCACGGGCAACACACAATTCTCTGTGCAGCTGCAGGGGCCAGGCACAGATAATTTGGCTCCGGGGCTCACGAGCTGGGGTATTCTCAGCTCTCTGCAATCAGACAGGGAAGCCATCTGGATTCCCAGAGTCTGGGAAGACCTCTACTTTCCTCTCTTATCCTCCAAAGTCCTTACCTGGGACATGCTGGAAATAGCTATCTCATCCCAGAAATCTTTCCTGAAGGCAGACAATAAGCCAGCCCTTGTTTTTCAGATATTTTACAGTGGGGCTCCCCAGAACCAAAGTGCAGAGAAAATTCACAACAAAGAGATAGAAAGAATGTTGCTACTGATATGCTGTGTGACACTGGGAAAATCATTTCGCCTGGTTTAGAGCCTTCTTCTTCAGGTATAAATAAAATCATTAACTCACTGTAGAAGTCCCCAAACCAGACTTTTTTTTTTTTTTTTTTAATAAATAGTATCCCAGGCCTCACCCCAGACCAAAATAATCCATATTTTTGTGATGGGGCCTAAGGATCAACATCTGTGATGAGTTCTTTAGGTGTTTTTGATACTCGGCCAGGTGGGAATGATAGGCTTTGGTCTCTTTAACCTGTAAGCTGTTTTATCTAGTGAACTAAGAAAGCAGAGATCTGTAATCTGGAGGTAGGATGCTGAGTGAAGTAAGTCAGTTGGAGAAGGGCAATCATATGGTTTCACTCATACAGGGAATATAAATAGTGAAAGAGACTATGTAAGAGAAAGGAGGGGAACTGAGTGGGAAAAATTAGAGAGGGAGACAAACCATGAGAGACTCCTAACTCTGGGAAACAAACAAAGAGTTGTGGAAGGGGGGCGCCTGGGTGCCTTAGTAGTTTAGTGCCTGCCTTTGGCCCAGGGAGTGATCCCGGTGTCCTGGGATCGAGTCCCACATTGAGCTCCCTGCATAGAGCCTGCTTCTCCCTCTGCCTGGCTGTGTTTGGCCTCTCTGTCTGTGTCTCTCATGAATAAATAAATAAAATCTGGAAAAAAAAAAGTCACAGAATTTGGGGATCTCAAGGCTGGATTCACAAACCGGCAGGTGGGGAGCAAGGAGGGGAAGGCTGGGTAAGCCCAGACCAGAGCATTCAGGTTAGAATGAGCACTATTAATCTCTCCTGATCACCAGCTGGCTGGACCCAGTGCCCATACCTAGGACAGGGTCAGAAACCAGGTGACACTTAGGAGTTTTGGGCCAAGGTGCAAGGCCTGCCTGATTATTTGTGGATGGCTTATCTGAGACCAAGTTCCTCCAGATTTTAATTTGTTTTTATTGAAGTTCGATTTGCTAACATATAGTATAACACCCAGTGTTCATCCCATCCAGCGCCTTCCTCAGTGCCTGTCACCCAGTCACCCAACCCCCACCCTTGATTGACTCTGCTGCAAAGACCACAAGGCAACTTGAGAGCTTCTGTTGTATGCCCGCAGGAGAGGCATATGGGGTGGAACAGCGAACACTTTCTGGGAGGCTCCAGCTGTGGTGGGCAGAACGAAGCCCAGAGAGATGAGGAGTGCCGGGTGGCTAGGTCTCAGTGCAGGGTGGGGGAGAACATGTTATCGCTCAGAGCTGTCTCAGGAGGGCTCAGGTCAGCCAGCAGGGTGGACAGCTCCCAGGCTCTGGGAGTTTTCCAATAGTTGCCCAGTTGGTCAGGGGATGCTGTAGAGAAGGCTGCTTTCATGGCAGGAGGTTTTTTTTTTTTTTTTTTTTTCATGGCAGGAGGTTAAACCAGACCGGGTTTTTCAGTCTTTCTTGGAAACTGTTTCTTCAAATGACAGTTAGGGGAAGCCCAGTAAATAACATACTGTTTCTCTGGCTGAGTTGGGGTAAGGACCAGGCTCCCAGGATCCCCACCTCTAAGAACTGTTGGCATTTCCTGAAGCACAGTTGAAAACTAGCGACTGGACAGTCTCCAAGGTCTTTTGTAATGTTAAGATTTGGTAAGCTAGGACAGGAGCTCGAACATGCTGGGCTGGTACTTTATAATAATTGTCCTGCTCCAAACGTTTGGATATTGTCTCTCAGTTTTTCCTGCTTACATATCCCGAATCTGGTTGCCTTCTCTGATGGCCCCATGGTTTTGTTTTCTACATGCAGCTTCCCAGCTGCGGAGCAAGCAAAATGCCCACTGCCCGGGCTGGGACATAATCACAGCGCGTTTTGGCGGCGCTGGATCTCATTATGCAAGGGATGTTTATAGACACAGGTGGTCTGAGTTGAGCAATCATCCAGGAGGAATTTAACATTTGCTGGGTATCTTATCTCTCTCTGTGTAGGCTTCATGCTGGACCCTGGGAAGATAAAGTCCATTAAGATATGATTTCTGTCTCCAGAAAGTGTCCAGTCTATGGGAGAGGCAGCCTTATAAAGGTGGAACACCAAATGCTGGGGAAGCACAGAGGAGCACATCCTGGGAAGTAGGGAGGTGGGTAGAAGTCAAGGAAGGGTCTGGATGCTTCAGTGAAGATTTGAAAGACATGTTAATTTGAAAGAATTAACTTGATGAAGGGAGAGCAGGCATTCAAGGTAGGCAAAAATATCCCTGAAGACCAGAACAGAGGTAAGAAGAGCACAGTGTATTCAGGAAACTGCTGGTCATCCAGAATGACTGGAGCTAAGGGAGTGGGTGGGGGCCTAGCACGAGAGGAGCCTGGAAAAGTTGACCAGATCCTGAAGTTCCTTGTCCTGTGAGCTGATCCAAGGGAACTTGCTTCTGAATGCTCGGGGGAGCCTGGGAGAATTCACAATGGTCCAAACCAATTTTTCTTGAATCCCTTCTAGTTTCCTGAGGTCTGGAGGGCTAAGAGGTAGTCCTATGAATGTGAGAGATGAGCCTGCTCATTGGAGGTTACAAATGACACCATTAAATCTGGAGCGTAGACAGTCGCCTTCTATTCCTGGCTTGGCTCCTAATGCAGGCAGCGACCTTTAAGTCATCTCTTTCCTTTTTGTGTACCAAGTCTCTCCTTCAGCAGAAAGGGATAAAGAATGCTGCCACCAACCTGCCACATTAGGAGAACTGCCAAGACCAAAGTGTTCCATGCAGCACAAAACACAAAACAAGTTCTCCTTAGTTAGAACACGATGCCTTTTGAAATAAAGTTTGGAGGAATCAGAAATGTCTAACGCATGCATTTTGTTCTTGATTTGACAGCAGGAAAATTGGCACACCTGTGTCTCAGAGCAAGGGCTGATTCAGGGGCCACTGATGACTTCTCAGGGCCTGAGCGGGAGGCCAGAGCTAGGGTTAGGGGTAGCTGCGAGGCTGCCATCTGCTCTGAGCTGGAAGATGAGGAGGACAGGGTTGGCACATGGAGAGCAGCCATGCATCTCACCAACCAGCAGGTTCCTGTTGACATCAGAGGCCTGTGAGGACTGAAATAATCCACATGAAGGGCTTCCACAGCGCCTGGCACACGGTGAGCTTCTAGTAATCAATGCTAGTGTTTACTGCAAATCTGTTATATACTGTGAGGCCAGCTCTGAACTCACCAGGCCTCTCTGCATGGAGCACAAATTCTTTGAGACTTTGATATTATCTACCTGTATTTGTTTTTTTTTTTTTTTTTAAGATTTTATTTATTCATCAGAGACACACACACACACAGAGGCAGAGACACAAGCAGAGGGGAAGCAGGCTCCATGCAGGGAGCCCGATGTGGGACTCGATCCCAGACTCCAAGATCACGCTCTGAGCCAAAGGCAGACGCTCAACCTCTGAGCCACCCAGGCATCCCTGTATTTGTTTTTAAAACCATACGTGGGCCGCCCGGGTGGCTCAGCGGTTTAGCGCCGCCTTCAGTCCAGGGTGTGATCCTGGAGACCCGGGATAGAGTCCCAGGTCGGGCTCCCTGCATGGAGCCTGCTTCTCCCTTTGCCCTTTGTCTCTGCCTCTCTCTCTCTGTGTCTCTCATAAATAAATAAATAAAATCTTTAAAAATAAATACATAATTATCCTGTTAAAAAAAAAAACATATGCACTTCATGGAAGGGGGCGGGTGCCATGGTCTGGCAAGAATGTGCCTCCCCAAAATACCCGGCAGCGTTCCTGAGCCCTCCTTGCCCCTCTTCTGAGATGGTACTGGTCAGTGTGCCTTACACTATAATTATTCACATCAGTGTTTTGCTGGCTGAGCTGTGAGCTCCTGGAGGGCAAGGAATAAACCTTTAAATCTGTACCTAGAAACACGCGTGTTCAGCTGGCCCTGCATCAAAGGCCTCAGCACTCGCAGTTTGCTTGACCTGGCACTTTTCCTCAGGTATCACCTCGCCTCTGCAGAGATGGCTCTCCTGACCACAAAGTTATTGTCTCCACCCCACATTCTAGCACACTATTTTATTTTCATGGCTCTGTAGTACTTCAAACAATCTTATTGGCTTATTCATTTGTTTTCTCCACAAGGACATAAACTCCATGAAAACAGGGGTCTTATTTGTCCTATTCATTGCTGTATTCCTGTTTCCTACAACTGTGCTTGGGATAAAATAAGCGCTCAACAAATATGAATGAATGCTAAATTAATGCTAAACCAAATGACTGGGGGTGGGCATTTATACCTCTTCTCCAAGACTGAACTAAAGGTCGATATTACAGAGAGTGCAAAAATACCCAAAACATGAAGTTCCCACTTCCAAACTGTTTGAGGAAAGAAGCAGCAGCATAAACATCCTGAGAACAAGACAAGGTAAACTATGACCAGGTGCTAGATGTGAGGTCCGAGGGAAGAGACACATAAGCAGTGGCCAGAACAGACCTTGAGAGCAGGGATCATCTTCCTCATCTTGCTGTGTCAGCACCTAACGTGGGGTGGTTGGAGTAAGTGCTTTTTGAGTGACTGCTGACTTGCCCTGAGCCGACAGCCTGCCAAGGTCATGCCAGTGGACTGGAGAGATGCAAGATTGTGTATAGCTGGCATTTTGGTTTGCAAATATTACGACTTAGTAAGCTCTAATCTACGCATGTTGAGAGATTCTCTTAAATTCAGAGTATTTAAATATAGGTACATACACAAGATAACGTTTTGGCTAAAATCCATGTCATTTATTTATTCAACAAACAACTGAGTATCTTCTATGTCCAGGCCATTTTCTTGGCACGTGGAATGAAGATAAACCCTGTCCCTCAAGGAGCTCACAGTCTAGTGGGGAAAGAAGATACATACATACATAATTATACTGTAAAGGGAGACCACTAAGGGAGGCAAGAGCAATGGAATCAATCCTAAGGTTATTTGTCCATAGGAAAGAATGATCTAATGGTTTTTTTTCCTTCAAGAACAGATAAGGCAATGGTTCGCAAAGTGTGACTAGTGATTGACCCATGTTCAGATCATCTGGAGCACATATTAAATGCAAATTCCCAGCACCACCTGAAAAGATTATGATCCAGCAGGTTTGGAGACCTGAGGATCTGCATTTTTAAAGTGCTCTATAAGTAATTCTATAGCAACTTAAAGTTTGAGAACTTGTGAGATAAAGTCTGCTCTTTAGACAGGAATGAAGAATGATCTGTAGGTCCGAAATGCTAATTTGTGTTGGTCTTTAATGAGAGGAGGGGAATTAGAAAAGAGGAAGGGTGTTGACATTTATTAATTAAGCTCTACCATAGTCTATGTATAAGCCTATTTAATTCTCACAATAATCCTATGAGGTAGCTATTATTATTATTATTATCCCCATTTTACAGATGGAGGGGAGAAACAGAGGGTTTAAGTAACTTGTTCAACATCATAGAGTTAATGAATCTCAACAGTGACATCTGAATCTAGATTCATTTAACTCTAAAGCTTGTTTACTTTCTATAACACCATGTTGCACCAGGGTACAAATTTACTGATTATTACAATTTTCTTTCAGTTCTCTGTGAAATTGCACCAGGTAAATATAAAGAACATCCAGATGGCATTTTGATCATGTCCAATGTAACTGTCCATGTGTACATCCCTCTCTGGAAAGTGGGGATTTAGGGCAAAGCTGGGAGGAAGGAGAGGCCAATTATTATTTCTTCTCCCATCATCTTCTCACCCTCTGGTGGAGGTATTATAAAAATGTACTATGACCAAGAACTGGATCCATCTGGAGAGAAAAGCAAAAATAAGCGTATACCCATGAAAGCAACTCCACCTGATGTCAAAGATTCCTGGGACTCAAAACATCCAGACCGAAGTTTCTTTAAAAAGGACCTGTCAGAACCACAGGCAGGTCCAGAATTTTCATTAGGAAACAGTCCGACCTTTAAAGAAACTGTGAAAGGCTAGCAGCAATTCCAGGTTAAACACTATCTCATTCTACACACAGACTCAGAAGTACAACAAAATAGACACAGCCCAGAAAGTAATGGGAGGTCCAATCCCATTTAAAGAGCTTGGGGACAGGCCCAACCTATAAATAACCTTCCATAATAAAGAAAATACACAAACACACAAACTGCAACTACTGGTTACCTTCCCACTTACCAATTCAGTGCCAACACAAGCAGACCTTGGGCAGGAGCAGCAAAGTGGAGCACATCAGATCAAGAAAAGGAAAGGCATAGAAATGGGGGTTGACAAAAATACTGGGGGGCTCCAGGGACCTCAGATTCAGAAGGCTAGTTGTAACCACTGCCCTTTTCTATCACTGAACTTGGAACCACAGCAGTGACACTACAAACCAAAAGTGAGTTTTCAGCAATGAAGAACTAACTCTTTTCTTATTTTTGGCATTTTAACCAATTGCTGAGTCCAAAGATGAGTTCTAATCAGTTCACTGATGTGCACTGGCACTAAGGGGGCAGCACACAGGTTAGATTTCACTGTTTAGTGTAAAAAGACCATAAGCCAGACTTTATTTTATTGCTACATTTTTCCCACACCCAATCTGAGAACATTTGCTTCTACCTACTTTTTCACATAATACTGGCATGGCTTAGAGTTGTTTAAAACAAATGAAATAAAACCAAACATGCAAATTGGGATGGATCCTCTCCTTAAAAAAGTTGTGATTCATTTACATTGCACTGATCCACCTCCTCCAAATACATAGCTTCTAATAGGCAGAGTTAGAGGGTGAGGCATAATGAACTATGGTTTAAAAGTATGCAGGCACTGTACTTGCATGTTTAACTATACCTGAAATCTACTGACCTTCCAAGCCAGACTCTGGGGACATCTAGATGAAGTCTCAATTCCAATGGCAATATCTGGCTGACCTAGAGTCTAAACAGGGTATTTTGGCCAGCCAAGAGGCAAACAGGAAGAGTATGCAAAGCCCACATCTAACTACAGCAGGCCTTCAAGCTTACTATCCTGTCACAAGTTTATCAATACGAGGAACTGAACATTTGGGAGCTGTGTGGTCAAAAGGATACATAGCACTACTACACTGTGTAAAGTCAAGTCGCCATCCTGTGGATCCTTAGCTCTCTGGTTATGGCCTCAAACACTTAAAAACGAAAGCTTAAGTATGCTGGGAGATAATTATCAGAATGTTTGGGTACCTTCACTCCTGAATATCAAGTAATAGGGCTCACCTCCATGATTACTTCTTGTAAGCACACAGGGCAACCCATCAGAGACTGCTCCTTATAGCTGCTAAGCTCCCAAAAGTTCAAGGGGGTGGGTGGGCTTTAGAAAGCTATCCAGGGCTAAGCAGACTCTGTAAGCCAACCCTTACAGCTCTAAGTCTTATCCTGGTTCTGGGCACATTTCAGTTCTGCTCCAAGTCCACTTTGCTCCAATTCAGCGATGACCGACATATATTTGAATTCATTCGGTCTGAAGTTAAAAGTCTCCACTAAGCCGTAGGTTTCCTTCCGATCAGTGGCATAGAAGAGCTGAACTTGGTTGGCAATGCACTGTGCCTCAGCAACATTCTGTAAGGAAAAAAAATAGGTCATTCCCTGCGCAGGGCCATAAAGCTCTGGGTCTGAGTCCTGCAGCAAGTGGAGGGGCCTTACCCAGGAGTCACTGCTTCCAGAAGCTCCTCTGACTCCCTGACATCCAAGTCCTGGGCACCTTACCAAATGCACTCAAATTACCCCACGCTGACCTCTACCATAGTGTGTATCATACTATATTGTATCTGTCCTTTTCTTTCTCTTTTGCCTTTTTGTCTGTCCTCCCTAGGATAAATTCCTCCCAGTATGTGCTTGCTTTACATCCCTGCATATGGTCACATCTAGTCAATGTCTGCTGAATAAAGGAACACATATGTCTGAAATTTCTCTCTTCATTTAGTTTCTTAATAACTGGTAAGTATATGTTCAAGGAAAGGGGGAGGGAGAGCAATAGGTACTCAGCTTCTAGAAGCAGTTTGTGAGTCAGTACTAAGCTCTTGACTAACCAGACATACTCTTGAATAAAACCTGTTCCTGATACTACCTCAGGCAGAAAACTAGTGCTAAAGCCAGCTCTGTAGTTCTACAATTTGCCCATAAAGTCTGTGAAACTTCTCTCTTTGAGGAAAGCTAGTTTCCTTTTCCTTGAATGTAGGCTGTACTTACTTCCTTCTTCCAGATGGACCATGGTGAAATGATGGGAGAATGACTTTTGCTACTAAGTCACAAAAGACACTGGTAGCTTGTATTTTGCTATCTCTCTTGAATTACTTGCACTGGGGAAAGTCTGCTGCCAAAGTTATAAGGACATTCAAGAAGACCTACAAAGAAGCTGATGTGGCAAGGAAATGAGGCTTCCTGCCAATAGCCATGAGAGTGGGGTTGGAAGTGGATCCATGAGCCCAATCAACCTTCTTCAGAGGACTATGGCTTAAGCCAACGTCTTTTTTTATTTTTAAAGATTTTATTTATTTATGAGAGAGAGAGAGAGAGAGAGAGAGGCGCAGAGACACAGGCAGAGGGAGAAGCAGGCTCCATGCAGGGAGCCTGACATGGGACTCAACCCCGGGTCTCCAGGATCAGGCCCTGAGCTGAAGGCGGCGCTAAACCGCTGAGCCACCCGGGCTGCCCTTGAGCCAACATCTTGGCAGCAACTTCATGAGAGACTACACCAGAGCTACCCAGCTATGCTGCTCTCGAATTCCTGACCCACATAAACTGGGAGGTAATGTGTTTTTTTGTTTTAAGCCACTAAGTTTAGGAGTAATTTGCTATGCAGCTACTTCTAACTACTCTACCAGCGAAGCTCCAGGAAATAGAAGGGTCCACCTTCTCTAAATCTCAGTGACAGAGAAATGGTGCACTCTGTGTAACAGAGGGGTGTCTCAAAACCTTACAAAAGAATGTCCTCAAGTTACTATGACTTTTGCTTCCTATACATTTCACTAGTCCTAGCTGGTCAGAGGCACTTGTTCATTATCACTGTGTTCATTATGGCCAAAACCCAACCCCAAAAGATACTGGAAAATTCCCACTAAAACTATCAAAAGTATGCTATGTCTAGCCATAGAATGATGAAAACAGATTTATAAATATCATTGGCTGCTTTACTTCCACTATCTCCCAGAGGGCTTTCAGGTCATTTCTTACAGGCAGAGACTCATCTCTGAAACTGGATTTTCAATCAAAAGCCTTTTTCCAAAATGCTGGCTATTTCAAATTAATAGAATTTTAGACCTAGAAGGGGCCTCAGAGATCACCCAGTCTTCATTTAATAGGCCAGGAAACCAAAGGAGATGAGGTTCAGGGCTGGGCCCAAGGTCATATGGCTAGCAAGTGGCAGACCTATGGATTCCTAGACTGGTACTCCCTCTACTTCATCTTAATACTCCTTCTGGTGGGGAAAAATAATTAAGATTGATCAAGGGCGATAACTCTATCAATTTTACCTTTCCTATACTCTAACATGGCTCAAGAGCAAGTATACTGCCATCATTGGAGCAGATACCACTGCTTGCTGGGCCCATGAACTGTAGGGGCCTCTGACAATCAACTTTAATTTGAGGCTCCAGGATAGTGGAGGTAGGGGTAGTTTCAGCTGTATTCATTCTAGAACAGTGCTGTTCAAACTGCAGAGTTCTAGGGGCTCTGTGGAGGTGCTTCAGGTCCCTCAGCACTGTTTCAGCTGTTATAGCAGAGGATTCACATAATAAGATCTTATTTGGGGGTGCCCAGGTGGCTCAGTTGATTGTTTCTCTTGATTTGGGCTCAAGTCATGATCTAAGGGTTATGAGACTGAGCCCCACATGAGCACACTCTTTTCCTCTTCTGAGATTCTTTCCCTCTCTCCCTCCCTCTACCTCCCCACTCTGATGTTCTCTTTCTCTCAAATAAATAAATTTTTTTAAAAAAGGATTTTATTTGGATAAAGGGTTCTGACCACTAAAGACCACTAGTATAGTGGGTAGGGAGACATGTGTATTTGTCTCTCATAGAGGGTTATGTTAAGCCCCCTTCCCCCAACTTAGTTCTCAACATGAAGCAGTAGTTTCCACCCTTTCTAGGACCTGAAAAGATGAATATATTAATTCCTATGCTGCTCAGTAAGGAGGTATACTAACAACCCCGATTCCTCCCTTTTTTTTCAATCTTTATAGATCACTATCACCTTACCAAGTCCTGCCCATTTTACTCCCTGTATATTTCTGGGGTCATTCTCTATTGTTCTTACTACTCTACTTCAGGTCTCCACTCTCTCTTCCTCACACTATTGCAAATGTCTTCTATTTTTTTTTTTTAAGATTTTATTTATTTATTCATGAGAGACATGGGGAGATGGGGGGGGGGGGAGAGAGAGAGACAGAGACACAGGCAGAGGGAGAAGCAGGCTCTATTCAGGGAGCCTGACGTGGGACTCAATCCCGGGTCTCCAGGATCAGGCCCTGGGCTGAAGGCAGCGCTAAACCTCTGAGCCACCCGGGCTGCCCTGCAAATGTCTTCTAAATGATCACACTTACCAGGCTAAAACTAAAAAGCATTTAGGAAGCAAACAATTAAGGTTAATGGCTTTGAAGTCCAACTCTTTCTAGGTCACTTCCTGTTCAAAACCCTTTCTTGTCCTCAGGATAAAGCCAAACCTCTAAACATAACCCACCAAACCACCTTTTTAATACATTAGTGATACAAAACTGTTTAGAATATCTCAAGTCATTTTATGTCTCTTAACATGTACTTCTGCTATTCCCTCTGTCTGGAACATTCTTCTTCCCCTCCCTTTCTTTATCCGGCTAAACTCCTGCTCGTCTTTGAGATTCAGCCCAGGTGTCATCTTTACAATCTCTCTTCTTCCTCTTTATGGGGTAGGGACACCTCCTGCAAGAGCATCCTAGCACTCTATCTGAGCACTGACTGCATTCCAATGAAATCATCTACTGACACAGAGGTGGAACCACATAAGGTTTTCAAATATTCTCCTAAATTTCAGCATTAAAGTTATTAGTTCAGAAGAAACCTCTAGTTTCTATATATTTCTATTCATTTGCTTTAGTGTATTTGGAAGTACTATGCCAAAGTATAAATTCATGCATGAGTAGCAAGGGATCATATATTAATTACATTTCTACGTTTCCTATCTCTGAATCATGTACCCCTGCAATAAATTCTAACATACCTAGTTAGAATTTATTCTAAGAATGAAGAAACTCACAGTCAAATTAATTTTTATAAGGCAAATGTATGTTGTTTGGTATGTTGTCCGATATTATAAGGCCAGGAAGCAAATTTTCACATTGATGAGGCCTGTGCAGCAGTTTGAGACCACTAGAGTAAGGTGGTAAAAATGCCAGAGCAGAAGGGCCTTCTGTGACCTCCAGAGTCCACTTTCATTACAGTTAGATGCTGGGTTTCGCTGAAGATCAGAAAATAAAGTTTCTGTGTTACGCCCTCCTTCCTCTGGGCCAATCCTAAACCTTGTCATTACTCGTAACTATATCCCTCCAAATCTCAATTTGAAACAGCTATACTTGGTCTATTTATTTCCTATCTTTCTAAAAAATAAATAAATAAATAAATAAATAAATGAATAAATAAATAAATAAATAAATAAATAAATAAATAATAAATAAATAAATTAAAGTTGGGGCTTGAATTCACAACCCTGAAATCATGAGTGACCTGAGCTGAGATAAAGAGTCAAATGGAGCCATCCAGGCACCCTAGCTATTTCCTATCTTTTAAGCTCACTCTCAACTTCAAAAATCCTTTAACTCCCCCAGGACTCACAATTCTTCTAGTCCCTAACCTTCCTTATGTTTTCACTTTCCTATTTATCCAGCTTGCATTCCACGGTTGGGAATTATCAGCATTCTTCTGCACTCACCTTTAATTTTCTGGTCCCAACTCACTTCATTAGGCCACTCACTGAACCCTAACCCCAGTTAAACCCAAATCTTAGCCCCCACCTCTCTCTGCACCTATACCCAGATAGCCATTCTCCCATTTTCCTAGATGACATGTTGACAAACACTTTCTGTAAAGGGACAGTAAATATTTTAGGTTCTACTAACCCTGCAATCTCTGTTGCAACTTGTTAACTCTGGTGTGGACCTAAAGGAGCCATAGATAATATGTAAATAATAAGCATGGCTGTGTTCCAATAAAACTTTATTTATAGACATTGAAACTTGAATTTTGAACACTACACAGGCCATGAAATATTATTGTTCTTTAGTTCTGCTTCTCCTCCTCCAACCATTTAAAGATATAGAACTCATGGGCCTTCTAAAAGCAGATAACGGATTGAATTTGGTCCCAGGCCGTGGTTTGCTGACTCTGTCCTAGAAAATCATTTCACACCTTCTCTTTCTATTCCACTCAATTATCCAACACTTATTCCTCCATCTTCACTCTCAGCTGATGGCCTTCCACTAAGATAAAGTCTTAGCCTTCTCACTAAGCAATCTGGAGAGAACTTCTACCAAGATACCACCATCTCTATCTATTTAAACTGTATTTGTGTCCTTATATTTTTGGCTTCTCTCCTATTGTTATATTTCTGGCAAAGATCGATCCCTCATTTCCAGGCTTAACCATTCAAAAATACTTCAAAAATTCTCTTCTCTTTCTCCCGCATTATTAGTATTTCTCTCTCTACTGAATCTTTCCATCTGCATACAAATATGTTATTTCTCTCATATTTAAAACAAAACAAAAAAACATTTTTGTCCCTACTTGTCTCTCTCCAGCTACTGCCCCATTCTCTCTTTCCTTTCACAGAAATATTCTTGTAAGACTTGTTTATGCTTACTCTTTGTAAGTTTTCTTCCCAACCTCTCTTAAATGTACTCCAATGATGCTTTTGTCCCACCACTCCTCTGACACTGTCCTGAGAAAGCTCACTAATGACTTCCATGTTGTGACATCTAGTAAACAAATTCTCAGTCTTCATCTCATCTGTCCTACCAGCAAGTGAGACTTGACCAGTTGAGCACTCCCAATTCCTTGAAACATTTTATCTTAGCTTTCAGGGCATTTTATCGTCCTAGTTTTACTTCTATCTCACTAAATATTCCTTTTTAGTTTACTTTGCTGATGCTTTCTCAGGTCTCCAGGCTATTCTTAGATCTATTTTCTTTTTATTCATTTTTATTTTTTATTTTTTAAAATATTTTATTTATTTATTCATAGAGACACAGAGCGAGAGAGGCAGAGACACAGGCAGAGGGAGAAGCAGGCTCCATGCAGAGAGCCTGACATGGGACTCGATCCCAGGTCTCTAGGATCACACCTCGGGCTGCAGGTGGTGCTAAACCACTGCACCACCGGGGCTGCCCCCTATTTTCTTTTTATCTTCATTTACTTCCTTAGCGATTTTTATTTAGTCTTATGGGGTTTTTTAATTTTTAATTTTTATTTTTTTTAAGACTTTATTCATGAGAGACACACAGAGAGAGAGGCAGAGATGTAGACAGAGGAAGAAGAAGGCTCCATGCAGGGAGCCCGATGTGGGACTCATCCCAGGACTCCAGGATCATGCCCTGGGCCAAAGGCAAGCACTAAACCGCTGAGCCACCCAGGGATCCCCTAGTCTTATGGTTTTTTTTTGTTTGTTTGTTTGCTTTTTGTTTTTTTTTTTTTTTTAGTCTTATGGTTTTAAATAACAATCTGTATGCTGACAGCTCCTACATTTATCTCTCTCCTGAACTCCAGGCTCATACATCTAACTGCCTACTGCCTATCTAATAGGAATCTCAGATTTAACATGCCCATGATTGAGCTCCTGATCTTCCTCTCAAATCTGTTCCTCCTGCAATCTTGTCTACCTCAGTTAATAGCAATTCCATTCTCTTGGATAGGATTCTGGTGACTTCCAGTTGAGTGTGATAGTGGAAAGAAGAGTTCCAATTCTGTCCCAGACTTGGGACTTAACTGCTACTTTAAGATACTAGCTGAGAGTCAGTCGCTTTTTCCCTCTCTGTAAGTAGCTGGTAAGAGAGAGAAGAAAAAGAGTGGGTACTGTAATGAAGATTCTCAGGAGAAGAAACACTATAGTGTTCACTATCTTGACATCCTGAACTTAAATCCTGCCAGACAATGAGACGGAAACGAGCAAGGTCTAGACAAACCAGTTGTATAATAACCATAACACTGCTCCTGGCCCTGGATATACAGGGAGAACAAACACAGTGGACATCATTACCTATGGACATATGGTCAATGCTCTATACCAGGGAATGGGAAAAGGAGGAAGAGTGGGACGACTGGGTGGCTCAGTGGTTGAGTGTCTGCCTCTGGCTCAGGGCATGATCCTGGGATCCGGGATCGAGTCCCGCACTGGGCTCCCTTCGAAGAGCCTGCTTCTCCCTCAGCCTCTGTCTCTGCCTCTCTATCTTTCTCTGTGTCTCTCTCATGAATAAATAAATAAATCTTTAAAAAAAAAAAAAGGTGGGGATCCCTGGGTGGCTCAGCGGTTTTGCTCCTGCCTTCGGCCCAGGGCATGATCCTGGAGTCTCGAGATCGAGTCCCACGTCAGGCTCCCTGCAGGGACCCTGCTTCTCCCTCTGCCTATGTCTGCCTCTCTCTCTCTCTCTCTCTCTCTCTCTCGTATCTCTCATAAATAAATAAATAAAATCTTAAAAAAAAAAGAAAGAAAGAAAAGGAGGAAGAGAAATCACTACGTATGATGAATGTAGTACATGTGAACAGTGTGGAGGAAGAAAAAAGATTAACAACTATTCCGGACTTTGAACTCGTCCTTACGCTTAAGAAACCATTTGCTTGCTTATTCATAGTCTCTTACTTGAAACCCCTAGGACCGGATGTGTTTCAGAGTCAGAATTACTGTATTCTAGAAAGGCGACAGATCTATTACGTAACTCCCCATAATCAAACTCATTAATATTTCCTTAGTAAAATGCATGAATATTCCACGCCAAGTGGGATTAATAAGGATTACAAACGGCCTTATATCAGTTTATTTTTTCTTTCTTCTTTCTTTCTTTCTTTCTTCTTTCTTTCTTTCTTTCTTTCTTTCTTTCTTTCTTTCTTCTTTCTTTCTTTCTTTCTTTCTTTTTCTTTCTTTCTTTCTTATTTTATTTATTTATTTGAAAGAGAGTAAGTGAGAGAGAGACAGAGAGAGCACGAGCAGGGGAGGTAGAGGGAGAAGCAGGCTCTCCACTGAGCAGGGAGCCCGAAATGGGACTTGATCCCAGGACCCTGGGATCATGACCTGAGCTGAAGGCTGATGCTTAACCAACTGAGCCACCCAGACACCCCTTTATATCAGTTTCAATGAAGATTTAGCTACAAAGTAAGTTCAAGTCAGATAAGGTCTTGTGACCAAATGAATTATGAGAAAACTTTGTTTTCAGAGCTTTTGGACTTCAAAATTGTGACTGAGTGACTGAGTTAATGATTGTACTACCTTCAACTTGGAAAAGCTTGTGCAAGACAAAATCATTGTCAACTTTACAAAACAAGTACATATAGGTCTCTGGGATTTTACCTCTCATGATCTTTGGCAAAATAATAGTACCTTCAGGGCCACCAGGTAAATCCAAAGAGGTAAAAATTAATTCTTACCAGAAATGTGGGATCCATTTCTGCTGTCATCAGCACTATGCCCTTTTCCTCCTTAAGTTCAGGATAGTGATATAAAACCAGCTGGCTGGCTGCAGCATCCCCTCGGGTCTGTAACAAGAAACACTTATCAAGGCTCAATAAGGTACCACCACACAAAACTGCAATTTCAGAGCAATAGAGAGTCTAGAGGAAATTCGGGCTCTTAACAGCCCCTTGGGTGGCTAGTGAGTCAGAGGATTGGTAGGTGGGGGATGGTCAGGCTTGCCAAGGCACAGTGAAACTGACAGTTTGCACAGTGTTATTTGTGTCTTCAATTGAAAAAGGTTTGGCATTTTTCCCAGAAAATGTTTACAGTAGGCAGTGAATCCTTCATCATGGCCATATATTTAAAAACAAAATGGCACAAGCAGCTACCAAATCAAGTTCTAAAGAAAGCAATATGCCTGTGTAATTGCCACTTTTATGGACTAGTGCATTTCACAGTTGAAATCTACTCCCCTTGGCTGGCTCTGAAGACTGAGCTCTTTTAAGCTGTAGCAAATAGCTGGAGAGTTTGCACATGGGCCAGATTTGTAATGTGCAGTTTTAAAATATAATCTGGGTGGGAGATAGGGGGGAAAAGAAGAATGGGAACATCATAATTTCATGAAGAATGGACAGGGCAGTGGTTATCAGACCTCAGTCCAGACTAGGAAAAGAGGCTGGGTTCAAAGTGAAAGTCCTCATATAGTATAGGAGGAAAGAACTACACATTCAAAAAAGATCTCGGAGTTTCATCTCTAAATTTCAGCAAAGGTCCTTTTAATTATCAATACCTAACAACTGCTAGGGTTCAGCCTCTCAACTCTCCCCCATATACTTCAAATATGTTGATCATTTTGATCATAATTATGTTTCTGGATCTTCTTCCCATACTTGTCTATGAGCTTCAGGAGGGCAGGGACCTTGTCTCACAGGTTTCTAAGTCCTAGCATTGTCTCTAATGCAGCTGCATAAGGGCTCAGTTCAGACTTTGGAATCAATCAAATCCAGCTAGGCCACCTATTACCTCTCTCCTCTACCTTAGGAACCAACTTTTCTGAGCCCATGCTCTTCTCTAGAAATAGAAATTATAACAGTAACTATCTCATGGGACATCTGTGAGGATTCAATGACATAATGTTTATAAAGCACTTGGCATGTAGTAAGTACATCAAATGCTAGATATTATGGGATGTACTCAATAAATGTTCTTTTATAATGCATCCAAAGTAAAAACTGCCCCCTCATTCTGCTTTTAATTTTTTTTCTATCCTATTCCTCCCTCTTTTTTTTAAAGTATAGTACAATTTTAGGATACAAGCACATGGGATATAGTCATGAACAAATTCTCATTTTATTTTGCACTTCCTTTACCCTCACCTTCAAAGCCATGGTAACACATGCTTGTTTTTTGGGCAGATTTGGCCTCTAAACATGAAATGTCAATCTATGACATTCTATGATGATTTAAAGTTATGATTTAGTTATGATCTGATTTAAAATATTGACTTCATTTTTAAGAGCTTCAAATGCTTTGGATTGAACTTCTTAATCCAATATTTGGGAATAAAGAAAAGGAAAAAAAAGAAAGCAAACAAAACAACATCTATGGAATGGAAACTATGCATTTAGCATCTTAGAAAGTGTTGACTCCGTTCCTAAAATACAAGGAAGACATGGAGCCTACCTTAGGGTTAAAAAGATAACCATCATAACTGACTCATGTTAGTTAAGTGGGGCATAAGCAGTAAATGTTATAGAGGTCTGGGGAAGAAACAGGAGGTACCAGATGTAGTCACAGAATATATTTTGGGGTCTTTTCCAATTTATAGGTATTGAGTAGGGCCTAGAAAGCTAGCCCAATATACAAATCGATCAACGCCAAAGCAAATACTGCTGGGAGTTAGTAGATACTCTGTGTCCTCAAGCCTCAGTAAGGGCTCATGGTCCCACAGAAGAGTAGCCTCTTTTTTCTAGGGAATGAGCACAAGCCACCTACCTGAATATTTATAAGTGCAGTGAAGTGGAGTTCAGTACCCGTCCACTGTCCTACAAAGAACTCATAACCTTCCCTTCTTGGTAGTGCACATAGAAACTGTGAGAAACAAATACATGAGGAGACAGATGAATAAATACAATCATTTGCTCCATGTCCAACTGCCTGTATCATTTACTCCATTTTTTATCTGTCTGTTTTTTTTTTTTATTTTTTTTTATTTATTTTTTATCTGTCTGGTTTTTAAATATTTTTTTAAATTGTGAAATTCCTAAGTGATAATTTAACTCATATATTTTCCATCCCACCTAAGAAAGAAAGCATTAGTGATCCAATAGAAGTTTTCTCTGTGACCCATTCTAATCCCATCCCAGAGTAACATATATCCTGCATTTGGTGTCTGTTTTGGGTTTTTATACTTTAAGTGTGCATGCACATACACATATCCATAAACCACAAATACTACAAGATTAAAAACATAAATCTTATCAAACTATATGTCCATTTTGCAACTTGTTTTCACTTCACATTATACTTTTGAGATTTATCTAAGTTGTTAAGTATAACTCTAATTCATTAATTTTCATTGTTGTATGGAATGCTACTATAGAAATTTACCACAATTTATCTATTCTTCTATTGATGAACATTTGAGTTTTTCAATTTCTAAACTTTCTAATGCCACTGAGTTAACTTCTGTTCCAATTATAATCACTTCCTATTCTATCATCCGAGGCTGATACTGAAGGATGGTTGTAAACACAAAGAAATGATTAGTTTTATGCTTAAGATGTTTGGGAATGAGTGGTGAAGAGAATGGTGTCAGGACAAAACAAAGCATCATCAGTCTGGTATGTGTTAGTCATGGAACTATCTCCTTATGGCCAACCACTCAGGCTCTATTTTATTTTTCTCAGATGACATGACCTCAGTGCCTAGCTAACAGAAAACTGAATTGATTTTGTCACTCCTAGTCACGGTGCATTTTCTAGAAGTCTGTATAAATGGAGCCAAAGAAGCTATACTTCTTTTTGGTATGATTTCTTTCATTTAGTGTAATTGTTTTGTGATCTATCCATGTTGCTGCATGTATCAATCGATTATTGCTTCTTATTGCTGAATATTATTCCACTGTATATGTTTATGTACACACAATCTCCTCTTCCCCCATAATATCTTTATTTACCTGTGATAGATATCTTTTAGTATTTGGTTATTACAAATAAAGCCACTATGAACAGTTGTGTTGTCTGAACATATGCTTTCAATTCTTGGGAAAACATCTAGGGAGTAGAATAACTGGGTAGTATGGCAGGCATATGCTTAACTTTTAAAGAAACTTTTGTTGTTTTCTAAAGTGCTTATACTGTTTTACATTATTATGTCAGCAGTATGTGGGAGTTCCAGTTATTCCATACCTTCACCAGCACTTATTCCAGCACTACACCAGTCTGTTTAATTCTAGTCATTTTAGTGGTATCTCATCATGGTTTTAACTTGTAATTCACATTATGACTAATATTATTGAGCATCTTTTCAGGTGCTTATCTGCCATTCCACTTAATTGGTGATTTGTCTGAATCTTTTGCCCATTTTTTTTTAAGATTTATTTATTTATTTATTCATGAGAGATACAGAGAGAGAGGCAAAGATATAGGCAGAGGGAGAAGCAGGCTCTTCACAGGAGACTGATGTGGAACTCGATCCCGGATCCTGGGATCATGGCCTGAGCTGAAGGCAGCCACCCAACCACTGAGACACCCAGGCGTTCCCCCCCCTTTTAAAAAATATTTTATTTATTTATTCATGAGAGACACAGAGAGAGAGGCAGAGACATAGGCCGAGGTAAAAGCAGGCTCCATGCAGGGAACCCTATGTGGGACTCGATCCCAGAACTCCAGGATCATGCCCTGAGCCAAAGGAAGATGCTCAACCTCTGAGCCACCCAGGCGTCCCTTTTGCCCATTTTTTAATTGGGTTGCCTATCTCCTTAAATTGTAAGAGTTTTTAATATATTCTAGATGTAAGTCACTTATCAATGTGTGTCTTGCAAATATCTTCTCCCAGTCTGTGCGTTGTCTTTTCATTTTCATAACAATGTTTTTTGAAAAGTAGAAAGTTTTATTTTTTATTTATTGTGGTAAAATATGCATAAAAGTTATTATTTTAACTTTTTTTTTTTATTTTAACTATTTTTAAATGTACAATCCAGTGACGTTAAGTACATTCACACTGTTGTGCAACCATTGCCACCATCCATCTCCAAAACTTTTTTAATCTTCTGAAACTGAAACTCCATGTCCATTAAAAAATAACTCCTCATTCCCTCATTTCTCCATCCCCTAGCAACCATTGTTCTACTTTCTGTCCATGAATTTGGCTATTCTAGGTACTTAAACCTATTCTAGATATGTAAGTGGGATCATGCAGTTTTGTCCTTTTGTGGCTGGCTTATTTCACTTAGTATAATGTCTTCAAGGTTCATCCATGTTGTAGCATCTGTCAGAATTTTCTTCTTTTTTAGGGCTGAATACTCTATCAGGTGTATATGCCACAATTTGTTTATCTATTCCTCTATTCATGGATACTTGGGTTGCTTCCATCTTTTGGCTATTGTGACTAATGCTGCTATAAACATGAGAATACAAATAGAAAAGCTTAATTTGGATGAAATCTAATTTACTGATTTTGATTTTTTCTTTTACAGTTTGTGTTTTTTGTGATATACTTGAGAAATCTTTGCGAAACCCAAGATCACTAACATTCAACCTAAGATTTTTTTCTTTTTCCTTCTTTTTTTTTTTTAAAGATTTTATTTATTTATTCATAGAAACACAGAGAGGCAGAGACACAGGCAGAGGGAGAAGCAGGCTCCATGCAGAGAGCCCAATGTGGGACTCGATCCAGGGTCACCAGGAATATGCCCTGGGCTGCAGGCGGCGCTAAACCGCTGCGCCACTAGGGCTGCCCAAGATTGTTTTTTCTAAAAGTTACATTTACATCTAGGATCTATTTTGAGTTAATTTTTGGATACAGCGTGAGGTAAGAGTAGAGGTTCATTTTTTACATATGGATATCTCAACTGAAGAGATTATCCTTTCCCCATTTAATTACCTTGGCACCTTTGGTAACAAATAACTGACCGACCATGTTGGTCTATTTTTGGATTCTCTGTTCCGTTCTATTGATCTATATGACACAATCATATTGTCTTCATTATTGTAGTTTTACTTTTTAAATATTTTATTTTAAAAAATAAAGATTTTATTTATTTATTCATGAGAGAGACACAGAGAGAGGCAGAGACACAGGCAGAGGGAGAAGTAGGCTGGGTCTCCAGGATTCTGCCCTGGGCTGAAGGCAGTGCTAAACTGTTGAGCCACCCAGGCTGCCCTATTACTGTAGTTTTAAAATAAGCCTTGAAATCATGAAATGTAAGTCCTCTTTATTCATTTTTACAAAACTGCTTTAGGACAACCCTCGTGGGTCTCCTTCCTCTTTGGGAGCTTCATATTATCACTCACTTAACTTTGCTTCACTATCACTCAATAAACCTTGCTTTGCTGTTCAAAAACAAAAGCAAAAATGCCCAAAAAACAAAGCTTGTTTTGTTATTCTAGGTCCTTAGGATATCCAAACAATTCTTTTTTAATTGGCTTGTCAATTTCTTTAAAGAAAAAAAAAAAAAGCCTACTGTGATTTTGATTGGGATATTTACTCTATAGAAATCAACTTGGGGAGAAATGATGACAATACCAAGTCATTCAATCCATGATCATAGCCCATCTCTCCATTTACTTAGATGCTTTTTATTTTTTCTCAGCGATGTTTGGAAAATCTTTTTGAAAAATCCTAGAAATTATTACTGACACCAAGTCAGCTAGCTGGTCCACCTCATCAATTCCCTTTCCTTTAGGTCTTCTGGCAGTGCAGGACTCCAACAAACTCATAATTCCTTAGGCACACACAAGCAGAATAGCAAGGCCAAAATGGAAAAGAAACTGGCAATAAAACAGAAGCTTGAAGGAGGGTGAAAATGTTATGGGCTCAGGTGTTGCCTCCCATGTTCACTTATAATGACAGAGATCCAAATCAGAAAGGGGCTGCACCATGCCAGGGAGCTAGAGATCCTGAGATACTTACTGAGAGACAAACCCACATGACTCCTTACAGCTGAAAATCTCTTATCAGTACAGTTAACATGTGAGCATCTTGGTTAAATAAGCAGAGCACTATAACATGAGATAGTATGGAGTATGAAGGGATAGGCTAGAAAACACCTTGTTTGCCAGCACTGATAAGCAATCCTCATCTGGTCACTGGAAACTTACTGTTGGACAGGACTGAGCCCGGGTCCAGATCAGGTCAAACTTCTCTTCCTGTAGGTTAGAAAAGAATTAAATTCAAAACCAAGAAAATATAAGGCTGCAATCATATTTAAATTCAGCAAGACTGAATTCTAGAAGTAAAATACAACTAAAAAGATCTCTTAAGTTCTATCATTTACAAATCCCTCTTACGATAAAGAGAAAAACTGGATATATGTTTGGCTGCTCAAGGTCAGAATTACACGTGAAGAGTGGATACTCCAAATGCTCCAAATTCGGCAAGGGACTCTGCCAAGTGTCAGAGACTTCAGGTCCCTGAGGCTGTCTCAGGGAGAGCCAAGAAGGCCTGTTTAAACAATGAGTCAGTATTAGAGATCTCAAATATCACAGAAAGTGCAGATCCTTTGGTAGTTGAACTCTTGAACAACAGTCTGTGTGTGTAAGAGGTGGGGTAGCAACACTCTTAGAGCAAACAAAAGACCCAACTTTACCTTTTTGTCTCTAAGTTTTCCTCCTTAATCTCAAACTCATACTTGTAAACTCAGTGCTTGATGTAAATTTAACCTAAATGACTTCCTCTTCAGGGAAGAAGAGCAATTACAGAACTAGCTGATAAAATGCTTTATGCAAAAGTTAGTGTAAGGACGTTAAAGTAGAAGAAGCCAGCAGCACCCCTTCCTAGTCATAAACCTCAATGGCCAAGCAGTGGCCAGTGACTATCTCCAAGACAGCAATTTCAAGAAGGGAGAAAATAAAGAAAATGCCACTTGCTAATGGGAAATGCCAGAAAAAGCCTAGAGGAGGCTCTAAGTCAGCTCAGTAACAGGCCATTTACAGATGAAAGGGGAAGAAAGCTATGTTAGGGTCCCTGTCTGAAATTCCAACACTATGGTTGGAAAACACCAAAAAGAAGTAAAACACATTTGGAAATTGCTCAGCAACATGAGCTTATACTATGCTCCCTTGTCAGAGACTTGAGTCAGAGACATTTCTAAACCAGAAAGACGGAAAACAAGAGCCATAAATATACCATATGGAGTTTCCAATATTTGGTGCTTAGGGCATAATAAAAACCCTCAGAGCTATAAATGTAAGTTCTCGAGAGGCAATAAACATAGAAAAAGTAAAGGCAACTGCCCGCTAAGGTTAGATCGCTGACCTTCATGCTATAACACTTTCATTTTCCCCTCCAAACTACTTACAGGAATAACTGCGTAGACTGTATCTTTTGCTGCAAAATACTGCTGCCAAATCTGTACAAAAAAGAGAGGGTGTCTGTGACATGTGGATAATCTTTTCAACCTATGCCAAGAAATGGTGACAGCTTTCATTGCTCAGAGTAACATGCTATTTGATAACAAGGAAGAAAACCCAACATAATACTTTTATTACTAATATATGATTACAAAAATATTTTATACCATCTACTCGCTAGATGATTAAACTGTAACTCTTAATAACAAATTCCTTTCAGACAAATAGATTTCATGGCCTTGTTAATCAGTTCTCTCAAGATGTGCCCGTATGTAACAGACACGTTCTCATATCTTCTCTTTTCCTTTGCAAAACCAGTATTCCCCAGCCAACTGTGGGCTTCTCAGACAGCCAGGGCATCAGTCATTCAGAACCGAGTTTCTGGACTCAGGTAGACCTGGATGGAAATCCCAGGTCCAGTCATCTGCTGGTCATACTACTTAGGACAAATTATTGAAAATCACTAAATAACACCAATATAATCATCAGTAAAATAGCAATAATATCAACCTGAGAGGATTACTGTGAAGACTAGGTGAAATAATATGTTTGTGCTTAATACAACAGAATTACAATGCAAACCAGAGCCAAGGTACTCTGAGGGCAACAAAAAGGCACTTAATCCAAGTTAGGTAATGAGTGCCAGAGGAGGGGAATACTTGAGCAATATTGTGAGGAATGATTAGGAGTTAGCCAGGTGAACAAGGAGGCTGGGAAGAAAACAGGAAGGATAGAAGACACACATTCTAAGCAGAGAATGACAGCATTAGCAAAGGCAGAGAAGTTGGGGAAGGCATCACAGCCTAGGTGACACCTGAGTGAGCTTTTGAAGGAGGCCACCCTCCTTTAGAGATGCTTTGCTTTGTCACTATTTTCATTAAGAATGGAGGGCCCCCTAACTGAAGATACCAATCAAAGTAAGATCTAACTAACACAGGATACAGAACTATTACCTCCCAGGACCTGACCACTGTCAATACAGCCAAAGGTTGCTTTGCCTTTTTTTTTTTTTTTTTTTTTTTGCATGTCAGACACTGTCTTTTCATTTTAAGGAGATCATATCCTGCTATTTTTATTTAATTTATATTGATAGATAGTTCATGATCAACACCGAAATTTGTAAGACAGACAAATGTTTCCTAACATAACTGACATTGGTTACTCAAAATTATAATGAACACAAATTTGTGTCTAAAATTATAGGCCTGAATGATATTTATATGCTCAAGCATCCTGGGCCTGGCTTCTCTCTCCCCTAAAGGACATGCTTGGTGTCCACTTTCTATTGGCATCTCTTCCCGAGGACATAGTTTGAGGTCTCCTAGAGACTTTGCATAAGCCTCTATTAACACAAGTTAGAACCCTGTGCTATTCTCATCTGTTTTTGTGTTTGTCCTTCTACTAGGCTAAAAATTCTTGAGAGTAGGGGATTCTCTCATTTATTTCTGTGTCTGGCATACAACTTGACATTTAATAGGTATTCAATAAATGGTTTTGTTGAAACAAAAAACAGCACACAAAGGAAACTCATGGCAATTGGCACAACTTCCCACCAGGGAATAGGATGCAGAGTCAAACAGACATGGGTTTGAGTCCCAGCTCTACCCTTATGTTACTTAATCTCTTTAAACCATAGTTTCTTCACTTGTAAATTGGAAATAATAGTACCTACACTTCCAGGTAGTTATGAGAATTTAATGCAATAGTGCATATGAAGCACTCAGTACCTGACACATAGTCTACTGCTTTTCTTATTATTTTTTCCTCAATATACCTAAAATACTTCATGGAATTACAAGGAATGTCAATAAATAGTTTATTATAGTCTAATTAGAGAAAGAAGAATCATAGAAATCAAAATTAAATAGCAATGCAAGGTGTATGGAATGACTAAAGAGATAGGATAGATTATGAGTACTTAGAAGGAAGGTATCCAGAAAGCTTCCTGAAGCAGGTCCCATAATAATAAGAGGACTCTGCATGGCAAAGCAAAGGAATACAGGAAGTCACTGAACATTTGCAAGCAGGTCACTGACATAGTGTTTATTTTTATTCATTTACTTAAAAACACAAATGCAGTACTTTACTCTGTGCCAGGCATGGTTCTATATGTTTTACAAATATGAGATCACTTAATTCCCCAAATAACTCTATGAGATAAGTACTATAGTTATCTCCACTCTGCAGATAGGGAAATGAAGGCCCAGAGAGGTTAACTAGCTTATCAAAGTCATTCACTTAGTAAGTGGCAGAGCTAGGACTTAAAACTGGTGGCCTGACTCTAGAGTCTGTGTTCTTAACCAATACACTATGCCTTCCCATAACGAAAGCAGAACTTTAAGAAGATTCAGCTAGTAAGGCTATGAAAGGTGGAGGAGCAGGGAAACCTATTTAGACAGACCATATAGTAAGGCAGGAACGCAATACTGATGGTTTTAAATAAGATCTGGGCAACAGGAATGAAACAGAAAGGGGTAATGTGAGTTGATTAGACATATAGGAGTAAAATCAAGAAGGACAAGCTTTCTTATGCCATCACATTTCATGTAACGTATCACTTTTGCTTTCTATGGCCACCTTTCATTTTGGCTAGAAAGAGGTGTCAAGAAGTGTACACTCCTTTCTACTTTCAGATCTGGCTCAAAGAGCACACGTTTTCACAAAGTGTGCCAACCCATTTTCATTCATTACCTGTCTTATTTCTTCTGCAGTTTTGTCTTTTACCATCTCAATGTTAAAGATTGAACTGAGAGTCTGAATGAGAAAATAAAAGGCAATTAATATCCACAATTAAAAAAATAAAACAGCTTAACTATCTGTAAGCCTTGTGGGAAGCAATAGGTCAGGACAGTGGAGCAGATCTTCAATAAGTACAGAATGTGTAGAAGAAAACCTGCGTGCTCAGAGAAGTAAACCCCTAAACTCAGGCAGGTTTTTACAGTGCTATTCCTGGGGCATATCTGTAAGTACTTTCCAAATGCTTTATCCTCACTAATGAGCACTGCAGCACTTTGTAGCTGGTAAGAGGAGAAAATCTGATTGTCACCTTTAATTGCTATTCTAGAAAGGGGTGGCTTCTTATTTGCAAATTAAATGAGTAAACATGCTTTGATCTTTTAAAACTACTTCCTATAGGAAGGAAGTATATCACTAGGATTTCCTTCATATTTCCTCTAGCACCCCCAGGACACATAATATGATAGAGGTTGTAACAAGGACATAAAAATTTTTAGAAATATTTCTCATCTCCGGGATCCCTGGGTGGCGCAGCGGTTTGGCGCCTGCCTTTGGCCCAGGGCGCGATCCTGGAGACCCGGGATCGAATCCCACATCAGGCTCCCGGTGCATGGAGCCTGCTTCTCCCTCCGCCTGTGTCTCTGCCTCTCTCTCTCTCTCTGTGACTATCATAAATAAAAAAAAAAAAAAAAAAAAGAAATATTTCTCATCTCCACAGCCGGAAAAAAAAAATCACAAAATCACTGAACCACAGTAAATATGTTCAAATCTGCAGTCTCTTGTTACAGATGTTCCGACTTCAGACTTAGATCTTTCATCTTTCAACCTACCTTGTCCTTAGTGAATCCTCTGCTCACAGGCTGTTTCCCCAAGGTGTCTGTCTGAAATATATGAGACAGGATATTTATTCATACCTTACTCATAAGAAAAAGACCACTACATGTGTGCAATATCTCATTTAGTAACTTGACACTTGAAAACTCACTTTTCTCCATCCTATACAGTAACTGTACACACACTGTTCTAGGAGTTATTGTTTGTGAGACTTTTCTATGACTCAGCTTTTGAGATACAGATAACAGAAGATTTCTTTGTTAGTAACTACCATATACTGGTATTGAGAGTCCATTCTATACCTGCCACTATGGATATGAAGTACTCCTTCCCAGAGTGAGGCCTGCTACATCCTTCCAGAATGAGGGTTTTCTGTGCTCTGCTCTCTGATCTGCTCAATGGTGTGCCACAAAGGAGGTGAGCAATGGAAAAATGAATTTTCGAAGGCGGCTTCTCACCTGTGACACACTTCTGATGGAAGGCATCCTCACCAGACTAGAGTCTTTTCAACTTACTCATAATATTCCCTCTATCTAATTAGTGATTATTTCTTCCTCTAGGCCACTATCTCTGATAAAGGCCACAGCCAGGAAATTCTATTATGAGGTTTCTGACAGTCGGGATGGGTTGTTCTAAGTCTTTCATTCAATTTCTCAGTTCAAGTCCAAGCCTTTCCAGAGAAGTACAATCTACAGCTGGGATTCTGAGACTGAAAAACTTGCCCATATAAAGTCCTGTCTTTCGTTATTCTGTGCCTTAAGGAATCGAAACTTTTCCTAAATGATGCCCACAGAATTGGCACCTATACATTAGACAAAAGTCTGGTGTAGAAAAATCTGTTGGATATACCCTCGTCTTTTTGGTCATATCCCTATGTAGTGGCAGCATCCTAATGCAGTCTGTCCTTCACACATAAACTTTGCAGAAAAAAGAAAATTGATTTCATTTTCATATCACTCACCTTCAGGTGCATTGTGAAAATAAAACAAATGAAACTCTCCATTTGCATAGCTGCCTTCACCTTTTAATCTCTAAGCCCGGTGTATTCTTTTCCCACAATGTCCCTCCAATCCATTCTTTATTCCCATTTGCGCTTATACAAATAACAAATTTAAGCTCCAAGTATAAGCTTATTGCATTTTATTTTGACCTAAGACACTACTTAAGAAGCAGCATTATTTTATGTATCAGAAAATTATTCCAATTAAATAATAAAACAAAATATCTTCATATCACATTAATTTTAAGACAACTCTGGAAATGTTAAAATACAAAAAAAAGAAATGAAATGTGGGCTTTAAAACCAATGAACTATAATAATTAAAATTATAGTTGAAAGTATGTGCCAAAAGTCTCAAGAGCACTTAATAAGACATTTAAATGAGTACTACTTCCCTCCAGATGCTTTGGAAATCTGTGTGAACCAACTTTTCTGTTACCACAAGAGTTGACTAGATAAGGACATCTGTATTTATGGGAGGGGAAGTGGTACCAGAACCTACAATCTTAAAAATGAATTCCACATAATGAAGAATTTTACCCCACCCTGCACAACTTTTCAGTGTCTGGCCAGATGTCCTTGTAATTGAAAAACCTTTTCAAGTTATCTGGGTTTACATTCTAACTCTGTTTTGCTTTCCCTTTCTTTTCTTCTTTTTTAAAATATGGCTTTAATAAACATTGAGTTTTTAATTTATATTTTTTATTATGTTTTTTAAAAGATTTTATTTATTTATTCATAAGAGACACAGAGAAGCAGAGACACAGACAGAGGGAGAAGCAGACTGCCTGTGGGGAGCCTGATGCAAAACTCGATCCCAGGACCCTGGGATCACAACCTGAGCCAAAGGCAGATGTCAACCACTGAGTCACTCAGGTGCCCCAAACACTGAGGTTTTTTTAGAAATGCAACTACTATATAACTTAAAAGAAGATTGCACATTGTGGAATCTCATGAGGAGCACTGACAACACTGCTCATGGTTTAGGAATTTTAATTTTTCTTATTTTTAATTTTTAAAAAATATTTTATTTATTTATTCATGAGACACAAAGAGAGGCAAAGACACAGGCAGAGGGAGAAACAGGCTCCCTGCAGGGAACCCACGACCCTGGGATCACGACCTGAGCCAAAGGCTCAAGGCTCAACCACTGAGCTACCCAAGCATCCTGTCCCAGTTTAGGCTTTTTTTTTTTTTTTTAATTTATGATAGTTACACAGAGAGAGAGAGAGAGAGGCAGAGACACAGGCAGAGGGAGAAGCAGGCTCCATGCACTGGGAGCCCGACGTGGGATTCGATCCTGGGTCTCCAGGATCGCGCCCTGGGTCAAAGGCAGGCGCCAAACCATTTTAAAAGTAATAACACAACACCCCTAAAACCAGTCAGCATTTGCTGTCTATGTATTTACGATAATTTCACATATAGGTGAGAGAGCCTCTGATGACTGCATTAGGTTTCACAGAATAGTTGTGCTCAAGAACTTTATAAAGTTCACTTATAAAAATTTCACTTATAGAGAAATTTCACTCATATCATCTACAAAATAAGTATTTTGTTAAAAAGTTCTTTCCTTGGGGCATCTGGGTAGCTCAGTTGGTTAAGCATCTAACTCTTGGTTTCAGCTCAGATCATGACCTCATGGGTCCTGAGATGGAGCTCCACATCAACCCTCCGCACTCAGCAGGGAATCTCCTTGAAGATTCTCTTCCTCTGGGGACGCCTGGGTGGCTCAGCAGTTGAGTGTCTGCCTTTGGCTCAGGGCATGATCAAGTCCCACCTCGGGCTTCCTACATAGAGCCTGCTTCTCCCTCTGCCTGTGTCTCTGCCTCTCTCTCTCTCTGTGTCATTCATGAATAAATAAAATTAAAAAAAAAGAAAAGATTCTCTTCCTCTGCCCCTTCCTCCATTCTCATGTGTACTCAAATACACGCACTCTCTTTCAGGGTCCTGGGATCCGATCCTGCATGGGGTTCCCTGCTCAGTGGGGAGTCTGCCTCTCCCTCTCCGTCTGGACCTGTCCCACCAGTGCTAGTGTTCTTTCTAGTAAATAAAGAAATCTTAAAAAAAAAAAAACCTAAAAGTTCTTTCCTTTATATTACAGCTAGGGCATTATATTGATTTTTTTCCCCTTGAAATTATGTGTACTAGTGGGTTACATTGTCTACTTTTCACTTGAGGGTACAAAATGGAGAATTAAATTTTTTTATAAGAAAGGCTCATGTGGTAGGGAGCCAATGACTCAGAGTAAAGAAAAGGCTTTGCAAATGGAGTCATTAGCAGCCTTCTATCTAGCTAGGTAAGAAACACGGTAAGTCATTATTTACCCAAGAGTTGCCATAATTTAAGTTACATCTTGATTTATGTTTGCATCTTGTCATTATGAAGTTGAATTGCTAAGTCTGTTTACAAAAGGGGGCAAAAGGCTTTCCCAGTCATACTGAAAGTTTGTAATACAGTAATACTTCCAAGAGCCACTGATTGTAACATTGGCACTATAAATGTTTATTATAGGAAATTACATTTATTAAAATATTTGTAGTAGAGACTTGTTTGTTCACATAAAGTTCTAAACTATGTTTGTCATAGGAGGTTGAATTTGCTCCCCAAATTAAGTGACTTGCTTTTGTTCTAATGAACTTAATCAGTTATTAAAAGATTGAGTGGATACTCTTTTTTTTTTTTTTAATTGAGTGGCTACTCTTAAATTTAGAATACTCAAGGCAAAAAAACTTACTGTCCAAATTAAATAGACATCCCTCTTTCTAAAACATAGTGCAGAATCCCAATTTTCCACTGTATGTTATTTCAGGCCCAAACTGCCCATACCTGGATTATTACATATACTTCCTGGTTTTAGCCTCTCCCACTCCAATTCGTTCTGTGTACCAGAACAAATGTGTACTAACCAATACTAAGTATTTTTCAAATTATAGATTGTGAAATCAATTTACTGGATTGTGGCCAAAGATTTTTAAGGGAAAAAAAAGTGCATTGCATGTAGTAAAAGCATTGTTTTATAAAAACTCTGCTTCAAAAAAAAAAAAAAAAACCTCTGCTTCAGCTACAGTCATATACAATTGTGTGTACTGAACTGCAGTGTAAAATACATTTCTTACTGTGTATCATGATCAAAAAGTTTGAAAAGCACTGTACAAAAAAAAGCACCATGCTTTTCCCCAGCTCTGATTCTTGTCTAAGGATAAGAGTAGCTATTAAGCACTTTTTTTCCCCTAATCCCTAGAACCCACTGCCATGTGTGCTTTGCCTTGACCTACTGCACCCCCCCGGAGCTTGGATTGCCTTTTTCATCCCTTTAGATCTCTACCATGATTACAGTACCTGGCCAGAAAGAGCAGGATACCATTTATGGATGGAGACTGAGCTGTGTAGAGAGAGGCTACGTTCAGTTCATCCAGCTGGCCCATCAGTGAGTCTACTCCCAGGATAGGGTTGAGGGATGGGGATGCAGTACACTGGCGAGCCAATAAACACAAAGAGGGTCTTACCTTCTGTTCTACACATCTGATGAAGTCACCTTGCTTGGAGTGTCCCACTGGCTGCTTCCGAAACTCAATGCGCTTTTCTAGTCGGGATTCAAAAGCAGCTGGGTCAGACCTGATTAAAGGTAAACCAAAAGTGAAACCACTTGGGACATTTTGAATTTGGAAATAACAAAGCATCATGTTCCACTTCCAGAGAGAGAAAGAAAGAGAGAGAGAAAGAGAGAGAGAGAGAGAGAGAGAGAGAGAGAAGACACAGGCATTCAATAGCAAAGGATTTGATCCTTTGATCTTCCAGATCAAGAAACGGGACAAGGAAATTCAGTTATTTACTATTAATCTTCAAGGGGCCTGTATAACATTCTTGTCTTGCAGGTTATTTCCTAGAGTGATGCAGAGCTTGGCCCCTCAGGTACTTATACTCTGGGTCCTTGGAATTCAAATCCTCAAGATGGGAAGGGGACTTTGAAGTTATCTTGCTTGCTCATCCTTCCTACTCAAGCAGGAATCCAATAGCATTCCTACTAGGTGTCAAGCTTTTACTTGAATACATCTAGCTCTTAGACATCTTCACCCCATTCAGAGGTTCAACATCTGTTAATCCAGATCCAGATGATTTAGAGGTTTTAAAAACAGTGAATTCTGGGGCAGCCCTGGTGGCGCAGCGGTTTGGCGCTGCCTGCAGCCTGGGGTGTGATCCTGGAGACCCTGGATCGAGTCCCACGTCGGGCTCCCTGCATGGAGCCTGCTTCTCCCTCTGCCTGTGTCTCTGCCTCTCTCTCTGTGTCTATGAATAAATAAATAAAATCTTAAAAAAAATAAAATAAACAGTGAATTCTGTAGGATAAGATTTAGCACCTGAGTTTCTCCCTAACTCTCTCTCCAAAGAATTTGCTCCGGCAGATGAATTATCAGAGCTTGTCCTTTATGTTAAAATGAAGCTGGTCTTCAAGCCTAATGTGTAGTTGGGCTGGGCTGCCATACTTAAGAATTCTTCAATGTGATATTTGGCCCTGTACACTTTGGGGAAGACATCAAACAGGGATTACAGCTCCATGAGACCTGTAGTGTCATAGGTCTGCAGGATCCAAGGACATCCTGATCACTTCTCTGGTAGACTGCTTCCTGATCAAGGCATCATATGGAGCCCCTCTTCCATAAAACTCAGTTCCAGAGGTGACATCAAGCACTACTCCCTTCATGCCATTACATGGGCAGATCTTCTTCCTCCCCTCCGTTACAGGCCACCAACTCAGTGCAAAGTCACTCCAGGGATCCTGTCCTATGGGGTGTGGCACCTGCTCCACTAGGGCTGTAAACGCTAGGACCAGGATTAGTGCTGCAAGCATCCACAGCCACACCTGGGCCTGCCATGGTGAGTGGACAGAGTGAAGAGTGGCCTAAGTCTGTGCATTCCTACCTTGGACATCTTTTATCATTAAAAATGTTCTGAGCCTAAATCTATCCAATCATATCTTCACACTCAGGACAAGAAAAAAATGTATAATCCCTTTCATCTGAGTACTTGAAAATTGCTCTTGTCGCCCCCTAAGTTTTTCTCTAGGTCAAATTTCCTTAGTTCTTTTGGCCTCTCTTCATATATGTGATTTGTGAATATTTCCTCACTATAAAGCTGCTCTCTGGACACCCTCCAGTTTGTCCATACTCTAGATACAGTAGGTCTACAGGTAGATCAAATACTCCCAATTCACTGGTGCAAAGTGTGACGCAAAAATCCAGATACTAGGCTTAAGGGGTCAACAGGGCACATAGCCTTATCCCACTGTTGATTCACACCAAACCTGTGGCTGGTGCTCCAAGAGCCCAGGTTTTAGTGAATATAGAGAGACTGACAGACTCTGCAGGATTAAGAACCTTGTATGGAAACTAAGGAAGATGGACATTATCTAGTCAGTGAGGGTGCTTTGGAAAGCTCACTCTTTAGAAGATAAGAGTATGTGTAAATATTGATGGGAATGATCTGGTGGAGGAGTAAAACCATTCCCTTCATTGGTTCATGAGTAAGAGTGAATGGGAAGTATTCAGAGTCTGAGTAGACAATTCTCCTAAGATGCCTGCCTGTGAAAGGGAAGAAAAGCCTGGAGGGGAATGTAGGTCAAGAAAAGGCTTTCAAGAAGGAAATCCTTGAGTGTATTTGAATACTGCTGGAAAGAGCGCAAAAAACGTTCATGCCTTTACTGACATTTTTCAGAAAGGGAAGAAATATCACCACGGCAGCAGTGAGATGGACTGGGGTGAAGTGGGGCAGGCTCGCTAGGGGACGACTGCAAGAGTCCAGAAGATGATGGAGGAGTAAATGAAGGCCATGGAAGTAGAGAGGAGACAAAACTCAAAGTTACAGGGCACAGTTCCCGGTTTTCTTCCTAAGACAGCTGCCTGCCTACCTGCCAGATTCTCGCCCGGGCCCCTCTAATCCCCTTTCACTCCTTCAGCTCTGTCCACCTCCACTCTTCAGACCCTCCCTGGGCCCCCTTACACCCGCCCACCTCGAGCCTCTGGATCTCCAAGTCCTTTTATCTGGAAGCTGAGGGGTAGTGTAAGGAACCCTGGATCCCAAATCAGATGAATCCCAAGCAGCCCTGTGGCCTCTGGCAGGTCTCGGACTCTGTTTCCTCCTCTTAAAGACAGGCTTCAAGGGCCGGTCCAACTGTGAGCCCAGTAGTCCGGGAGCCCTGCTCCCTCCCCCCAGCTTCCTTCCCTGCAGTCGGGGCTGCGGCCTGAGGCCTGGAAACGGAGCTCCCGGCCAGGCCTCAGGGACTCAGCATGCGACCCCGCCTAAGTCGCGCCCCGCTATGGAAGGCTTCACGCTCCCATTCTACAAGCAGGGCAGGTGTTCTGGAAACGGCGGTTCCATCCGGGCTGACGCAGGATCCCGCCGCGGCGCCTGGAGAACTTGGGCGCGGGGCAGGGCGCGGGGCAGGGCGGGAGCCTGGGCCCCGCAGGGCCGCCGAGGGCCGAGCCGCAGCGCGACGTCAGCCCGCCACGCCGCTCCTCCGCGCGGGCAGCTCCCCTCCGGGCGCCGGCACCGGGCCGCACGGGGTCCTCGAAGCGCCGCAGGCGTCGGACGCGGCCGCCCCTTCCCTTCCCTTCCCTTCCCGCCCGCCGCCCGCACCTGCGCAGCTGCTGGATCTTGTCCCGGTAGCGGTCGTAGAAGGGGTTGGCCTCGAGCTCCGCCCCGACCCCGCCGCCGTCGGCCCGGCCCGAGCCGCGGCGCACCGGGAACACGCGCAGCTGCGCGGCGGACACGAGCCCCAAGCCCAGGGCGCGGCTGCGCACGGCGCACAGGCCCCGGTACCGCCCGGCCACCTGCAGCACGGCCGGGCCCGTGCCAGCCGCCGCCACGGCCGCCATTGCCGCCGCCTCCTCCGCCTCCTCGTCCGCGGGCGCGGCGGCCTCAGCTTGCTCGCGCGCCTGCTCCATCGCGCTCCGGGTCCGCCGCGCCCGCGCTCCGGCCCCGAGGTTCCGCGCGCGCAGGGTTCCGGGGCCCCGGCCCCCCGCCCCCCGCCCGGATGCAGAGGCCGCCGCGCTCCGTCCGCCCCTGGAAGCCGTCTCCCGGCGCTCTGGGTGCCCTTCAGCATCTGGAACCCTGCGAGATGCCAGCCTTGTCTCCGGACATCCTCCTTGTCCCGGACAAGCCTTTATTTTGGCTGGTTTCTCTAGATTTATGTATTTGTCTGAGAGAGAGAGAGACAGAGCACAGGCGGGGCAAGGGAGGGGGAGAAGCAACTCCTCTCGCCGAGCTGGGAGCCCGACAGCACCCTGGGATCATCACCCGAGCCACCCCAGGCGCCCCTCTTTTGGCTGCTTTTGATTCTTGTAATGCTCTTTCCTTCACCTCTGTTGACCCAATACCACCATCTTCTTCATCCCCTTGAACCAAGTAGGATTTCCCGGTGTCAGACACAGAGACCCCAACATCTGTGTCTCACCTGCTGCCAGCCCTGGGGCAAGCCCACTGCAGTGGCATCGACCAGTTTGCCTTCGTGGAAGTCCTTGTCTGGGTCTTACTGGTAGAAACCCCGCCGGAATGGTGGACTCCCTGGGGGCAGGGCCAGGGCCAGGGCCTCCAGCCTTTCTCAGGCCACCCTGCACTCATAGGCCCTGGCCTGTGCTGGAAGTAGTGTGGTGGACTCTGAGACTAGGAAGTCCTTCCAGTGTGCTCACCTATACCTGCCTCAGGATCCTTGCACTGGTTGATGATCCCTCTGCTCAGATCTGCATCAGCCATTTATGGTTCAGTTCATAAGTCAGCACCTCAAAGGTATTTTTCTTGATGGACACTGTCCCTTTATATTCTTTATCCCATTACGTTATTTTATCTTCTTCATAGCAGTTATGACCATCGGAAATGCTTAGGTATTTATTTTCTTGTTTACTAATTCATGGATCTTACATTCTAGTGGGATGAGGGACAAAAAATAAAGTTGACCCTTGAGCAACATGGGTTTGAATTGCACAGATCCACATACACGTGGACTTTTAACAACACTGTAAATGTGTTTTGTCTTATGATTTCTTTTTTTAAAATTTTTATTTATTTTTTGTCTTATGATTTAACATTTTTCTTTTATCTAGCTTATTTTATTTGTAAGAATATAGTATATAAGAGATGCCTGGGTGCCTCAATCAGTTCAGCATCAGACTCTTGATCTTGGCTCAGCTCATGATTTCGAGGTCCTGGGATCGAGCCCTTTGACGGGCTCCATGCTCAGCTCAGAAATCTGTCTGTGTCTCTCTGCTCCTCCCCACTGCTTGTGTACACGTGCTTTCTCTCTCTCTCAAAATTAAAAATAAACCTTAAAAAAGAATACAATATATAATACATATACATAATATGTGTTAATCAACAGCTTGTGTTATTGGTAAAGTTTCTGGTCAACAGTAGGCTATTAGTAGATAAGTTTGAGGGAGTCAGAAGTTGCACATGGATTTTTCAATTGTGCAGAGGTCATAGTCCCTAATCCCCATGTTGTTCAAGGGTCAGTTGTAATGTTAGATAATGATACATGTTATGCCAAAAAACGAAGCAGGCTGAGAGAGATGGAGATAAGAGGACACTTGAGCAGAATGCTGACGGAAATGAGGGAATCATCTGTCTGGATATCTGGGAGAAGAGCCTTTCGGATTGAGGGAACAGCAAATGCCTTGATGCAGGAGCATGCTTGCCCTATTTGTGGAATAGCTAGGAGGTTCTTTTTTCTTTTTTAAGATTTTATTTATTCAATCACGAGAGATGAGAGAGAGAGAGAGAGAGAGAGAGAGAGAGAGAGAGAGAGAGAGAGGCACAGACACCAGCAGGGGGAGAAGCAGGCTCTATGCAGGGAGCCCGATGTGGGACTCGATCCCGGGACTCCAGGTCCAGGATCACGCCCTGTGGCGAAGGCAGACACACAACCCTGAGCCACCCAGGCATCCCTAGCAAAGAGGTTCTTATGTGAAGAGGTATGGGGAGGGGTAGTTAGATCACTTCGGGCTCTGTAGACCTTGCTTAAGGATTTTGGTTTTTATTCTGAGTAAGGGGAAAAGGCACTGTAGGTTTTGAGCAGAGAAATAACATGTTATTTTTTTTTTTAACCTACTTGTTAAAAGGATCATTCTGGCTTCTGGCAAAATACAGTGTTGGGGGAGCAAGGATGGAAGCTCTCCCAAGGTGACCAGTTTGTCCTAGTTTACTCAAGACTTTCCTGGTTTTAGTGTAGAAAATCATATGTCCTGGAAAACCTCCTCAGTCCCAGGCAACCGGGTCTCCCTGTAGGGTGACCAGTACTCCAAGCAGGGGAGGGTGGTGCATAGAATGCAGTAGTAGTGGCGGGAAAGTAGTCACATTCCAGATGTGTGTTGAAGGCAACGCCTAATGATTGTGCTAACAGAGTGAACGTGGCTGTGAGCAAATGAAAGGAGCTGAGGGTGACATCCAGGCTTTTGGCCTGAACAACTGGAAGGGCAGAGTTGCCATTTACAGAGAGGAGGAAGGCTGGGGTAGATTTTGGAGGATGGATGATTGGGAGTCTGGCTTTGGGCATGTTCATTTGAGATAACTTGATAAACTTAATCCCCTTAAAGGTAGGCATGTCAACCTGACTGTGAGGTGAATGAGTCCAAAGTCCTGAGGAGCAGTTTGGGCTGGAGATAGAAGGCATGAGCTGTTAGTGCCTGTGTAACACTTAAAGCCATGAGTCTGGATGAGACCACTGACGGAATGAAAGTGGAGGGAGGGCTGAGGCCTGGAGCACGCTGGGATTTAGAAAGCAGGGAAAAGAGAAATCAGCAATGAGACTGAAAAGCAGGAGCCAATGAGATAGGAGAGCCAAGCAAGCAGAACCTGGAGGAAAATCCACACTGAATAGTGCCCCACATCACACGCCGGGGGTGGGGGGCTGCAGAGAAGAAGTAATAAAATGGTGCCAGTAGCTGAGCTGGCCCAGGGGTGCAACCCAGGGCTTCACTAGGGAAGGGTTTTCTAACTGGACCACCTCAGGATGTGCCGCGAGTCTCCCACTCAGGGGAGTCTTGTGGTGCCAGCTGCTGAGGAGGGGAGATCTACCCCCCCAACTCTCAAAGTCCCTTCAAACTGGAGATGATGGGATTTGGGGAGGCCAATAGAAACAACTGTCCCAGAGTAAGAGGACTGAGCTGGGCTTGGAAGACAAGCAGGTGTTCACCCAGGGGGTAGCGGGGAGGGCACTTCTAAGTAGAGGAGCAGTATGAGCAAAACGCCAGAGATGTGAATAGGCCAGGTATGTTCAAGAGTCTGGCTGGGTCAGAGCATAAGGTGTATGAAGGATAGGGAGGAAGGTGAGGCTGGAAAGAGATGTAGGGCTGGCTGGCAGGGAGCTCCCACAGGGCCTGAGGCCCAGGAAATATTGACTAACACCTATTGAAGGAAGGTAACTAAACAAGAGATTTTAAGAGTGAAGGATGGAGGTGCTGATCATTTAGTTGCCTTCAGCAGATTTTCTCCTGTGGCTTGGTTATAGAAGTCTTGAAGGCAAGGCTGCCCAAAGTTGTGTGTGCTCCCTGCCCTGCTCCCCACTGGTGACAGGTGTCCTTCAACTGTTTCTTAAAGCCCAGCAACATGGATAGACCTCTAAGACACATGGGGGCCTCTCTGAGAGTTCACCATAAGGGGTGGAGGGCAGACAATTCGGTGGGGGGATCAGTCCCAGGCAGAGACACACTAGGCCTAGGAGACACCATTGGATGGAATCTCTTCCTTCTGTTAACCCAAGACCTCATAAGCACTGCCCCTAGAATGTTTAATGCTCAGAACCCAGTGACCTCAGCTTTAGTCCCAACAATGGGACTAAGCACTCCAGGGCCTTCTATTGGCTGGGCAGATGGGTAAGTGAGCTCCTTCTCCCCAGAGCCATCAGCTGGGTACCAAGGCTCGACCTTATGGATTCCCAGCAGGAGGATCTGAGCCTCCCTGGTGGTAAATGCCCCTTCAGTCTCTGTCCCTTACCCTGTACCTTAGCTTGGGGCAGATACTCAGGGAAGACCTTTTACATGGATGGGGTGGTGGCTGCTTGCGTGGAGGAGTGCTAAGCAGTTAGGATATTGTTTCCTCTAGGAAACTAGGGATCGGTGGCAGAGAATCATTGTTTCTCCGCTGAACCAGAAGGGGGTTACTATGAATACCCCAGGCCATCACAGCTGAATGGGTATGTGGGTATGATGGAATAGGATGGGACACCGGTGTCCCTGTCACCTATAAACTCTTGCTTCCTTGATGGGCTTTGCCATTAGTAAGGTTTCTCAAATCGGATTGGATGGGTCCAGGGTTGGGAGCAAGAGGCTCGACTGAGTCTGGACAGGTCATGCTTTCTCTAGACCTAGCTTTCCTTATCTTGCCTTGCCTCTTTTTCTTTCTTGCCTTAGTGTGGGTCTCATTGTACTTTGGATTCCTGGGGCTGTGTTCTGTGGCAACTGGTGGCTGCATTCTCTTTCTGCACTGGAGGAAGAACTTGAGGCGGGAAGAGCGTGCCCAGGCATGGGTGGAGGTGATGAGAGCCGCCACGTTCACCTACAGCCCACTGTTGTACTGGATTAACAAGCGTCGGTATTATGGCATGAACACAGCCATCAACACGGGGCCTCCCCCTGCTGCCACCAAGACTGAGACTGAGGTCCAGAATTCAGATCCTCTATGGGAGTTGGACATCTCTGAGAGCAGGAGCTCTGTTGCCGAAGACAGCAGCCCCAAGGTGGAGGGCCCTGCCCTGCTACAACCTGCATTGCAGCCCCTACTTTCCCCAATGCTGCGGTCCCAGACCAGCTCTCCACTTCCAGTTCCCATCTTTCAGGAGGTGCCCTTTTCCATTTCCCTGTGCAACCTGCCTCCAGTGATGAACCACTCAGTCTCCTACCCTTTGGACACCTGTCCTGAAAGGAACATCCACTTCCATTCCCTACCCACGATGGCCCATGGAGACCACTGCTTCAATGCCAAGCCTTTTGCTTCAGAGTTGTAGCCTGCTTTGACGGCGGGAGCTGGAGGTATCAGGGGCAGAGCTGTAAAATGGAGCTAACCCAAGGGAGGTGGTATTAACAGAGGCCAGAGCCCATCTGGATGTCACATTATGAAAGACTGAAAAAAAAGCTCAAGGCTCCTTTGTGTCTCATTTGTTGTTAGAAGGCAATGTCCCTCCCCTGTTGGATGGGGGCACTTTGCAAACTGAGCTGAAGTTCACCAAGTCATAAAAAGGAACCAGAGGGTTGGCTGTGGGAAAAGAGTGAATCAGCAACATCCCTCTATTCAGTATTTAAGACCAAAAAAAAAAAAACCCCACATTCCAGACTGTGGGCCAGGTATCCAGCCAGGGGCACTGCTGTTCTGTGGGACATTAAAAATTGCTGCCACCAGAGAGCTGCTGGGGGTGCATGAGCTATGGCAATTCAGTGGCCATGTCACACGCAAAACAAGTCATGAGATCCACGAGCCACACTGCATTGCTGGCTGAACTGCATTCTTTACTGATGATGCACTGAGATCTTTTATGATTGTCTCTACATTAATACAAAAAAAATTGCCAAATGGACCTCACAATCCTCCTCTTATAAGGGGAGAGACAGGTTCCAAGGGCATTTGCTATATTGCTTTTATGTTGCAGAGCCAGGTCTCAATTTTATATCTGTCTAGCACCAAAGTTCTTGGTCTTCTCAGCAAACACCATGGTGTCCCTTCCCTAAAGATAAGTCGTTAGAAAACACTTGGCAAATGATTGTGTTTGTGTGTGTGTGTCTGCAGGGTGTAATTAATGTGGTCGATAGACTGGCTTAGGAGAAGGGCTGGTCACTGAACCCTCTAAAATTACATACAAAATGTTTTTTATTTTTATTTTTATTTTATTTTATTTTATTTTTTAAAGGGACAGATCCATTTCTTTTCTATTTATTTATTTATTTATTTATTTATTTATTTATTTATTTATTTATTTATTTATTTATGATAGTCACAGAGAGAGAGAGAGAGAGAGAGGCAGAGACACAGGCTGAGGAAGAAGCAGGCTCCATGCACCGGGAGCCTGATGTGGGACTCGATCCCGGGTCTCCAGGATCGCGCCCTGGGCCAAAGGCAGGCGCCAAACCGTTGCGCCACCCAGGGATCCCTTTTTTTTCTTTTTAAATTATCAAAGGGATCCATGGACCTTCCGAAAGTTAATATCCACTATATGGGGATATTAATTTCTGTGCAGTTTGGAAACAATCCTAAAAGCAGAGACAAAGAGAATATTGGCTATTTGGTTCCACTTTTTTTTTTTTTTTTATGATAGTCACACACACACACACACACACACAGAGGCAGAGACATAGGCAGAGGGAGAAGCAGGCTCCATGCACCGGGAGCCTGACGTGGGATTCGATCCTGGGTCTCCAGGATCGTGCCCTGGGCCAAAGGCAGGCGCCAAACCGCTGCGCCACCCAGGGATCCCTGGTTCCACTTTAAAGGAAGCCCAGCTCCACCCTAGGATATAAATTTTCCCCTTCACTTTGGGAATGAAGAAATCATCTCACCATATTTGTAAATGAGATAAGCTTTATGTAGTCACCCCTGAAGGGAAAGGCCCCCCCAGATCATGTATGTTTGCTTATGTGTGTGTAATCCCAGAATCCTAGTAAATATGTAGAATTTTTCTTTTTTTTTTTCCCTTGTGTGAAAAAGCCCTAGCCCCTATATGACCTCTCTCTTGTAATGGATTTCATTCTCCGCCCCACCACCTGTATAAAAGACAGTGGAACATTCCTTGTAAACATGCTTTTCTACTGAACCTTAAAAAAAAAACAAAACTCCAAGAACCAACCAAACAAAAAAACCCAACCAAGCAACCAACCAGACGAAAAACAAACAAACAAACAAACAAACAAACAAACAAACAAACAAACCTAAAACACAAAACACTAATAGAGACCAAGTGGAGTTTGGCTGATACAGAGAGACGAAGGGACTCCCTCTCCCTTTATCCCACTGCCTCTAGCCTGGCAGATGCCCAAGCAGCAGCCTTCACTTCTTCAGGCTAGATGCTGCAGTTCTTAAGGCAGATTCTTCACCATCTGTTAGTTCTTGCTTTTGAAAGGATAAAGGAGTCTATAAAAATAGGGATCAAAGCAGATTTTTGTTTTCTTAGTAATTGAAGGTATGAGGTGGGGGGAACCTTTAGTCACAGACACAGTAGGAGAAAAAGGAAATGTTTTATTTAGATAAATTAAAATAGCTGTATTACTGATATGAAATAAGCAAAGCGTAAGTCATAGAGACTTTGAATTCATTCACTTCCCAAAGGGAACTAAAATTGCTCATACATTACCAAAATAGCTCCACTAAAGCAAAGTAGATTTACGTCTCTTAATATGAGAAAACAACAAGGTAGGTTAGGTTCGTATAACAAACAATACACACTCTATAAAGTCTCAGGAATATCCAAATGCATTCTGGTTTGGATATGAAAGAAGGGACCACATCTAGCTGGTGTTGGTAAGTAAGCCAATGAGGTGTGTAGCAAACAAAAGCTGTCACTAAAAACAACTCAACAGCAAGCCAGTATGAGTATGAGCCCATCAACAGTCAAAGTCTTCAACTGTGACCGGCAAGACCAGCAGTGGAAGTGGGGGCAACAGAGTAATGTCCAGCAAAGCAACATAAAGTGAGGAAACACCAATGGAAGGAAAAGTAGCAGGTGAGGGGTGTCCTCTTCAGCTTTGCTGTACCAGACACATCCCTAAGTGCCAGGTCCCTCTCTGCCTTAAGATGACAATACACTTACCCCTAAACCAGGTTCTTTATTCCTTTGATTCTTCTCTTCCTGTAACACCTTTTTGGTCCTCTGATTTTTAGGGAGGATAATAATAATAAACATTATCCCAGATAATAAAGGCAAAAGAAAAGGACCAAGAAGCACTGCTTTGGGTAACAGGAAAGTAGCAATAGGAGCTGCCAAGGTGAAAAGGTAAAAGTATTTGAAACAAACCCCAAAATCCAATCTTCCTCTTAGAGCTGAGACTAGGGAGGCTTGAGTACAGCTCAAAAGTCACACGTCGGGTAAGACAACTTCCAAATAAAACACCCAAATTAACACTGAAGAACAAGCTCATCAAACTCAAGTCAATGAATCTCCTCAACCTGGAACAAAAGAGTTCCAGATACCCTCGTTCTGCCTGGGAGATAGGACAGCAGCACAGCAAGGGTATTCACAGTCTGAGAGTGTTGCAGGAACACCTGCCAAATGTGGTAGGGGAGAGGTACCAATACAGCTGGGATGGGAGCCACGTGAGCTTGCGGCGGGACGAAAGGTGATAAACTGAAAAACAAAACTGACTTCTCCAGGTATAGCTATATGATACGAAAGAAAAGTACAGACAACAAAGAGTTAAGGGGTCCTCAGAGTGTCTGTGAATAAGAATTTGAAACTCAAAAGGACAAGCTACATTACCCTCAAGTATATTTCATATAAATCAGTTCTTAAAAAAATACCTTCCAGGTACAGACACGCTATTTATGGTACAGTATATATAAATATAGCAGTATAATTCAGTTTATTGTTAGAATTTTATTTGGTTGTTACAAAATCTGTAAGGGTATATAGATTTCAAAAGGGGGAGGGCAGCATGGAAGGTAGCTAGAAGAAAAAGAGTTGTCTTCAAGTTACCTAAAGTGCCAGGTGAATTTTATGCTATATTTTAACCTTTCCAAGAAAGAAAAAAAGTTCAGATAGGTGAAGGAAGTATTGTCTTAAAACAAAAGAGAGAGAAGCATAAGCCATAATGAGGTAAATAGACACATTAGTAGGAAAAGACCTCATCTTGTTTTAACTAAATTTGAATACTTTCAGAAAAAAACAAATCAAGGTTAGCCAGTGGCCGAACTGAATATCACGTAAAGAAAAAAACAGCCCTTAAATGTTTAAGGGTGCTTGACAGAATCCCTGGGTAACAGGGTAACCTGGACAAAGTTAAAATGTGAATGAGCTCCACGAACGATGTCTGTGCCATGAAAGCTCTAGTTTCTCCCTGACTTGGCCTACAAAACAGTTACATTTCAGTTTTTCCTTTCATGTTGCCCAAAACCTTCTTCAAAGAATAGCATGTGCCCACGTGCACGCGCGCACACACACATGTGTAACATGGGTGTGTGATTCCTTCCAGTCTGGGGACCTTTTGTACCAGGTCTACAGAAGTCTTTAAGGGGAAGAGTATTGTGCTTGCTTATTATGAGCTATGAAAAAAACTTGCTGCCATCATGTGATGCCCCCTGCTCCAGGCCTGCCTGATACTGTTTGGCATCCTCTGGACAGAAGGCTTCTGGCTGCTTCTGAGCTGACAACTGTGAGGGAACCTGATATGATTTCAGATGCTGCACTTTACCACCTCTTTGGGGTCAGCCCACAGAGGAATGTACTAGATACTTTTTGGTAAGCCTTCCGGTAAAATCTCAAGGAGTTCCTCGGGTCAAAATGAGGGGCCAAGCCATCCCTTGCAGCTCCTCCTGGGTAGCTGGGCTGGCATAGCAGAGGATGCAGCCCTGCCATGCAGAATGGAACCTGGACCAGAGCTGAGAGTTGGCTACAGTTCTAAGAGAGGCTTGGGTCGGCGAGTGGGGGGAGACAACCTAGCTCACCTGGTGGAGAAAATGTAGCTCCCCACTGGATAACTCTAGGCTCATAAACCCTGAAATAGGATTAAAAGTGAGAAAGGCCCCCACCAAAACTTCTCTCATTCACAGGTTGGGACCAGCTGAGGTGGACAGGAACCTTTGTTCCTTTGCCAGAATCTTACTTTCCTGAGCCTGGAGGTAGCATGTGAAGGAGGTGCCTTAAGGAGACATGGACATAGTTTCAGCCGTTAACACGTTAGTGATTTTTAATAACAAGTCATTTGTTCACAGCCTGTTTCAAACCATTCTTCCGACCTCCCACAAAATATGCACAATTCTTTCTTTCATTTTAAATATTTACAAACAGAAAAGGTCTAGCTTTTAAAGGAAAGACATTTTCTGAGTCTGTATAAAGTGCAGCTAATTTAAGGCAAATTTATGTGAAATATAAAAGGTGGCTTACTCTCTATATACATTTTCCAGTTTTAAAAGATAAGGTCTCCTTCCCTAAAAAAAAAAAAAAAAAAAAAATGAGGGCTTGACTTTTTTTCTCGTTTTTGAAATTAAGATCTTTCTGGTTTTAGGAAATCATAGATTTCTGAATATAAGTAAAATGGCCTTCTTTTTTAAAAAAATAACTTTTTTTTATAGCTTTTTCAAACAAGTTAAAAGATGGCAATGTGTCTGCTACAGTAGTTTGGAGGACCAGAGGATCGATAGGTAAGTAAAAGGATTGTTTTTGTTAGATGAGTAGGTATTAGGTAGTCCTAGGTATATACCCATTTCTAAAAATATGCCTGATGAGCCTAGACACCTAAAGCTACCCTTAGCTCCAGGAAAGAATATCTTCCATCGCCATCAGAATCAAACGGTCTCAAGGTCTCTAGTCTTGGCATAGCAGAACCTAAGGAGTTCCAGATTTCCTGGTAGGTCAGCTTCCCATTCATGTCCTGGCCAGTCTTGTGGAATAAATCCTGAAGATCTGTCGAAAAGGAAATACAAAAAACTGTGTAAGTCCATATATAAAGGTAAATTTACTCATCAGTTTAAAAAAGTAGCCTCAGTTGAACTCAGAACACTAAAACCTATTTTGCAGCCTTTGTTTCCAAAAGGTAAGGCTTAGTATCTCAATTAAAAAGACAGATTCTTGATCCTTTAAGAATGAGAGGAACACTGGCATTATCCTTCTATCCAAAATAGAAGCAGTGACAGATATTACAACAGAAATGAATGGGTTGGCATTTTCTGTCCAAGGCTTTCCTTTCAAATTTGCCAGATTCTATTCTTTTTTTTTCCTAAGATTTTATTTATTTATTCATGAGAGACACAGAGAGAGAGAGAGGCAAAGACACAGGCAGAGGGAGAAGCAAGCTCCCTTTGAGGAGCCTGATATGGGACTCAATCCCAGGACCCTGGGGTCACGACCTGAGCCAAAGGCAGATGCTCAACCACTGAGCCACCGAGATGCCCCCGCCAGATTCTACTCTTATGTTGAATGGGCAAAAAAGGACTGGAAAGGCCTGAAGAGCTAATGATAGGAGCTGAGCCATAAAACAGATTATGGTATACTGTTGGTCAGAGTTACTATATGACTTAGCAATTCCATTCCTAGGTATGTACTCAAAAGAAATAAAAACATAAACTACATCAACACTGGTACATGAATGTTCATAGCTGCATTATTCCTAATGGCCAAAAAGTAGAAATAATCCAAATGTCCATCAACTGATGAATGGATAAAATGTAGTGTATATCCATACAATGGAATGTTATTTGGCCTTTAAAAAGGAATGAAATACCACCACATGCGACAACATGGATCGATCCTGAAAACATTACACTAAGTCAAAGAAGCATGCTGAAAGAAGCATATACAAAAGGTCATGGATCATATAATTCCATTTATATGAAGTACCCAGGACAGACAAATCCAAATATTTTGGTTGAAAGATTAGTGGTTGCCAGGGGCTAGGGGTTAGGGGAACAAGGAGTCACCAATGGGTACAGGTTTTCTTTTCAGGATGATAAAAAATTTCTGGAATTAGATAGTGGTGATGGTTGTAAAATGTGTGAATATACTAAAAACTACTGAATTATACATTTTTAAAGGGTGAATATTAAGGTATGTGGATTATAGCTCCATTAAAAAAAAAAAGCAGGAGGAGGGGCAAGATGGCTGAAGAGTAGGGTCCCCAAATCACCTGTCCCCACCAAATTACCTAGATAACCTTCAAATCATCCTGAATCTACGAATTCGGCCTGAGATTTAAAGAGACCAGCTGGAATGCTACAGTGAGAAGAGTTCGTACTTCTATCAAGGTAGGAAGCCGGGGGTGCGGGGGGGAATAAAGAAACAAAAGGCATCCAAGGGGGAGGGGCCCCGAGAGGAGCCGGGCTAAGGCCGGGGCGCGTGCCCCCAGGACAGGAAAGCTCCGTCCAGGAGAAGCAGGAGCTGCACCACCAATCTTCCCGGGTGGAAAGGCGCTCCCAGGGAGTTAGAGCAGGACCCAGTAGGGCGGGGATGCCCTCGGGCTCCCTGGGACACTAACAGACACCTGAGCGCCAGGGAGAGTGCACCATACCCCGCGGCGGAGCTCCCTAAAAGACTGCAGCGCCCACGGCTGGACCCGGAGCAGCTTGGAGGAGCTCGGGCGGCGGCTCTGCGCGGAGGGGTCTGCGCGGCCGGGAGCAGCTCGAAGGAGGCTCCGGCAGAGGAAGAGGCTCCGTGCGGAGGGGTCTGCGCGGCTCCGGAGCAGGTTGGAGGGGCTCGGGCGGCGGCTCTGCGGAGGGGGCTGCGCGGCCTGGAGCGGGAATCCAACAGCACAGGCCCGGAGCACAGGGCGCTGGGACACAGCCCTGGATCCGGCCTGCCCCCAGGACAGGCAGAGGCCGGGAGGGCCCAGCACAGCAAGGACGCTCCTGCCCCGCCCTGGAGCCTCCAGGCCCTGCAGACGGAGAGCTCCGTAGTTACTCTGTAGTTACTGCGGGAGCTGAATCCAGGGCTCCAGAGCTGGCCGCTGCCACTGGGGTTGTTCCTTCAGGAGCCTCACAGGGTAAACAACCCCCACTGAGCCCTGCGCCAGGCAGGGGGCAGAACAGCTCCCCCAAGTGCTAACACCTGAAAATCAGCACAACAGGCCCCTGCCCCAGAAGACCAACTAGACGGACAAGTTCCAGGGGAAGTCAAGGGACTTAAAGTATACAGAATCAGAACATACTCCCCCGTGGGTTTCTTTTTTTTTTTTTTTTTTGCTTTTTGATTTCTGTTTGCTTCCCCCACTCTTTTTTCCCCTCTCTTTCTTTTTCTTTTTCTTCTTTTTTTCTGCCTTTTTCGTTTTCTCTTTTCTTTCCTTCTCTCTCTCCTCTCTTTTTCTCCTTTTCCCAATACAACTTGTTTTTGGCCACTCTGCACTGAGCAAAATGACTAGAAGGAAAACCTCACCTCAAAAGAAAGAATCACAAACAGTCCTCTCTCCCACAGAGTTACAAAATCTGGATTACAATTCAATGTCAGAAAGCCAATTCAGAAGCACTATTATACAGCTACTGGTGGCTCTAGAAAAAAGCATAAAGGACTCAAGAGACTTCATGACTGCAGAATTTAGATCCAATCAGGCAGAAATTAAAAATCAACTGAATGAAATGCAATCAATCCAAACTAGAAGTCCTAACGATGAGGGTTAACGAGGTGGAAGAACGAGTGAGTGACAGAGAAGACAAGTTGATGGCAAAGAGGGAAACTGAGGAAAAAAGAGACAAACAATTAAAAGACCATGAGGATAGATTAAGGGAAATAAACGACAGCCTGAGGAAGAAAAACCTACGTTTAACTGGGGTTCCCGAGGGCGCCAAAAGGGACAGAGGGCCAGAATATGTATTTGAACAAATCATAGCTGAAAACTTTCCTAATCTGGGAAGGGAAACAGGCATTCAGATCCAGGAAATATAGAGATTCCCCCCTGAAACCAATAAAAACCTTTTAACACCTCGACATCTAATAGTTAAGCTTGCAAATTCCAAAGATAAAGAGAAGATCCTTAAAGCAGCAAGAGACAAGAAATCCCTGACTTTTATGGGGAGGAGTATTAAGGTAACAGCAAACCTCTCCACAGAGACCTGGCAGGCCAGAAAGGGCTGGCAGGATATATTCAGGGTCCTAAATGAGAAGAACATGCAACCAAGAATACTTTATCCAGCAAGGCTCTCATTCAAAATGGAAGGAGAGATAAAGAGCTCCCAAGACAGGCAGGAACTGAAAGAATATGTGACCTCCAAACCAGCTCTGCAAGAAATTTTAAGGGGGACTCTTAAAATTCCCCTTTAAGAAGAAGTTCAGTGGAACAATCCACAAAAACAAGGACTGAATAGATATCATGATGACACTAAACTCATATCTCTCAATAGTAACTCTGAACGTGAACAGGCTTAATGACCCCATCAAAAGGCGCAGGGTTTCAGACTGGATAAAAAAGCAGGACCCATCTATTTGCTGTCTACAAGAGACTCATTTTAGACAGAAGGACACCTACAGCCTTTAAATAAAAGGTTGGAGAACCATTTACCATTCGAATGGTCCTCAAAAGAAAGCAGGGGTAGCCATCCTTATATCAGATAAACTAAAATTTACCCCGAAGACTGTAATGACAGATGAAGAGGGACACTATATCATACTTAAAGGATCTATCCAACAAGAGGACTTAACAATCCTCAATATATATGCCCCGAATGTGGGAGCTCCCAAATATTTAAATCAATTAATAACCAAAGTGAAGAAATACTTAGATAATAATACACTTATACTTGGTGACTTCAATGTAGCTCTTTCTATACTCGATAGGTCTTCTAAGCACAACATCTCCAAAGAAACGAGAGCTTTAAATGATATACTGGACCAGATGGATTTCACAGATATCTACAGAACTTTACATCCAAACTCAACTGAATACACATTCTTCTCCAGTGCACATGGAACTTTCTCCAGAATAGACCACATACTGGGTCACAAATCAGGTCTGAACCGATACCAAAAGACTGGGATTGTCCCCTGCATATTCTCAGACCATAATGCCTTAAAATTAGAACTAAATCACAACAAGAAGTTTGTAAGGACCTCAAACACGTGGAGGTTAAAGACCATCCTGCTAAAAGATGAAAGGGTCAACCAGGAAATTAAGGAAGAATTAAAAAGATTCATGGAAACTAATGAGAATGAAGATACAACCATTCAAACTCTTTGGGATGCAGCAAAAGCAGTCCTAAGGGGGAAATACATTGCAATGCAAGCATCCATTCAAAAACTGGAAAGAACTCAAATACAAAGGTAACCTTACACATAAAGGAGCTAGAGAAAAAACAGCAAATAGATCCTACACCCAGCAGAAGAAGAGAGTTAATTAAGATTCGAGCAGAACTCAACGAAATCGAGACCAGAAGAACTGTGGAACAGATCAACAAAACCAGGAGTTGGTTCTTTGAAAGAATTAATAAGACAGATAAACCATTAGCCAACCTTATTAAAAAGAAGAGAGAGAAGACTCAAACTAATAAAATCATGAATGAGAAAGGAGAGATCACTACCAACACCAAGGAAATACAAACGATTTTAAAAACATATTATGAACAGCTCTACGCCAATAAATTAGGCAATCTAGAAGAAATGGACGCATTCCTGGAAAGTCACAAACTACCAAAACTGGAACAGGAAGAAATAGAAAACCTCAACAGGCCAATAACCAGGGAGGAAATTGAAGTCATCAAAAACCTCCCAAGACACAAAAGTCCAGGGCCAGATGGCTTCCCAGGGGATTCTATCAAACGTTTAAAGAAGAAACCATACCTATTCTACTAAAGCTGTTTGGAAAGATAGAAAGAGATGGAGTACTTCCAAATTCGTTCTATGAGGCCAGCATCACCTTAATTCCAAAACAAGACAAAGACCCCACCAAAAAGGAGAATTACAGACCAATATCCCTGATGAACATGGATGCAAAAATTCTCAAGAAGATACTAGCCAATAGGATCCCACCACACATTAAGAAAATTATTCACCATGACCAAGTAGGATTGATCCCCGGGACACAAGGCTGGTTCAACACTCGTGAAACAATCAATGTGATTCATCATATCAGCAAGAGAAAAACCAAGAACCATATGATCCTCTCATTAGATTCAGAGAAAGCATTTGACAAAATACAGCATCCGTTCCTGATCAAAACTCTTCAGAGTGTAGGGATAGAGGGAACATTCCTCGACATCTTAAAAGCCATCTACGAAAAGCCCACAGCAAATATAATTCTCAATGGGGAAGCACTGGGAGCCTTTTCCCTAAGATCAGGAACAAGACAGGGATGTCCACTCTCACCACTGCTATTCAACATAGTACTGGAAGTCCTAGCCTCAGCAATCAGACAACAAAAAGACATTAAAGGCATTCAAATTGGCAAAGAAGAAGTCAAACTCTCCCTCTTCACAGATGACATGATACTCTACATAGAAAACCCAAAAGCCTCCACCCCAAGATTGCTAGAACTCATACAGCAATTTGGCAGCGTGGCAGGATACAAAATCAATGCCCAGAAATCAATGGCATTTTTATACACTAACAATGAGACTGAAGAAAGAGAAATTAAGGAGTCAATCCCATTTACAATTGCACCCAAAAGCATACGATACCTAGGAATAAACCTAACCAAAGAGGTAAAGGATCTATACCCTAAAAACTATAGAACACTTCTGAAAGAAATTGAGGAAGACACAAGGAGATGGAAATATATTCCATGCTCATGGACTGGCAGAATTAATATTGTGAAAATGTCAATGTTACCCAGGGCAATTTACACGTTTAATGCAATCCCTATCAAAATACCATGGACTTTCTTCAGAGAGTTAGAACAAATTATTTTAAGATTTGTGTGGAATCAGAAAAGACCCCGAATAGCCAGGGGAATTTTAAAAAAGAAAATCATAGCTGGGGGCATCACAATGCCAGATTTCAGGTTGTACTACAAAGCTGTGGTCATCAAGACAGTGTGGTACTCGCACAAAAACAGACACATAGATCAATGGAACAGAATAGAGAACCCAGAAGTAGACCCTGAACTTTATGGTCAACTAATATTCGATAAAGGAGGAAAGACTATCCGCTGGAACAAGCCAGTCTCTTCAATAAACGGTGCTGGGAAAATTGGACATCCACATGCAGAAGAATGAAACTAGACCACTCTCTTTCACCATACACAAAAATAAACTCAAAATGGATGAAAGATCTAAATGTGAGACAAGATTCCATCAAAATCCTAGAGGAGAACACAGGCAACACCCTCTTTGAACTCGGCCACAGTAACTTCTTGCAAGATACATCCACAAAGGCAAAAGAAACAAAAGCAAAAATGAACTATTGGGACTTCATCAAGATAAGAAGCTTTTGCACAGCAAAGGATACAGTCAACAAAACTAAAAGACAACCTACAGAATGGGAGAAGATGTTTGCAAATGACGTATCAGATAAAGGGCTAGTTTCCAAGATCTATAAAGAACTTATTAAACTCAACACCAAAGAAACAAACAATCCAATCATGAAATGGGCAAAAGACATGAAGAGAAATCTCACAGAGGAAGACATAGACATGGCCAACATACACATGAGAAAATGCTCTGCATCACTTGCCATCAGGGAAATACAAATCAAAACCACAATGAGATCCCACCTCACACCAGTGGGAATGGGGAAAATTAACAAGGCAGGAAACCACAAATGTTGGAGAGGATGCGGAGAAAAAGGAACCCTCCTGCACTGTTGGTGGGAATGTGAACTGGTGCAGCCACTCTGGAAAACTGTGTGGAGGTTCCTCAAAGACCTCACTATGACCCTATGACCAGGTTAAAAATAGACCTGCCCTATGACCCAGCAATTGCACTGTTGGGGATTTACCCCAAAGATTCAGATGCAATGAAACGCCGGGACACCTGCACCCCAATGTTTCTAGCAGCAATGTCCACAATAGCCAAACTGTGGAAGGAGCCTCGGTGTCCATCGAAAGATGAATGGATAAAGAAGATGTGGTTTATGTATACAATGGAATATTACTCAGCCATTAGAAACAACAAATACCCACCATTTGCTTCAACATGGATGGAACTGGAAGGTATTATGCTGAGTGAAGTAAGTCAATTGGAGAAGGACAAACATTGTATGTTCTCATTCATTTGGGGAATATAAATAATAGTGAAAGGGAATATAAGGGAAGGGAGAAGAAATGTGTGGGAAATATCATAAAGGGAGACAGAACATAAAGACTCCTAACTCTGGGAAACGAACTAGCGGTGATGGAAGGGGAGGAGGGCGGGGGGTGAGGGTGAATGGGTGACGGGCACTGAGGGGGGCACTTGATGGGATGAGCACTGGGTGTTATTCTGTATGTTGGTAAATTGAACACCAATAAAAAATTTATTATTAAAAAAAAAAAAAGAAATAAAAAAAGCAGAAGACTACAGATCTCCTTAAAGTGATATACATATATATATCTTTTTATACACTTTTTTGTATATATGTGTGTGTGTGTGTGTATATATATATATATATATATATATATATATATATATATATCATATATAGTATATATAAAGCATCAGGCACCTATGTGCTCGCTCTCCCAGCTAAGAGAGAGTAGTAATATTTCTATGATATTATTTGAGCCAATAGGATTGGCGAGTTTCTATCACCAGTCTCTTCTGGTATTTCCTCAAAGGCCCTGTAATGAACACCTAGGAGGGCTGATTACTTACATAATATTCTAAAAGGACTTGATTGTGTCCCCCCACAGAAGAACTTCATAGATTTAGTCTCTAATAGCTGAAGACAGTCATGAGGCTTCAGTTTCTTTAGAAGTCTTCCTAAATCCTCTTCCTCTCTTCATTTAGTCAACCCCACATCTAGACTCTATGGGCCTCCTGCTGCCTGGTACTTGGGATGAAAGGAAATTCCCTGAAGGGGAAGCGGTGCAATACAAGGTCCATCAAGGAATTTTGCAGATGAGCTTCTGAAGAAGGTCCTACTTTGAGTCCTGAGACAGACCCAGCGAAGTAGCTAAAGTCTCAAAAGCTCTGAAAGCCAGAAAAAAGCAGGTGGGACACTTGCTCTCAATGCCTGCCACCAAGTGGCTAGCTGGAAAATGTTTTTTGTTTGTATATGGGGCATGAGCTTATAAAATGTGCTATGAATTTGGCAGCAGTATTTAAATAAAAATCTTAACTGCTGCTTTGGATCATTTCAAAAGTGTAGTCATCCAAAGTGTGTAAGGCCTATGTTAAAGATTGAAGTACAAATGTTAAGATGGCCATTTCTTAATCTGCTCTAATAGTCGTTCCTATGTTAATTCTCATCAATACTTGATGTAATAAATGGAAAGTGGGAGAAGGCAGTGGTGTTGCCAATAAATAATTTAAGACTCTCCTGTCTCCCCAGAAAATAGAAAGAAAAAAAAACTGGGGGTAAGGGGAAAAAATAACTGCATTTATATGGGCAATATAAATTTAAGTCTTCTATGCTTTAAGCATTTATTATAGCCTGCAGATAACTCATTCAGTTAACAAATATTCATGTACCAGGTACTATGCTAGGGGCTTGGAAGTAAAGTTAATTTTCTACCTTCCCAAGAAATTACAACAGAGTGACGTGCTAAACAGGGGCAAATATAAATTATTAAAGAGCACACACAGGAAGCACCTTAATCCAGTCCTAGGAGGTAAGAAACTGTTTCCTAGTGGAATAGTTTCTAAGTTAAGGTAGAGAGCCAGGCAAAGATGGGGGGATGGCAATGGTGATTTTACAGGCAGTTAGCGAAAGCAAAATCAGAAGACTCTAAACTTCACAATGAAACATAGCATATACACTGCTGGGAGCAAGGAAAACATGTTTTACTGTGACTCATATCCTTCTTACTAATGTTTATCTTGCTGATTTTCAGCCAAAGGACCCCTTATTTTTGGAAGGCCTTAGCAAACAGGGTCAACTTCCATTTTGCTAATCTCACAGTATTATGGTTGCTTGTTTGCCTTCTCCACTGGACGGTCACATCCTTGAGGAAAGTGAGATGGTATCTTATGCTGTATTTTTACTGCTTAGCACTGGGTCTAATTAGGCACTCACTCAATGAATGAAGACTCTCTAGTGCATTGGTACAAACTTTGGTGTCAGATTACCTCAGTGTAAATTCTCCCTCAGCCCAGTATTTGCCGTGTGGACTTAGGCAGTTTCCCTATCGATAAAGTGGGTATAATACACAAATATTTATGTTCCCAGGATTGTTAACAGGACTATATGATGTAATGCATATCACGTCAAATTTCTGGCTCACAGGAAGTGCTCAATGTTATGATAGAATTCTTTTTCTTTTAAGTTAAAGAAACGAAGAAGTTTCAGCTTTAAACCTGTTCCTTATTACTCAATGTTATAAAAATTTACCTTGGATGCTAGAAATTCCTGGTAGGGCAACAGGTCTTAGCTGGGAAGCTTTCTCAATTTGATCTCCAAGAGACTGTGGAAATTTTGGCAATGCTGATGGCTTTGATGTGAAACTCTGTACATGCTCTGCAACAAACACATACCATTGTAGTGTTATCAAAACTGACACCAAATTCAACCAGTACCAAAGGTCACATTTTAGGGCAATTGCATATGTACTTAATTTAAGAGAAACAGTTGAGAACTAAGTAGCACAGTGACTATATGAAGTTAAAGGCATGGTCTGAGATATGTAGTGTGGGTAAGTGAAGATCAATCTATATGATGTAACATTAAGGTTTAAGCTGTGGGAAGCCAGCCCATGGGAAGCTCTTACAGTACAAGTTAGCATTATATAGATTTAGATGTTAAGAGTTTAAGCTGCAAGTAAGAAGAACATTGGATATTTGACATCCTATGGGCCATCCTATAAGCCTGATCTGGGGTATGCGTCACCAGATCAACTGGTGCTGAAAGAGGGCTTCTATACAATTATGCAGCATTATGTTAGGAGAAGGCTTCCCACTGTAGTCTGTTCCCTATCCAAAAGAGAGTAAGGAAGGTTGTAATGCTTTCCCCAAAATGAGAAATATTTGTGGGGAATAGGGGTCAAAGCCAACCCAATCCAGTGCTTTGGTAATGTCCTTGAGACATTCGCTAATATTGATTAGATATGTCCCTACCTAGAACCAATAGCCTTTCCAACTCAATGATCCTATTATTATTTGTTAATGGCTTTTCAGAAGGACTAATATTTATTTTTAAGTAAATTTTATGCACTTAGAGTAATGAAAAGACTCCCATAAACAACATTTAGGGCTGGTTTAATATACACTATGACAGTTACATTTTTGCCTATAATTGGATGCAGACAGCATGGAGAAGTCTATTTCAAGCTAAACATTACCCATTCTTTCCTTAATAGACTGGAATACAAATCATGTACAAAATGGGCTTTTTCTAAATGAAACCAAAGTGTATCAGCTTCATCTCGGTGCACTCAGGCATCATTCCCTCAGTTTGATCAGTCCTGCTGGAACACCTTTCCCCACTCTCTGTGTGGGAGGCAAGCTGCCCAAGCCTGCGTGAAATATTCAGCAGCCAGCCCTGAGTATCTCACCTTTGTTAATGGTGTCTGGAGGCCTGTTGCTCTCAGGTTTGTTTGTGAGAGCACTGATCAGCTGCAGTTTCTCTCTTAGCTTGGATACTTGAGTATCTGAACTATCTTCTTTCTGTCCAAAACAAAGATCACATAAGGCTTAAGGTGGAAGTTAAGACCTTATCTGATTCTTTATTATATTTCTAGAGCCTATTTAGCATGTAGTGTTTGACTTCCAGTAGGTTCCCTATTACAGGCAATGAAGGAATGAATCAAAAAATACTAGAGATACCTCTGGTACTCAGGCCTGATAAGGGTCTAGAGGGATTTGAAGCTGGACCATTAGGGGAACATTATGCGACAGATGACCTGATTCACTGCGAACATTTGGCTGATGCCGGAAGGCATGTATGTGTCAGCAGTAAAGGAAATGTACCCTTGCTCAGGTGCCCATGCAACACCCATTTCCTAAATGAGTAGATACTATTTTCTAGTAACTATTTCACACTAAATAATTTTCCTGATATCTTACTTCACCTTGTGACTAAACAAATTTAGAGAGAGTGTTATACTCTTATCACTTGAAAAAAAAAAAAAAAAAAAAAAAGGAACCAACCCTGGCTTTTCCTTCTCTCTTCCCACGATGAGGACTCAACTGGTGGCAGGAACTGTTGGGAACACGCAGAAGGAGCTGTAAAATTTCTAATTTGTTTACTTGCTTATATCTTTTTGAAAAGTTTCTTCTCTATGACCTTCTTCATTCCCAGGATGACCCAGAGTGGCATATAAAAAAATACATTTAATTGTAAAAAGAGAGAAGTCTGGTTTCTATGAGGCTTACTATTTTCTAACTGTTTAGCCAGTGTGAAAGGTCCTGATCCTATGTTCAATTAGAATACCAAGTTATTACATGTTTCTTTTATTCAATTATTTCTCTCTGATCTTTAAATAGTTACCATATAAATCACTCTTGGTTTATTAAGGAGCTAATATATGGACACAGGTGACTAAAGCTAAGTACTACACACTTGAAGAACTTATGAATAAATTAGGGAGAAATTACATATAGTTAGGATGCTTAGATGAAGTGGAATAAAGGGACCAATACACCAGGATGACAGTAAAAACACAAAGGGTCTGAAAGCAAAACCAGGAAGCTTAGGCCAAAATGTGCATGAGTTGCATTTGATTCTGATGTTTACTGTTAAAATCTGGATTGTTGCTGAAAACACTACAAATCTCTAGCAGTAACCATCTGTTACTTTTTGGGCTCAACATTTATATCCGGATCTTTGGTTTTTCTTGTCATCCCTCAGGTGGGGTATTTATGTATTTATTTTGCAGAAGCACTTAGAAAAGTCAACAGAAGTCTAGCTCACAAAGCATTAAAATCTTAACATATCTAGACTATACTAAGCAATTAAGGAAGAACAAATATAGGTGGAAAGTATTAAAACTGAAAACTGCCTATACTATGGTTCATTTCTAAGTGCATTTCCTCTGAACCTCACACCCTTGAGCTCCTCACACACATTGGGCACCTGAGATGGTATTTTAGCCACTCAGCCACAATCTTCCTTGTTTTATCTTAACCCAGATCTTATAATACTAAACAACATTCTAGTCACAGAGAATGTTGCAAATAAACTATCTTTCTTGGAATATCAAAGCATATCACAGACTGTCTTACAGTGACAATATGTCAGGGAAGAACTTAAAAAAAAAAAACAGGGAAAGGGACAAGGTGAAAGGAACATGCTGGGACTTAAATGGACCATGTATGTACAGAGACTGTGATCTAAAAATAAATGCTGATTAGACACCAGTTTTCAATGATCTCTGCCTCTGTTCACTATCATTAGTACAGATAACTTACTGTTTTACCTTAAAAGTCATTTCCTTAGGGAAGCTCTCCTGATCTTTGGTAACATCCTCATCATACCCTATACTCTTCCTTTGTAGCACTTATCATACTCACACTTAACTATCTGTTCAATTATGTATTAATGATTTTCTGACTTTGAGCTCCACCAGAATAAGGGTCACCTGTCTGTCCTGCTCACTGTGGTCACCCCAACTCCTTGCAAAGGGCCTGGCACAGGGTAGGTGCCTGATAAAGTACTCTCTTATTCACTAATACATTAATTTACTAATCACTTTGTCTTGAAGTCGCAGCAAATGGGAACCAAAATGCTCCTTTTGAGAAAGAAACAGTAGCTCAAAAGCACAAAGGTGCTGTTGTGGTTGGTTGGTTTGTTTTTAAGTAATCTCTACCTCCAACATGGGGCTTGGACTTGCAACCCTAAGATCGAGAGCTGCATGCTCTACCCACCGAGCCAGCCAGGCACCCCTCAAAAGCACAAAGATGCAGATGCATTATTATTATTTTTTTTTCAGATGCATTATTTTTGCTTCAAAATCAGCCCTCTATTATTTACCTTTATGCTTTGGGCTTTTAATGTATCTGTTCTGTTGGTCACTTGATGCAGGGACTCTCTTTTCAGAGTGGCAGCTCTATTATCCATCTTAAAGGGTAAAAACAACAAGATTAAAGGTAAATATTAAAGCCTAAACAACACTTTCAAGACAAATTGGTCAAACTTATTTAAAGGTTCTCAGAGCACCTTCAACAGAAATACCAGTGGGAGAACAAGAGGAGAGGGAGAAAGGCTGCTGAGATACAAAGCTAAAACTGGTGCCTCAGAAACCTTAAAACTTCTGAAGTATAGATGGCGAGAGGACTTACACCCAGAAGCATGGTAGGGAGGATGCTGCTGGAAGAAACAGCAGGACAGAGGGTTCTACTAACAATTTCCTCTTCTGGAGGAAAAGGACGGGGAGAGGAGAGGGACGGTATGGGGAGTTTGCAGCAGTAAGTTTTCACTATTCGGTTTTCACTAAAACCTTCAAGGCCTACAACTCCTCAAATCACCCCAAATTTCTAGCCCCTACTTAGCTAAGTTCAAAAGGGTTTTTTTAAACAAGGCTCCTTTAATCTTCACAGCTTTGTAGTAAATCACACATCCTTGTAAAGCGGGAGGGGGAACTGGTCTTCTGATTCTACCGTCCAAGCCGTGTCAGGCAAGCTGCCAAGGCTCCACTGTGGCAGAGCCGGTTCAAAATCTGACTTCCAGGTGCTGGAGTTCAACCTTACTTGTGCGCTTGCTTCTGGCCCTGCTGTTTACTTGAATTTATGATACAATTTCCTGTTTTAGGCTTCCATTTCTTACATATGCCTGTGTCTTTGTTATATGAAATCGTTAAGGATGGGGCTTGCAGCTATTAAAATATTTCCCCATGGATCCCAGCACAACATATATACGAAGGGGATTTAAAAACACAAATTTTATTGACAATAACATGCAAACCAGTAAAACACATAGTCTGCAAGCTTCAAAGACTTAGGTCACTCAGTATCCTCACATAAAATGGGAGGATGGACTCAATGATCTCTCAAGTTGAGGAGCTGGTCTGGCTGGTCTGTTTTAAATGGCTTTCTTGCATTAGATGAAAAAGGATCACTCTAACATGCAGACATAGCAGGATAAATCTGAAAGTCAAGCTCAGGGTTAAAGAAACAGCACAAGATTCTTCAGTTATTGTCATTGTCATTGCTCCACTCTTAACAACTTAAAAAAGAGCAAGAAGACCTCCCTCGGAAATATGTGCCAGAGCTTCCCTACCAGATGGGTCACTGGTAACATGATAGAAAGCTTGTCACTTCTGCCAACCACTTGTGGGGAAGGCCAGGCAAGCAAATGAACACCTCTACGTCTCCCTTTCCAGATCAGAGCTAACTGTGCCCATGGCATTCACATCACAAAGCTAGTGTGAAGCTTGGTACAAACAGCCCCTCCAATATGCCGGGGACTGGATCCAAAAAGTCTACGGAATGTCATCCACGTAGAGACAAAACACACTGCAACACAGAACATACCACAAAAGATTTGAAAAGGCTTACCACACTGAGGGACAGGTTCGCTTGCTTTTCTACCTTGCCCACAGCAACCAGATCTGTTTCCATCAAGTTGACCCTCTGGGTAAGGTTACTGACTGTTTCATTCATTCCCTCAAGTTTAAGATCATTCTGTCTCTGGTACCCCACTAGGGCACTGTTTACCTCCTCTAAGGAGTTGTGAAGGTACAGGATATCCTGGAGTGGAAATAAATCAAATTGTGGAATCCAGCTAAAGACATACACTAGACAAGCCGGCCAGCAGCACTAAACAACCATTACTATGTCACGTTACTGAAGTAAACTCTTCCTGGTTTAGACCATTGATTGTCTGTCTTGGCTTTGTCCCTCCACTCTAAATTGCTCCAAGTTTGCTCCCTCTGGAATTGTTTGATCTCAGCTAGACAAGAGAGGAAAGGGGTCTACCTACATGATTCACTCTCTGGTTCCAGAAAGCTGAGCTTGGGAATTGATTTCCCAATGTTTACCTCACCTGCTGGCGGGAAAGCTTGCTGGGTTATTAACTGAAACGCCTGTTAACCTAATTTGTCAGGACAAAACTACCTTAGGAACAATACCAATTACTGAATTGGCTCATGTAGCAAAACCATAACAAGTAGTGCATTATTTAGTACAAGATTCAATTATTTTTATTGACATCCTCTAGTACTGATTGCTACTTAAAAACGAATGATGACTACAGGTTTTAGACGGCATTAAACTCAGGACAGGAATTCTGCTCCATGGAGGTTTCCTTTATTTTTTTTAATGTGATTCTGAACTTGATAGCCTTTTTCCTCCTCCTGTCTTTAGAACATCTTGACTTCTAGGGATACACTTTCCAACATTTTAGAAATGTTAATTTGCCCAGATTGCTATTTCTCATGAATATCTTCTTCAGGATAATCTGGCTATTCTATGCCTTCCAAGATGTGAAAAGGAATTTGCTTCACTGATTGACATACAGGGAAAAAAAAAAGGAGAGTGCCAAAGAAGAGCCAAGATGGCATCTTGGATTCCTAAGATAGTAATACATATTGCTCTCTGCTCAGCTCTCAGGCAGGCATGGGATGAGGCACCACAACACTAAGCCCAGCTATTCAGGCAGCCCCCAGAGTCCATTGTGGGCACAGGGAGTTAAGCCACTACCTGTTTCAAATTCTCACTGTGAGTTTTATTGTCAAATTCTGATGTAGCTGAAGGTGATGGAACGATCTGGTTGCTTCCACTGGTCTCTTTCAAGAAGTGTTGATTCTGTTAATAGAAATGGAGATTAGTATAGGCAACAACTAATTACCAGGCCTACCTAACCATCTGGGATGGTCCTAGAACATTCTAGCTTCCCACAGGGGGTATCCACAGATTAATCAATAATCATTTCCCAGGAGGGACGTCTGGGAGGCTCAGCGGTTGAGTGCCTGCCTTCGGCTCAGGTTGTGATCACAGGGTCCCAGGATTGAGTCTCGCATCGGGGTCCATGTATGGAGCCTGCTTCTCCCTCTGCCTATGTCTCTGCCTCTCTCTCTGTCTCTCATGAATAAATAAAATCTTAAAAACAAACAAAAAAAACCCAATTATTTCCCAGGAGCTTACAGTGTGACCAGTCTTGTACTTGGCCCCGAGGGCACCAGGTGCTTTTGGGGAAGCATGAACTGGACCAACGGCACCCAGACACATCAGGGAGCTGAGGTCCTCCCAGTCTGTTTCTCAGTCTCTGAATGGAATGGAATGAACTCCCCAGAAACCAGTTCTCTCCTCCATTACCTGTACTCCCAGAGAAACTATAGGATCACTTTAACTTCTCAGGGGCCAACTCAGTCTGGACCTGGCTAGTGTCATAATTTCCCCAGGACTAAAGAGGTCTGTACACTCAAAGAGTAGCCAGTCATGTAACCGCTAGCCTTATTTTAAGTACAACCAATCATGCACATTACTTATTTTTCAGTTTTAACAGCATATGCCAAGATTTATGTCTAAAGGTTACTCTTCCTTTTCCCATCCCCTTCCCACTGGCTCAAGTCTCTTTGCAGAGACTGAAGTATAACATATTTACATAAACTTTTTTCCCTCTAGTGGAAAAACTTTGCATGGGTTAATCTTTCAGAGCCTATATCTATGACTTAGTATAAAATGTTCCAATGGGGAGGATTACCATCGGCAACCATGGAAGTTTAAAAGAGGCAGATTTAATTATAACAGAATGCAATTAGGGAAAATAACCAGTTTTCCCTGAAATCTGAAATCCCAGACATTTATCAACCTGCTTTTATAAGAAACAAAAGGCAACAATAAAGAAAAAGAGAGGTGGGAGAAAAAAGCCCCATGGTTCTCTAAAGCATGAATTTTTGACTTAGGAAACAGGTATTTTGGAAAATACTTATTATTTTGAGAAAATGCTCAAGATATTAACATAGCAGTAATGGAGAAACTGCTGAGTTAGAGGTCTTTATTATTATGGATCCCACAGACACTCAGCAGCAGAAGTGAAACTGGAATCCAGGGTATCTGAACACCTAGCTCAGTATCTCTCCAGAACAGCCACATTAAATACCAGTGAGGGGTATTTGTTTTGAAGAAAAGAAAAACCGTCCTTTTCTAGAACTCTAACATAGCCCAAGTCTCCTAGGTACAAACTGCCCAATTTAAACTCAAAACTCCAAGGCTGGAAAAGAGCATGCAGGATAGACCTAGAAATTAGTGAAGAAGCTGGGGAACTGTTGTGTGCCTTGAATAGTCCTGATTTGTACATATAACTCCTCTCCCCAGCAAGACAGGGAGGATTGTGCCATCCTGTTCACCCTTCGTAAATCTTTGATGGAGTGGAGTACTCACTAGGTAATTAATTAAGGCCTCTGATTAGAGACTGTTTACACTCACATAACACTAAGAAACATTTGAAAACATTTTTTGATCACTGCAGGGGTTTGCTTCTGTCTCAGTTATCTGCAGCCGCATAACAAATCATCTCCAAACTTTGTGGCTAAAACAATTTTCATTTCCCAAGATTCTGTGGGTTCACTTGGCTCAGTGGGGTGGCGGTATTTTTCTGTTTCACGTGGTGCCGAAGTTTGTTTCTGTCTGTCTGTCTGTCTGTCTCTCTCTCTCTCACACACACACACACACACACACACACACACACGGCTGCATTCAACTGGGAGTCTGGCTGGAGCTGGAACATCCAGTTGGCCTTGTATTTCTATAGAGTCCTCTTTACTTGGCTTCTCTTCGCTACAAAGTCTGAGAGTCTGTCCAAATTCCTGACCTACAGAAGAGTGAGAAATAACATGTTGCTTTAAGCCACTAAGTTTAGGGTGATTGTTATTAATCCTATGACACTTCTCTTTTCTTTTCTTTTTTTTTTTTTTAAGATTTTATTTATTTATTCATAATAGTCATACACACACACACACACAGAGAGAGAGAGAGAGAGGCAGAGACATAGGCAGAGGGAGAAGCAGGCTCCATGCAGGGAGCCTGACGTGGGATTCGATCCCGGGTCTCCAGGATCGCACCCTGGGCCAAGGCAGGCGCTAAACCGCTGCGCCACCCAGGGATCCCACACTTCCCTTTTCTTCTCCATTTTCCTTCCTATCCATTCCATCTAGGAACTGTATCTTACTGCTGTTATTTCCTCCACTATAAAAGGTGCACGGTAGGGTCTGTTCAGATGAATGGGCAGATGGCATTACTCCTACTGCAGAGAAGAGGATAGGCGGAATGCAGATTTCCTGCAGCATTTGTTAGATTTCCTTACCATGTCACTCTGCAGTGACTCCATGGTTTTCTTGTGTTCATCCACAGTCTTCTGTATTGCCTCCACAGCAAGATGGACACTGTTTAAAGTGTTGCCAATGGTAGCTACACTCTGAAAAGAAACATGTCATAAGACCAGTGTCTTTTCCTTTTTAAGATTTGTAATAGCTTTACTAAGATGTAATTGACACAGTGAAGGGGCACATATTCAAAAGTTACAGCTTGGTAAGATTTGACATATATATCTAGGAAACCATGAGCAAAATTTAGATAATAAACGTCCATCACCCCAAGTTTCCTCAGACCCCTTTGTGATTTTTCCGTCCCTTGCCCCCAGGCAGCCACCGATCCACTACATATCTGTTTGCATGTTCTAGAATTTTGTATAAATAGAATCAGTGAATGAGTATGTGGAGGTTTTTTGTTTTCTTTTTTGGGGTATAGCTTCTTTGACTTGGCTTCATCTTTTAAGATTTATACAGGCTGTAGCCACTTAGCTTGTTGCTGAGAAGCATTCCATTATATGGATACATCACAGTTTTAACTACTCACCTGTTGATGGACATTTAGGTTGTTCCCAGTATTTGACTAGTACAAATAAAGCTGCTATCAACACTCATGTCATTCATGTACAAGTCTTTATGTGGGCATGGGCATATGTTTTCACTTCCCTTCATTGCATGCTTTTTCATCAGCATAACGTCTAGGATGTGAATGGCTGATCATACAGTAGATATGTGCTTAACTTTTTTTTTTTTTTTTTTAAAGATTTTTACTTATTTATTCATGAGAGACACAGGGAGAGGTAGAGACATAGGCAGAGGGAGAAGCAGGTTCCCTGCAGGGAGCCGGATGTGGGACTTGATCTCGGAACTCCAGGATCACACCCTGAGCTGAAGGCCAACACTCAACCAGTGAGCCACCCAGGAGTCCCAATGCTTAATTTTTTAAAAGCTGCCAAGATGTGTTCCAAAATGGTTGTACCATTTTACATTCCTACCGGCAGTGTAGAATTCCAGTTCCTTCATATCCTCATCAAAACTCCTCTTCTCAGTCTTTTTATTTTTAGCCATTCTTTTAGGAGTACAGTGGTTTATCACTGTGTTTTATTTTATTTTTATTTTTATTTTTTTTTAAATTTTATTTATTTATTTATGATAGTCACAGAGAGAGCGAGAGAGAGGCAGAGACACAGGCAGAGGGAGAAGCAGGCTCCATGCACCGGGAGCCTGACGTGGGATTCGATCCCGGGTCTCCAGGATCGCGCCCTGGGCCAAAGGCAGGCGCCAAACCGCTGCGCCACCCAGGGATCCCACTGTGTTTTATTTTATAGTAAACACTGACCTAATGAAGGTCAGTGTTTTTAATTATTTCAAGTTTCTTCAAATTGAATTTCACATAGCTTATGCAGACACAATTAACAGGAAACTATACATGTTTATGGTTATCTACAGTTGACCCTTCAATAATACAGTTATTCGATTTTGCAGTCAAAAATCTACATATAACTTCTAACTCACCAAACACTTTACTAATAGCCTGTTGATGAGAAGCCTACCAATAGCATAAACATTTAACACATATTTTGTGTATGTATTATATACTGTATTCTTACCAAAAAGTAAGCTAAAGAAAATGTTAAGAAAATCATAAGAGAAAATACATTTACAGTTTGTACTGTATTTCAAAAAAACAAAAAAACAACAACAACCAAAAAATACATATGTGGACCACATAATTCAAACCTATCATGTTCAAGGGTCACCTGTATATATAAAATTATATATAACAAATAATTTTCTGAATTTAAAGGACTTTTCCTAGAGAAAAAACAAATTTTCTTAAAGAAACAAAAAAAATTAGTTCCTAAGTTTGGGACCCAGAGATAAGGGTCTCCCACAACTGCCTTTACCAAGCCCTATGGTAGGCAAGCAGAAGGCCACAGCTAACACTAGACCGTCATCACGTCAGGAACAAATGATGACTTCTGAATGACAATGAGTGGAACCATTTTTGGCTTTGGGAAGCCCAGTGTTTCAGAGATGAAGGAAAAATTCCATTTGGCAGCATTTGTTACTCTTTTGCTTTAGAATCCCACCAGCAACTGCTGAGTGGATGCGAGTAGTGGCTTACTTTGTCTTCAATTAGGTTTAAGGAGTCCAACTGGTCTAGGGACTGGGGAAATATGATTCAGATACCATCATTTTAAAAAGGCCTGCCCTAAGGGATGACATCTAAAAGAGTGTTACTATTTGGTGGGTGCTGGCCTCTCATTAAGATCTACTGACGGTTTTATAGTTTTATACTAAATACATTAGTATTTTTAACCTAGGTTGTTTCTATTATAGTGACAGCTAAGAACCCAAAAGACCAAGAGATGACATTTTCAACACTTAAAAAAAATCATGAGATACACTGAGATCAGGTATTTGGGATGATCTTCCACTTCAAAATGGAGCCACTTGTATTAAAAGTAGAATCTGACATTATAAGCACACAGTTTTGCAAAGTGAAAACACACACTCTTAGAAGTCTCTAAGCTGGGATGTTATCTATGTGAGCTCTGCTGCTACAGAAGCTACATGCATTCAAAGACATCTACTGTTAGATGATCCTCGCTTGCTGGATATATGAGCCCATTAGGATGCAAGATAGTAAGCTCTTGTTTAAGATTTTTTTTTTTTTTAAGGAAGCAGCTGACAGAGCCATGTGAACTCTAGAGCAAAACCCTGAAACTAGTATTCTCACCAACTGCAAAGTGCCTGGCACAAACTGGAGGAAGTGCCACAAATGTTTACTGAATTAATTAATGCAATAAACCAATGTCCTTTTTCTAATGCTAGACTGCCAGAGTTGCTTCTGCATTAAAGACCACAGAAGCCTACCTTTTTTCCATTTGACCCTTGGGAATAATGGCAAGAAGACTTTGCCTCATCACAGTTATCTCTCCGCCTCCTCAGGCCACCCCCCCAACCCCGCCCCCGCCGTTTAAGTTTTAAGCAGATGACCATCTTGGATAAACAGCAAACTATGGAGACTGACACACACAGATGGTGTGGCTACAAAATACCAAGTTCTGTTTCTGCAAGTGGCACAGGAGTTCTTTACTTCTTTGTGGAAACAATTTATATGTTTATAGAACCTGGTATACAGTCAAATCAAACTTTTTATACACTAAATTTGAAAAGTCAAAGACCTTAGATTTGACACCCAGTTTTTAGGGTTCCTTTCCTCCAGTATCCCTTCTTCCATTTCCTGCTGCAGGAAGGTTAATGTTGCTTGTGTCCCAATTAGGCATCTTTTTATTCCTTCCTATCCCTATCCACTCTCCCCATCCAGCTCTACATATTGCTGATTATTTGGTTGGTCACTGCCTCCTGCTTTGGTCCAGAATCCTAGGGATCAAGTAAATGGAAATTCCAAATTATTTCTTGCCTAGGCCCTAGAGTTTAGGGTACATAAAAGTGAACTGCTTAGAGAATGTACACCTTTACCTTTATAAAATAATATATATTGTTTTCCAAAATGGTTTTTACCAATTTATGCTCCCAGGAGGAGTGTTTGAAAGTTTCTTTCTTTCTCTCCACATCCTTGCCAACACTTATCATATCCTAAACTTTTAATTTTTGCACTTCCCCCAATTATTATTTTTTTAAAAACCACTTTCTCAAACATGAAAAAAATAGCAATTTAGAGCAATTCTCTTCTATAGTTGGTCTGCTTTCATGAAGACATTTTTTTTTTTTTAGGATTTTTTATTTATTTATTCATGAGACACAGAGAGAGAGAGAGAGAGAGGCAGAGACACAGGCAGAGGGAGAAGCAGGCTCCATGCAGGGAGCCTGACATAGGACTTGATCCCGGGTCTCAGGATCAGGCCCTGGGCTGAAGGCGGCGCTAAACCGCTGAGCCACCCGGGGTGCCCTCATGAAGACATTTTGGATGATGAACTGAGAAGGCAAATGATGAGAAGCAAACCCATGTATGTTAACCTAAGAGTCCTAGTAGAGAAATTCTGGGATTCAGAGAGCCAAATAAAAAGATGTAAATCCATGAAAACCACAACTAAACTCACCTGTTGCAAATTAAAGGCCCAATTTAACCAAACCAAAAAGGTTCTGAACTGCTTAGAACAAAATGATATATTCTATTACTGCCTTCTTGGAACAGCTAATTTCAAATGCCATGTTTTCAGAAAAAAATTTGTTAGAAGCTAAAATGACAGCAACAGGTTAATCTTAGTGCCCACATGCAGCACTTACCTTCTGAAGTCCCTCTACAGTAGCAGGCAGACTAATTAAGTCTGCGGCTGACTTAACGTTGGCTTTCAGGTGGTTTACCGCAGAAGTCAACAGAGAAATCTGAAAGAGATTAATAATGAAAAGAGAATTTGGAGAATGAACGCTTACTGCACAGACTCTAGCTGATGATATCAAGGCACCCTTGGCTTTTATGGTTTCTGTGATCCAGACATTATACCCTGTCAGCTCAAAGAGTAGAGAACTACAATACTCTTGGACTTGGGATGCCTGGGTGGCTCAGGGGTTGAGCATCTGCCTTTGGATCTGATTGCGATCCCGGGGTCTTAGGATCGAGTTCTGCATTGGGCTCGCTGTAGGGAACCTGCTTCTCCCTCTGTCTATGTCTCTGCCTCTGTGTCTCTTTCATGAATAAACGAATAAGATCTTTTAAAAAAAAAAAAACAACACCCTTGGACAGAACGGAGATCTGGAAGACAGCAGTAATACCTCTTCTTTCCCTGCCCCATTTTTAAAAATTTATTTATTTATTTATTTGAGAGAGGGGGAGAGAGAGAGAAAAAAAATGGGAGGAGAGAGACAAAGGGAGAGGGAAAGAGAAACCCAAGCAGCTTCTGTGCTGAGCATGGAGCCCGATGACCTTAGGACCCTGAGATCATGACCTAAGCCGGAACCAAGAGTTGGACACTTAACCAACTGTGCTACTCAGGCGCCCCTTTCCCTGCCCAAATTAAACACCAGTGCCAAAGACAGAAAGGCAAGTATCATTCTTTACCTTACTTCTGACAGCTACCAGATTCAAAATCTTAAATTACAGAGATTACAACACAATCCTTCAACAATTGGACAGGGAGGGAGAAACCTAATGATCAAGGACCCCTGAAAGATTTCATTTTGATAAAAAATAACACCTTGGTTATTTACTAAACTTTTGTTCCTGACCAAATGGGAACATACATTAAGTAAAAGCCCATCATCACAAAATATAGTCTACAGGAACTTGTACAACACTTTAGATTACTTGGGGATTCAGTTTTGGTTTAACAATGTGATTAATATTTCAAACTCAATAGCTCAACCAAAGTATTACTCTGTACTGAAGGGGCCCAATAAATACCCACTGATGTGCTGACTGATGTAGTACATGTATTAAAATAGGAATTGAATAAAAATAAAACATATCTTCCCTTCTGCTATTTAGGGGTAGAATTCTAAAAAGCCTGACTTCTCTCTGGAATGAGGACTGAGGAAACCTATATAATACACAATTTCAGGCTGCAGAGATCATATTCTAACACCTTTGTAGTATGGCTCAAAAACAGTCTTGAAAAATTCTTAGTTCCAAGCTGCTTTCCTGTCCTGAATTCTAGGATGGGACACAAATCTACCAGTAGCAGTTATATTCAGAATGGCCTCATACAGTAACCACTAAAGTTTCTGGACATTCTGTTATGTGCCTAACATCATGGCAGGCGGCAGATGGACAGCACACAAAGTAAACCTGATCCCTTATTCTTTCCTTCAACCAGTGCTGGGCATCTACGTGCTAGGCACTGCTGCAGGCATTGTGGAGACAGTGGCAAACAAGACCATGAGGTTTTGCTCTTAAGGAGCTTACATCCTAGTAGAAGGTGAAAGAAAAACAAAGAAAAGTATTGGATTAAGCACTAGCAAAGAAGTTCAACAGAGTTCCTGGAGCAAAAAGCAGAGTGTTCTGAACCAGGAAGTCTAATAAGGAGCCCAGGAACTTAGTCCTCTTTCCCTCTTTCCTGTTAGGAAGAGTATATTCAGGGGCTTCAGGACATTTTTTCATTCATTCATTACTGCAACAAATGAGACCTATTCCATACCAGTGGTGAATTAATACAGATGTCAATGATCTTGTGGTATTTACATTTTAGTGCAAGGAGAAAGACAATTTCATATAAGAAATATACTGGATAACTGGGTGCACTAGAAGAAAATTAAAATAAGGTGACCTGATGAGTGACCAGGTAGCTACTCCCCACCCCCCGCGAGAAGGCTTTACTACACGGGGGGAACTACTAGGGCAAATGCCCCAGTGCAAAGAAGAGCTTGGCATATTTAAAGAATGGGAAGAAGGCTGGGTGGTAGGAACATATAATGGGAGTGAGAAAGAGAGAAGAGGAGGGAGAGACCAGGAGAGGGGGGTAGAGAGGGAGGTAGAGATAGGTAACATTAAAGAAATAATTATGTACTAGATGTGATGCTGAAAAAAAGTTCAGAGGAAAGAATATTTGTGTAGGCTGAATGGGACAGGCTTCACTGAAGTAGGACTCGAATAGATAGAGAAGTAAGTAAGCTTTATACATATAAAAAGTAAAGCAGGTTTTCTTTCTAGGTTAAATAGGTGAGTGTGGCATTAGGAAATAAGAAGGGAACAAAGCATGAACAGGCCCAAGAATATCTTATCTTCATGACCTTTCTCCAAGTGACAATGATTTATTTATTTGTGTGATTACTTGATTAAGGATTCTCTCTTCCAATAGACCATAAGCTCCATGACATCATGGACCTTTTCTGTTTAAACATCTTCCATCATCTACCTGGCATACAGACATGCACCAGTTAAGTATTCACTGAATGAATGTATGGCTGAGAAAGAACACTGTCTAGGAGGGACAGTGAGAAGACTAGTCCAAGCAGAGTAGAGGGTAGACACCAGGAAGGAGGAGAAAAGCATAAATAAGCAGTCAATGCATTTTTCTCCCCAGTAAAATGGCTTAAACAATAAAAACTGTTTAACAACAATCATCCATAGGGATGTTTTATTTTTATTTTTTTTTAATTTTTATTTATTTATGATAGTCACAGAGAGATAGAGAGAGAGGCAGAGACACAGGCAGAGGGAGAAGCAGGCTCCATGCACCGGGAGCCCGACGTGGGATTCGATCCCGGGTCTCCAGGATCGCACCCTGGGCCAAAGGCAGGCGCCAAACCGCTGCGCCACCCAGGGATCCCATAGGGATGTTTTAAAATATGTCTACAAATTCTTTGATAGTCTTCCCTTCAATAGTTGGAACCTAACCCCCCTTCCCTTGAGTGTGGCCTGTCCCTACATAATAAAGTGGAAGTGACAATGGGCAACTCGGGAAACTAGGTCATTTTTTTTTTTTAAGATTTTATTTATTTATTCATGAGAGACACAGAGAGAGAGAAAGGCAGAGACACAGGCAGAGGGAGAAGCAGGCTCCATGCAGGGAGCCTGATGTGGGACTCGATCCCGGGACTCCAGGATCAGGCCCTGGACTGAAGGTGGCGCTAAACTGCTGAGCCACCTGGGCTGCCAGAGACTAGGTCATTAAAAGCACCAGGGCTTCATCCTGGATTCCTTTTGGATCACTCACTCGTAGAAGCCAGCTGCTGTGTTATGAGAACACTCAAGCAGCCCCATGGAGAAGCCCACATTGTGAGGAACTAACATCTGGTGCCAATACCCATGTGGGTGAAGATTCTCTAGTCCCAGGCAAGCCTTCAGTTGATGCGGCCTTGGCCTAGACCTTAAAGAGATCCTAGCCAGAACCACTCTAAGCAGCATTCAGGTTCCTGACCCACAGAAACTGTGAGGCAATAAATGTTTGTTGTGTTAAGTTACAAAGTTCTGGGATGAATGTAATAATGGTGACAGATGACTCATACAGGCCATAAGGATTAAATGAGATATATAATTAAAGCTCTTGGCACAGTACGTGGTACAAACAAAAATACCAATTAGTGTTAGTTTCTTAATAGTGAAATTTAATAAGTACTTAAACATGTAACTTCTCCAAAATGCTCCAAAATCTTCAGACTAATTTTCAACATTCCAACTCTGCATTTAAAAACAAAATGGGTGAGAAATCTCACCCCACAGAGAGATACTCTCAGCAAACTATAAGCCTCCTAAGAGTAGCAATTGTATCACGAAGGTTGTTTTAATCCATATCTTTAAAAAGATATAATACTGAGGTTCTGAAAAGGACTCAAAGGAAATAGGCATTCTTATGCACTGTTAATGGGAATGTAAATTGGAGAAGACCTGTTATCTAGGAGTATCTGTCAAAATTTGAGTGTTTATATTCTTTAATTTAGCAATTTCATTTCTAGAAATCTATCTACACATTACTTGCTCAAGTGCACAAAGATATATACACAAGAGTATCTACTGTTTCCCTATTTGTAACAGCAAAACACTAGAAACCATCTAAGTGTCTATTGCTAAGGATGTGGAGATATATTCAGAGTGAACAAAGCATCTTGTGGAACAATATATATTGAATGACTCTATCCATTTGGTGTCTCTCTCTCTCTCTCTCTCTCTCTCTCACACACACACACACACACACACACACACTTACCCATAAGCTAATTCTTATGAAAAGCTATTATGATTTTGATAGAAAATCATTGAAGAATGCAGCCCAGACTCATGGCAGTGGACACCTATGGGGACCAGAAATGTCTGTGTGTGTTGGGGGAACATACAGAGATGAAGTTGAAGGGGAATTTTCATAAGAGTTCGTTATATATTTTATTGTTTAAATCTTATATAAGAATACATTCACATATTATTCACAAAATTTCAAAGACAAAAGATGGGAAAGAAATATATATATAGGAAAAAGACAAGACTCTGGATGCGTTTAATAGATTTCCTAGGCTGGCCTTTTCTTCCACGCCCTTCACTGGGCCTTCCAAGACTATCTTAACATGCTCAGTCATAAAGTGTGAGGAAGGAGGCCTTCCCTCAGGTACGTTTTAACTCAGTGCGCCGAAGTTATGTATACGAAAGACTCAATACCAACTTGATGGCCAAGAATATGGTTATTCCAATTGCCCTATCAATTGTGTGATTACCTTTAGGCCACCTAAGGGAGTAAACTCTTTCCATTGATAACTGGCCAGTTCCTAAAAGATGCAAGCCATGTTTTGGGTGGAGTGATCGAGGTAGAAACTATTCTCTCAGGTACTACAATATCCTGAGGCTAATCAGAAGCATCTCAAGAATGGTAATGGCCATTGTGGCTGGTGGCAGCTACCACGTCACCCAAAACCAGAGGAGCAGATGAAAGTAGGATAAAGTGAAATACCGGTCCACTTCTCCCCATGCCCCAAACACTCCAGGGAGGGGATAAGCTGCCTCCATGAAAGAGTATGCCCTGGAGAGCTGACAATTAGCTCTCCAATTACCAAACATAACTTAGGCCTTCTTACTCATTTACAAGACCTGAACTCCACACTGGTCACTAGGACTCAGCTACATTCCCATAAAACTGCAAAACTGGATTCCATCTTTTGGCATTCCTCTTTGAGAGTAATGTCAATATCTATAGAAAAGTACAGCAAAGCTACATATGGAACTAGAACAGAGAGACAAGGGGCACTCTCCTTTTACTATCTCTGGCACTGCTCTAGTCTCTGGGTAGACATTCTAGAATGTCAGATCAGATTCAAACATTACAGAATTTATCTCTAAAAGTCACACAATGTAGTTCAAAGAGTCTAAAAAGTTGAATTAAGTAGAAATTATTAGGAAAAAACCCTACATTCCAGCCAAAAGATGAATCACGACTTTTATGCATATTACATGACTTTTCATTAGCAGAATTAAAAATAACCACTGTAGACCGTTTGCTTATTAGACCATTTTATACTATAAAGTCTGAAATGCTGCTTTTTTTTACTTTGGGGTTAAATTAAGGATTCTTTAAATAGTAAGTAAAAGAGTTACTAAAACAGCTAATCATTAATGATGAATGATTACAAGCCTTAGTAGGGACCTGACATCGCAGCCTTTCAACTTGATCTACTGAGCACCTACTGCATCCGATAGAGGATACAAAGATTTAAGGCAGAATAGAAAACTGAAAAGAAAACAGGCTCCTATGCCTCAAATATTTTAATATTAGCAATGCCACACAGCTGTGCAACCTTGAGCTAACTACTTAACCTCTTTGAGCCTCAGTTTTCTTATCTGTAAAATGGAGACCATTTCCTATTTCATAGGGTTATAGAAGCAAAAAAGGAGATCTCACATGTAAGTGCATCTAACAGTGGCCTACACAAAGAAAACATTTAATGAATGGCAGTTATCACCATCATCATCATGCTTAAAGCTCACAAGTACAGTATATAACCTTCTAGTAAAATTAGATGTATATACAAATAACTATAAGGTATCAGGACTTAAAAAAAAAAAAAAAAGGGTATCAGGACTGAGTGCCAAGAGATAGAGAGCATACTATAGAAGGTCACTCAAGATCCTTCTTGATATGGCTCTTGTTGACATATCCGTACTTCTAGCCTCTTTTCACCAAACTATAACTATAATGAACTACTAAAATTCCCTGAACACACTGTTTTTCATTTTTCTATCTTTTTGGACAGTAAATTCTCATTATTCTCATTGGACAGTAAATTCTCATTATTCACAATAGTTATGCTCTAGAAAGTGGCAGCAAACACTGAATTAGTGAATACTGAACCACTACTCCTAAGGGAAGTATAGGCTTAGGTTCTTGAGAACTGTCTGGTCACATTTTTATCAACTGATCAATATAATATATAACCTTGTTTTATATGTTTCTGTTTAAAGACATCTTATTAAGTGTGCATTGCTGAACTCATGCCTGAAGCTTATCTAACACACATATTTTCTATATAAGGCACATCACAGCCTTCTTGCACTTAGGAATACTAACCAGTACTTCAGTATTACACTTGAGGGACATTTCAAGCAGTAGAATCATTTTTTTAAAATTTTTATTTATTTATGATAGTCACACAGAGAGAGAGAGAGAGAGAGGCAGAGACATAGGCAGAGGGAGAAGCAGGCTCCATGCACCGGGAGCCCGATGTGGGACTCGATCCCGGGTCTCCAGGATCGCGCCCTGGGCCAAAGGCAGGCGCTAAACCGCTGCGCCACCCAGGGATCCCCAAGCAGTAGAATCATTAAAAAAAAAAAAAAAAAACCACAAAAGTATGAAAACATGACACTAAATATAATTTGAAAAGGAAACCTGTTAATACTAGGAGAGTCGAAACAAGGCAGAGTGTCACTTTGCTTGACATCCATTGGAAATGTCTGTGTTGAGTGACTCAAATATTCTGTCACTGTACACCTGTCAGTGAATGACTATGAAAGCACCACAGATATAGATTTGGGGGTTGCAGACAAATTTTAGCAAATAGGCAAATTCACAAATATGGAATCTGCAAATGAGGATCAATTCTATTGATGCTTTAACGATGATGCACTTCTCTCTTTCTGCAGAATTCACCTGGCCAACACTATGTGCCGGTCAGGACTCAGCTCAAGATATGTGAGCTTGTCTGACCTCTGGTTAAAAACATCCTTAAAAATGCCCCATAGCACTCATCTGGACCTGACTCTTATTGCTCATCAAGCTATTTTACAATTGTTTACTTTTCTGTCTCCTCTATTTGGCTGTAAGAGCCTTGGGGGCAGGAATTATCATTTTTGGCTTTGAATCCAAGGCCCATACAAGTAGCTCATTAAACAACTGTTGAGTTACAGTCTTCAAAGAAGGGAGAAGAGACTCCCTATAGTGGTTGAGAATGGCTACAGGTATGAAATCAGAGGTTTCATGAATAAAACAGAAAAGTGAAATTTTAGCTATTAAAGGTTTTCAATGCAAAATTGGATTTTAACTTATTCCTAACTAATGGCTTCCCCCCCCTAGGTGGCATTAATTTCAACTTTACACTGGGATAAGGAAGTTCTCATTAAGTGATATAATCCATTTTCTTATTGTTTAAGCCACTTTTTTTTTTTAAGATTTTTAAAATTTATTCATGAGAGACAGAGAGAGAGAGAGAGAGAGACAGGCAGAGGGAGAAGCAGGCTCCATACAGGGAGCCCGACATGGGATTTGATCTCAGGTCTCCAGGATCAGGCCCTTGGCTGAAGGCGGTGCTAAACTGCTGAGCCACCTGGGCTGCCCTAAGCCACTTAAAAAAAAAAAAAAAAAAAAAAAAAAAAAAAAAGATTTTATTTATTTATTCACAAGAGACAGAGAGAGAGAGAGAGAGGCAGAGACATAGGCAGAGGAAGAAGCAGGCTCCTTGCGGGAAGCCCGATGTGAATCTCGATCCGGGGAATCCGGGATCATGCCCTGAGCCAAAGGCAGACACACTCAACCACTGAGCCACCCAGGCATCCCTGTTTAAGTCACTTTTTTTTTTGTTTGTTTAAGTCACTTTTGAATTACTCTTTAAAACATTATTTGCCAATCCATTGTCAAAAAAAAATTAAACATAATTTGCCAATAAAAGCCATCTTAGCTGACAGTTACCCTTAGACATAGTAACATAGTTAAATACCAATTTTATTTTTATAGCTATTCTAATTTAGGACATATCCCTTTTCCTTGAACAGACCATCAGATATACACAGACATTAATTTCAGAAAATCACTCAGAGTGATGAGCTCCCCTTGGACCAATATAAAGTTTACTTCACTACCACCACCCTCCTGTGCCCACACTAGCAGAGAATTCCTCTGCTTCAGGCTGGTCTCAGCAGTCAGTCCCCTCATCTGTGAAGATCTACGGAGACTAAAATGGTAAGAGTTTCAGTTCAATGTCTCCCTGTTATATATATAAGAAGTCCTGGAACTAGAGTAAACTTTTCTTGTATACCTGCTTTCCCATGTACTTCTTGCACTAAAAGAGCCAGGCCAAGAACAAAATGATTCCTTTGTTGTTAGATTCCTGGTTAATAAGAACTCAAAAGCCAAAATATGTAGCAAAGACTTGAAAACCTATGTGTCCTCTCACACCGAGTACCAATTTCCCCTTTTGATTCTTTCCACAATGCTGATTTACATGAACAAGATGAGACAGAGCTGACATTGACTCTTCATCTCGAAAGATTTCATCCTTGCGTCAGAACAGCATTCTCCATGACAGACTCAATGGAATCCACGGCTTGCCCCAGTGAGGTTATGCTAATGAATTACTTCTCAGTGCTTCACTGTGGTCTGTTTTCACTTAATATAATCTCTGACCAAACTGCTAATTTGCTGTCAATAAAAGCAAGTCCACAATTTATCCTATTCTTTTTATAAAAAGGGAGTGACTACTCGCTTTTCTCTAATTACTTGGAGTTCAAAGATAAGTGATAATGAGCAGATACTGAGTGCTACAACCTGTCAGTTATTCTTTGAGTAACTTTAAAGGGAAATAGAACTTAATAGAAGATATCATAAGGCATACTAAGGGTAAGTTACTGTTTTCAGAAACTTTTATTTCAGTTATACATGTATGTACGTAGGTATGTGTTTAGTGGGTAATGACATAAAACATTTCTTTTTGTGGGTTGCCGGCAAAATCTGAAAGCCATTGTTGCAGGCCACTGTTGCACACCACTGACCCCTGGACTTAAGTGCTGACCTGCCCCACTCCCACACTGCTGCTGAAAGCAGGCAATAGCTTCAGAAATGTGGGTAAGCACTTTATTAGAGCACAGTGCTCCCTGCCAATGGCTGATTCTGAACTTTGGCACTCCATTCTGAAAAGAATATCTTCTTAGCCCCAATGAAGATGGTGCATCTATTTTTAAGCACTCTGCAGCTGTACCATTCTTTCTGTACTCGAGTTTTCTTGCCAACACATACCTTTTTTTTTTTTTTTTTAAAGATTTTATGTATTTATTCATGAGAGACACACACAGAGAGAGAGAGAGAGGCAGAGACACAGGCAGAGGGAGAAGCAGGGTTCCATGCAGAGAGCCTGATGTGGGACTCGATCCTGGGTCTCCAGGATCAGGCCCTGGGCTGAAGGCGGTGCTAAACCGCTGAGCCACCTGGGCTGCCCCCAACACACATCTTTTTTAACTAAACTGCAAAAACCGAGAACAGCGGCTACAGTACCTCATGGCAACTCTGGCACCTTTTACACAGGAGATGCTTGATCAATCTCCTTTGCATTAGCCCTTTCCCTCTGGGAGAATCCCTCTTTTGGAATCAATGCCTACTGAGATCTGGCCAATTTGGGGACTGGACAAGTTTTTGCTCTAGGCTTGCTTGCCTGGCCAAGGTATTTAACCAACTCTGCTCCTCCTGCTGTGGTACTCTAGAATAACTATCATTAGCTATGGATGGTTTACAGATTTGTGTTACTCCAGTGTATAGCATTATACCCAAGGCTGTAAGTTTGTGAACTCTATTAAACAAGTAAGCTCTCATTATCTAATACAAAGAGACTACCCATTTTTCCTCGAGGTTAGAATGACACTCTTTCTCTTTATTTTATCCTACACTGCTCCTAAGGAAAAGGTGACTCAAGAATTTCCAACTCCTTCCAAACTACTCTACTTGATAAGATCGTTTCTTTGCAGAAAGGGCTAACATCTTATATATCTGGTAAATGCACAACTATTACCCATTTTACCTGACCTTAATGTGCTGGGATCACAGTATGCAAAACATGATTTCAAAAAGTAAAACAATCAGAAGTGAGTGCTCTATACCTACAAATGCATACTAAACAAACAAAACTAAACATTCACAGCTTACACAGAAATAAAATCACACATATGCTACCTGCTTATTCATTTCTGTGATGTTGATCCAGACTTTGTTCAGGCCCAGCTCCCCAGATTCAATCTTCTCAACTTGCTTTTGATTGCTGAGTAGTTCTTCATTAAGTTTGGGAATTTCTTGGAATGAGCTTTTCTGATTAGATTCCACTAAAAGCAAAAACAAGAATGATAACAGCCATCTTGACTCCAAGATGAAAAAATTATCTTACAGTATGAAGGAAGACAGATTAATAGAAGTGATCCTGGTAGGACGGCTGAATTCCTATCTACCAGCTACATGGTTTATGTAAATGTACATTTTTAATATTAAAGCACCATTTTTACTGGGGCTATTTCACTACTGGCAGTATAACTTTTAAAAGTCAGATGGCTAAAAATGATAAGTATTAGCAGAAAGAAGTGAACTTGTATCTCAACTCTGTAAGTTACTGTGATCCTGAGTAAATTACTCAAATTCTTTGAGATCTGTTTCCTCTTCTGTAATAGAGATAAAATATACTTTACAGGATTTTTAGAATTAAGTGAAAGAATGGTTGTAAAGTACTAAAAGGGCTCAGTAGGCATACAACATGTGATAAATAAATACTAAGTAATAACCAGAGCAATTAAGGAGCTTTTTGATTAGTCAGTGAAGATTTATAAACTTCACTCCATTAATGCTCAAGGTGACATCAAAAGTTCTCTCTCTAAATGCTTAAATATACTTTTTTTCCTATCTCAAACTGGTCATATGCAAGATGAGTTCTTAACCACCTTTCAAGTGCTATTATGTGGACTATGATTTTAAATTTTTCATAAGCAGCAAATGGTGTTTTCCTAAGTCTTAAATCAACTCAAAAGCTTAAAGTGAAATAGAAGATAAAGGAACATGTCAGGTGAAGTATAAGGTGATATTTGGCTTTTCCTTTGGGAAACTATCTCCTGACTGGTTTAGAGATTTGCCAACCTGAAGGCAGAGGCCTGAAAGAATGCTTTCTCTTCCGTCTTTAAAGAGTATTTTTCCTTTTCATGAAAAATAAAATATTGATCATGCTTGGTCCTCCAGAATAAAACCCACAAATAATTTTTCTTTAAAGCCACAGATTGTCTAATTAGTTATTATATACTTTGTTTAAAATAAAAAAAAACCTGGCATACAGGGCAGATATGAAACAATTTACTAAAATTGAAGTGCTATGACTTTTTTTGTTCCTCTCTGTGGGGTCAGCACTTGGAATACACCTGGCACATTATAGGCACTTGGTAAGTATCACTGACTGAGTAAATCTGGCCTTTGCTTACCTCTCAACCGCATTTCTCATAATCTTCCTCTTCAATCTATTTTCTAGACAAGTGGAGTTTCCAGACACACCAATCTCTTTAAGCCTCAGTGACTCTGTACACACTATTCTTTCTGCCCTGATGCCCTTGGCTTGCCTCTTCTCCATTTCTGTTACGTTAGCCTAGTTAGTTCAAGACTCACCACAAATAGTTGGGCTCCCAGCTTGGACCCCCACCACTTCACCACTCCAAACTCTACCAAGCACTTAATACACTGTCCTTTAATTATTTACTCATCTGTCTCCTCTACCAGATTAAGTGAGAGACAGTTGCTTAAGGATGGGGACCAGATCTTTTGTCATGTATTTCCAACACAGTGTCAGCAGTCTAATGCTTCTCCAGGGAAATAATTGTAGGGTATGAAATGGAGTTAATGTTGTCCTATTAAGTTAAACAAAGAAAATTCAATCAAACTCAACAACAAAAAATCCCCACAAAAATCAAAGAGTAGGGTGGAGGTGGTGGTACCCCTACTACAAACAAGCCCACTCTCTCAAAATTCAGAAATTTTTTTTTTTAAATGAGATATAAAATATGTGCGAGGGATCCCTGTGTAGCTCAGTGGTTTAGCGCCTGCCTTCGGCCCAGGGCGTGATCCTGGAGTCCTGGGATCGAGTCCCAGGTCAGGCTCCCAGCAGGGAGCCTACTTCTCTCTGCCTATGTCTCTGCCTCTCTCTCTCTCTGTGTCTCTCATGAATGAATAAATAAAATCTTAAAAATAAATAAATAAAATAAGTGTGAAAGGATCTCTTTATAAATGAAAGATTTCCCTCAGTGCTTTTACTTTAACATTTGATTTTCATCAGTTTACAGGAATACATCCATCTCAAACAGTAAGAACATTATGTCAGTCTAAATTAATACAGCATTTCGATGATTTTCTTTTACATTTTCAGTGAGGTTGTAAAGTAAAACCTATCCCACACATGTCTGCCATTCTCAGGTGGTTGTGTATGTGTGTGTGTAGGGGGGGGGTCTCTGTCCTACAGTCTATATGAAAGAAGTAGAAAGTAGACGTCGAAGAGGAAATAAGACGAATACATAAATAACCTGGGTTACAGTTATTAACTAACAAACATATAAAGCTTACAAGCCCTGAAAACCTTCTGGATACTTAGGATTGTGTGAGCCAAGGGAGGATCATTTTCATTATCTTATTTGGGGCTTTTTAGGAGAGAGTAGCCTGTGTCAAGGCACTTTGGCTACTTATAAATGGGACAAGTAAGAGCACTTAGGTGGCTCAGACAGTTAAGTGTCTGCCTTTGGCTCAGGTCATGATCCTGGGGTCCTGGGATCGAGTACTGAGTCAGGCTCCCTGCTCAGCAGGGTGTCCGCTTCCCCCTCTCCATCTGCCTCCTTCCCACTGCTTATGCTCGGTCTCTCTCTCTCTCTCTCAAATAAATAAAATCTTAAAAAACAAACAAACAAACAAAAAAACAAGAGAGGAAGTACAGCAAACAACTTACGATTACTAATTTACGTTCTTTCAAAACAACTCATTTAAAATTTAGTATATTAATACTTAAAAGAACTTACCTAGCTCTCTTCCTGGTCTCTAAGATCAGGAAGTAGAGATATCTGCATACACTCTTTAGATAGAACACATATAATGCTAACAGCAATGTATTTTATATTTAAATATCTTTTCAGTTTGCAATAAACTTTTATGTAATCACTCAACTTGTTATTGGGTACCTATCATGTGCCCAGCCCTGCACTTAGCACCAGTGTACACAGAAGACCCTGAACCTTTCACTTGGGGGTGGGGGCAGTGGGGGACGGCAAGGTGTCATCACAGAACCACTACACAGTGTGATGGATGGTATGACAGAGATGACCAAAGTGCTCTGGTAGCATAAATATGTCTTTGGGTTTTGTGGATGGGAAAATAAAGGCACAGAAAGAATAAGTGACTTATCCACATTTTCCTGCTAGTAATGAGCAACCCAGGATTTGACAGTCAAACCTTCTGCTCCTAGGACCAACACTCTCTCTAGTATACTACAGCCGTCAGATGCTTAACACCCCAATGCCCTCATCACCACAATACCATTTTTAAGTTCTGTAGTAAATGACCAAACTGTTACCCTGCCTGTGTGACCAAAAAAGAAACAGCCTGATTTATTCTTTCCTTCTCTTCCAAATTCTCTTCCTCCACTCTTGTGTTCCATTGTTGAGTGACAGGGAAAGATGGTTTGAGAACAGAATTTTCCTTAAAATAATTGTGCAGTCTTCTGAAGTACTCAGTTTTGGAAAGAATACTGAATTAAGTTTCAATGCCACTCAGTCTTCAGTGTAAGGACCAAGTTGTTCCTTGACTGCAAGAAAAAATACCAAGTCTATCTGCTTTGCTTTCTATTTCAGATATTTCAGGAATCCTGCCTCCTTTTTTGATGAGTGTCTTTGAAAATTTATCGAAATAAAGAACAAGAGCTCTAAATTTCTCGAAAAGGTATTAAAGCCAGACCAGCAGAGGTGGTCTTATTTGAAACAGTGACTTCCACTATTCTCTTGAAAAACAGGAAATAAAAATAAACTTATTGAAATATGTCTAAGGGAAAGAAGATGTAATTCAAAGAAAGGCTATTTAAGCTTAACAAGACTGACCTCATTTACTCAAAATAATGGTTTTCACAAAAAACTCTTGGGCAAGTGGTCCACAATGGTTCAGCCAATGGACAGACTATGCCCCAGGTTCCACCCTCTAGAAATACCATTTAGACATTACAGGGCTGGCATTTCTATTGCAGCAAACCAAAGACAACAAAGCAGCTAGACTGACATTTCCAAATCTGCTTCATTCAGCTGGCTGACAAATGCAGTCAGAGTCCCAGGGGACTGTTGCTCAGTGGTAGAAAGCAGGTCTCATAGTTCAGGGTATAAATCTTGGCATCTCTTGAATATAGTATTTCCAGGGATTGGTATTAACAAATGTTCAACAAAATTTTGTTGACTGATTGATTGTTAGGTCTATTACCTGTATACACTTCAAATGTACATTTCTAAGAAAAGAAATTCCCTGAAAAGCTCAGCTAAGGTGTAAGTTACATGGGTGTCCTGTAAACACAGGTACAGAACAGTCAGAGAAAGGAGTCCCTGGAGGGTAGAAGTGAGCAATGTTTTGAGATGTGTAAATAAATAACTACTATATGTGATCAAAACATGCTGCAGCACAAACTTAGGAGGCCCAGTTAATTACAGAGAGATGAGGGCACAGACGGGTATCTTTAGTGGTTACCTACAGTTAGGCATTGTTTCTTAGAACCTCATTTCCAAGTTATGATTACCACTTACAAAGAAAACACTGGCCTTAAAAACATTTTCCAATACTGGGATAGACAACCACTAAGAAAGGAGATTAACTAGAATACAAAATCTCCTTCTTTATTATACTGTACTCTGATTCCACCAATTGATTAAACATACAAGTCAAGATGATTCAGACACAGAATTATGGTTTACCCAATTCCTTCCCTTGATTCAAAAGAAAACCAAAATTAGTATTTCAACATTTTTTTTCAACAACATCCCTAAGAACATCATTAACACAGTAACCAAGGATTAGCTGTTCCTAGGTCAAGTTCAGAACCTGAATAACTACAGAGAGCAAAAAGAAGCTGGGGTGAAGGAACACTTGGAAGTTGTGATCTCCGAAGGCTTAAGGTGAGAAGTAAGAACATAACTCTAATTCCAGTTCTGGGGTCAGGTTTTGTTATGACCTTGAGAAAGCTTAGTGGTCAGTTTGCCCATGTGCTAATGCTGCTAAGCTTAAGCCATTTGTGATTAACTTGAAACTGGTTCTTTAGCTTAGAAAATTAACCCTTGAAACCTAGAACCAAAGATCTGCATTGCTAAAGGAAGATATTTAGGTCAAATCTGGTTGAAGCTACGATGCAAACACACTGTTCAGATAAAGTACCCTGGATATGACAAAATACAACTTTGTAATTTAGAACATAGAAAACTCTTCAACTTAGTAAGTCTCAAACTTTAAAACTCATTCGTGAGACAAATATTTATTTGTGATCTGGTACATGGTAAGCACTCCATAAATGCTAGCTATTATTACTGCTCATTCCATACAGATTTTCTTAAGGAGGAAATTGACAAATGCTCCCACATTCTTTCTCAAATGGCCCCGTGAGAAGGAAGAAAATAGCCCAGTGTTGCTACTGCTACTTTATACTTCCCTAAGTATAAAGTGGAGGTTGGCAATAGTGGAGGTTAACCAAGGTTCCAGTCTCCTGGACCTTAGCACTTTCTTCCTGCACCTTAAGTGTCAACCAGAGAGCCATTATTTCAGATGGTGTTTGTCCTGATGATGCATAAGCACTATTTTTTATTTGTAGGTTTAAAAACAAGCAAACAAACAATTGTTCCCACATTCAAGACAGCTAAGAAAGAGTTATAAGGCTGGAAGGAATATATAATTGCTTCATCTGAGTGGGCAAAACTCTTAACTCAGTATGGTCCAATTTGTGGATCCAGAACCCAGAAACAACATAACACTCTGAAAAGGGCAACACTTACTTGTTCTAAATTTTTCCTTGAGGGCATCCAGATCTTCCTTCAGGGCAACTTGCATCCACACCAAGCCAACGCAGGCCACAACACAGGCGGCAAGGATGACAAAAGCACAGAGGGGATAACAGATCTTGCAGCATCGTAAATAGTCTCCCCTGATCATAAGAACAAATTCAACCAGGAGTACAAAAGTGATTACGAGTACAGCTGTATTAAAAATAGCACACGTGTCACCATATAGTTATTTACCAGGAACCACTGGGCAACACATTCTTAACTGTGAACAACAGGTTGAAAGTGACTAAATAACATGACCTATGAAGAGTTCATATTTTGGACACAAAGGTTTCAGAACTTCACATACACAACACAGATTTTTTTTTTTCCCACAACACAGATCTTATGGGCACTGCACCCCACAGAAGTCATCAAGGATTCAGGTCTTTGGGGACAAGCTCGGGTTAGCAAAGTGTCAGGACTAGAGCTTCTGCGAAAGTCCATTACAGCACTGTAATTTACCTATTTCTCATTCCCCCACCCTCCCAGGGCACCCTGTTTCAGACTACTGAAACTTCATAAACCTTTGAGTAAGTTTTACCGCAAATAGAATGGAAGAAATAGGAACTGTAGGTTTAAGCGGACACCTGGTGTGCCTTCTAGCTTATTGGCTCAGAAGCCAGGAAACATGGAAAGGGGTTAGATTTCACACCAAACTTCAACACTCAATGTCTAAACTCCCTCAACAGGGCAACTATTCCATTGGAACTGCTCCATTTCATCAGACCTTCATTTCCCAAATCTAAGATTGCCCTTAACTACTTAATCTGACAAAGCTCATTAGAATACCAAACTTCTTTAACAAAATAAAAGGACAAAGACACTCTAAACAAACAAAATCTCAAAGGATTTAAACTCTTTCAGCACCCCAACCTTCTGCCTAGCCAGCCCCTGCTTCCACCTCTTCAGCACAATATTATTTTCCTTCAGTGTGCTCCCTGAGAGGGTCCAAGGACATTTTCAAGTTTCCCTTCAGCCTTTTCCCACCCTGAGCCCCAATTCCCAAGGTCCTCAGAGCTCACTCTTGGATTTTGCCTAGTGGCTTCACCACCTAAAGTGGTCTGGGGAGAAGCTGTCTCTTTTTGTTTCCCACCCTCCACCTACTTGGGAGGCTCATACTTTGTAAGTTCCTCACCGCATCCCCCCACCTCCAAGATTCGGACTCATTGAGAGTGCAAAGAATAATCTACAGTCTTAAAGTCCCTGTCCCTACTGCACTTTTTAAAAAGATCTAGCCCCAAAGGCTTGTTTGCTCCCATATACCTATTCTTGGCTTTTCTGCCACTCCCAACTTGGTCGCTCTGGGCTCTTGGCACATTCCCCAAGTCTGTGGATTTCCACCCTGAATTCAGAGTTCTTCATACACTTAGAGACAACCCTTCACTCAGAACCTGAGCTCATCTCCCTAACTTACCCTTCACTCAGAACCTGAGCTCATCTCCCTAACACCTTTTCTTCCTGTTTGCCGTCCAAGGCCTACATCCTTTTCCTTCCTAGGAACACCCTTCTCCTTCCTTTAAAATGTCCCCATTGCTAAGTGCAAGGAAATGCCTTTTTCACATCCCACCAACTGCATCACTCACTTGACAAAACGAGAGCGATTTCCAACTAAACCAAATTCCTCTTCTTCCTCCGAGCTGGATTCAGAGTCTGAGTCAGGAGGCTCAGTGCGAAGGAGGCGGTGGCCTGAGCCTTTCTTGGGCTTCTTTCTCCGACTGTCCCCAGCCAAGCCGATCAATGCATTGAGCTCTTTGCGCTTCTTCATCTTTTTGTGTGGGGTGAGCGGAGCACCCACTGCTGAGCTGCCAGGTTCGTACCCAACGCCCAATTCTCTCGCTGCCTTGGAGCTGCCTTCCAGGGTGGGGAATCTGGGCCAGAGCCCTGGGTCACTCCCACCCAGGGGTGGGACTGACCCGATCCGCTGGGGGCTAGAGATCGGAGCTCAGAGGAAAGTGGAACTCAGAGGGGTGAGGAAAGTCACATAGAGACGGCCAGGGAGCTGGTGATCAAAACGGGTAAGGCTCGGGGCATGGAGTCCCAGGTAAGGGAGTGGAAAAGGGAGCAACCTTCACCTCCCGGTAAGTAGGTAATATTTCTAAGTGCGCTCCCGGAGCTGGGGAAGGACTCACAGATGGGTGTTTTGCCCTTCCGGGGCAGGACTCCCAAGAGAGAGCGAAAAGAAACTTGTTCCTGAATGGGAGTGGCGGCGGAGGTGCAGAGCCAGCCGGGGGGAAGGCGCCAGTCGCTCCCCAGCTGGAGGCGGCAGCAGCAGGGGCCGCGGCCGCTACTACCCCGACACAGCCTGGGCGCCAAGGCGGCCCGAGAGCGAGGGAGGCCCAGAGCCCGGCTCGGAGGGCCCAGCCTGCCAGGTGCCAGCGCCGCACCTGGGAGCCCCCACCCCGCTGTCTCGGCCGCGGGTCTGGGGGGTGCGGAGGGGCGACCGCGGCTCAGCCCACCTGAAGCGCTCCCGCCCGGAGTCTGAGGTGTTCCGGCGACACTCGGCAACTCACACGCGCCGCCTCCACTCCAGCCGCGACTCCGGCCCCCACTCCGGCTGCAGCCGCAGCTGCTCCCAACGCGCTGGCGGTGGCGGCGGCGGCGGCGGCGGCCGCGGGCTCCAGACCCGGGCCATCGCTCCAGCCCCAGCTCACTTCCCCTTTGGCAGCAGCCGCCGGCGCCGCCTGCCAGTAACCCGCGCTCCCATTGGCCGCCCGCCGGGTGACGTCACACCAGGGACGCCAGTGGCGGCGGGGGGCGGGGCGTTAAAGGGGCCGGGGCTCCGGCGGGGGCGGGGTCCCGCCTGCGGTTGCGGAGGCCCCGCCCCCAGGGCGGCCCCCTGGGACCCGCCGCTCGCCAGTCGCGGGGCGGAGTTTTCTCTCGCCGGGGGCGGGGCTACCGGCCGGCGAGACGCGCGGCTGCCCGACCTGCCTGGACCCCCGGCTGTGCTCTGGGCTGCGCCCCCGGCTCGCCGGCTGCACCTAGACTAGGCGTGTTGCAGAGAAACGATCTAGTTGAAGACAGTCATTCATCCCATAAATATGTATTGAGAGCTACTTGCCAGGAGCAGCTCTGGCCCTGGGGACACAGCGATGAGCTAAATAACCACCTGCCTTAGGGTTGCCAGGTAAAACAAAATAAAAATAATACAGGACACCAGGAAAGCTTGAATTTCAGATCAACAACGAGGTTTTCTTTCAACGTATAATTATATCCCGAGGTTTGTATTCAAAGTATATATTACATCGGGGCCATCTTCATACTGAAAAGTTCATTCTTTTTTTAATCTGAAATTCAAACTTAACTGGGTGTGCCATATTTTATCTGTCAACCCCATTTCTGCAGCTTATACTCTAGTGAAGGAGAGCAGTGATAGGCAAGTATATTAAATGTCAGGAGGTGATGAATGTTATGAAGAAAATTGAAATATGATAAGAGGATAGGGAGCGGCTCCTGATAAGGGGACATTTCTTCCTTAGGTCCTGGAAGAGAGGGAGGGACTTGTGCAATGGCCTTGAGGAAGAAGTGACCTGGAAGATCTGGTGTGGCTGGACCTAAAGAACAAGGAGGCGAGCGGTAGGAAATGAAGGCCAACAAGCATCAGGGGCCAGATCTTGTAGGGCTTTATGGAGCATGGGCGAGATGTTGTGAAACCATTGGTGCTGAAGGCTATGTCAAAATTTCAGAAATAACAGAAGTAAAACCAATGGATCCTACAAGTCGTAATTAGTAAAAGTGTATTATGCATACACCAAAAAGACAGTTTGCAAACTGGGAGCTCTCAAACCAAAACTTGGACTGAGGCTCAGGGGTATCTTGTTATAAAGAAGCACCCAGTGGTGACTGTTTATTCTTCACAGTGATTGGTTATAAATACTAGAATTTTCTTAAGTGCTAGGGAATTGGTCAGTGGTTGCCTCATATCAATCTTGGAAACAGCTTAAGTTTTGCTTATGATTTCCAGAGGCACAAGCAAGAAATAACCCAGATTAAGTTAACCTTGCTAACTTAAAGCTCAATGAAGCTTTGTTTGTATGATTAAACTGGTTTTGTCTGCTCAGGGAATTTTCAAGGCTGGTCTCCATTTGTTCTTTATTTTAATAACATCCCCCCCCCCCCAAGCCCCCCATTGCCTTGGTCATTGTTTCAGCATGCTGAGAGTATGACCAAACAGTATAGCAATATTCTTGGTTACTACCATTGTTGTAGTCAGGCCAAAGAATCACACGTTCTATGTTTCCACTAGTTGAGTCATCAGGCTGGAGGGCCATGTAGTTACTACCTTCATCATTTATGTGATTATTGCTGATTTCATCCAGTTTTCTGATCCTGGAGGCTACCATTTGGCATGCGAGTGGCTGCTGGCAGGCACTTAAAACCCTCTAGCATGTACAATACACTAGGGAGGCTGGTATGTTGACTATAAGGAAAACAAAACCCAAACTGAGAAATTTCCCAGAGCAGAGGTTCCCAGGAGTGAAGATTTAACTAACTAAATAATTCAGATGGGTTATAATCAATTCATATTTTACTTAAGCCAATCTACACTTTTTAAAAATAATGTGCAGTTGGGTTTCTATTTTTTTGAGTTATTTATTTATATAGGCACAACATGACATATTAGCAAACACATACCATCATGATTAGTTAGGACAGGTTGAACTTTAGGATGTTGTATTTCAGAAGGCAATGTTACAGGTGAACTTCCACCTATTTTGGCTTCTATTGATGTGAGGAATCAGGTAATTTAATGAGAGATTTCTATGGAAACAAAAGAAAAACAAAGGTTACTCAAATTTACTCAAGTAAATTATAAATACTGAGTCTGGAGAGCAGCCAGTTGAGAAAATTTCTAGATACCAAATTTGAAGCATCTTTAGGTGGAGTGAGGGCAAGCATGGATATCAGACAGATTTTCCTGGTTTGCAGTGTAAATGTCTCTGGTGATTTTTCTGAGTGGACACATAGTTTTAGTTCCATAGTGATTCCAAGTCAAAAGAGTAGGAGAAAATGGAAAATGTTTGTTTGGAGAGTTCGCCAAATATTGGAGGAAAATGGAAGAATTCAAGATCCAGTCCAGTTCAGAGGTAGAAAACAAAACTTCCAAAACAATTAACAGCACTAGAATCTGATAACCCCAAAGATGTATGACTAGAACATAATTTTTCTCCCTATAATCATTCCCATTTCTATCAAGGATAACCATAGTAAGACTAGTTTGTTTACAAATTAAGTAGTTTCAATAAACTGGGCCTGATTATTTACATAAGTGCTGCAATACAGGCACCTAGGTAGGTGACTCAGTCAATTAAGTATCAGCCTTTGGTCAGGTCATGATCTCAGGTTCCTGGAATCAACCAGGGAGTCGGCTTCTCCCTCTCACTACCCCTCTGCTTCCTCCGCTCATGTTCTCTCTCTCTCAAATAAATAAAATCTTAAAAAATTATAAGTTCAGCAAGAATAGTGATTGACCATATAGGCTCTTTTAAATCTGCTTTGCTAAAACTTGTCACAAGGCATCTCAGATTGAACTTTCCAAAGCCTCCGGAGACTAGGAAGCCAAGCCAAGGGCTTATTCACTCGTGTCCTGTTACAAGGAGAACAGGTTCTTATTGAAGTTATGCAAATATATATTTTATCATAAAAATAAGAATTTTTAATAAGAGTTTCTGAATACTGGAGGGATCAGGTAAGAAGAAAAAAGATAAATGTCTTAACATTTGTCACATTTTACCAAATTGCTATAAGTTATAAATAGCATAAAAGAGAGGAGGAAAAAAAGGGCTCATTAAAGTGGAAAATAAAACATTAAAGAATTAGCAATGTTTTAACTGAAATCATAAAAATTATAATCTCATCAGTACATTTTGTGTTATGTAATTAATCCTAATTTTGCTTCATCTTGAGTTAGCAGCTTTAGGAATCAATCAATTTTCCATTGGAGCTTTAGAAATTCTTATTTTATATTGTGTTATGATCTTAAAAATGTCAGAAACCGGGCAGCCCCGGTCGTGATCCTGGGGTCCTGGGATTGAGTCCTGTATCCGGCTCCCTGCATGGAGCCTGCTTCTCCCTCTGCCTGTGTCTCTGCCTCTTTCTCTCTCTCTCTGTGTCTCTCATTAATCAATAAAAATTTTTAAAAAGTCAGAAACCTGAATTTTAGAGTACTTCTCAGGGTCTTTTCCATAAATCTCTTTGAAGATGAAACATTTTTGCAGGAATACTTTTGCAAAAGCATCAGAGTAAAACAATAACTGTCTATAAGTGACAAAAGACTTTAAAAGAAAGATCTGTTCACATAAACATGCAAAGAGAGTGATGAAATTGACAACTAGCTTTGGTTATTTTTGTGACATGGATTTTAAAATCATGTCTGATAACATTATACCAGGACATAGATTTTTAGGAATTTCATACCATCTCTGGAACACTTATGTTAACATGTATAAGAATAAAGAAAGTTTAGAATTACTTCTCATTTGGCAATGCTTCCCATGTAATTTAACACTTCAAATGACCCTAAATAAATTAACATTTCTCTTATTACTTTATTCAGAATTTCATTTGGGGAAGTTTGTTAAAAATGTCAAAAGACTTAAAACATTTGATAAAATACAATCATCGATTACTGTGAAACAATACTTAGTTATCCACTAAACCAAAGTGACATTTGAAAGATTTAAAAAACAAATACAGGGGCACCTGTATGGCTCAGCGGTTGAGCATCTGCCTTTGGCTCAGGTCGTGGTCCCAGGGTCCTGGGAGTAAGTCCCACATTGGGCTCCCTGCAGGAAGCCTGCTTCTCCCTCTGCCTATGTCTCTGCCTCTCTCTCTCGTGTCACTCATGAATAAATAAAATCTTTTAAAAAAAGAAAATTTAAAAAAATTAAAAAATAAAAAACAAATACAGAAAGTTATATAGTTGAAAAAAAGAACAAACCTTAGCTTTTTAATAGATAAGACTTAAATTTCTTTCTAAATAATCAAAGAATTGATAAAGACAAAACACAGACTCTTTTTTAGGCCAGTTATATTAAAGGTAAAGAAAAACCTTTATAATTTTTTATTAAGAGCCAACTAATGATCTAAGAAGCCTTTGTCCTTTTAACAGAGAGAAAACAAAATTCTAATTTTGTATTGGTGTACTTTTGATATTAAAACTCTCCTTTTTTAAAAACATAGATAAATCCATTTCAATCTTAATCAGCTTGACCAAAATTACCTTCTCAAGATTCCTTTTTCACACACCTTATAAAACTTTCTGTTATCTATTCAGGTTTTGTCTTATCTTTTACCTTTCTTAATTAGGAATAATGGTTTTACTTTAGGACAAAATTACATTCTTTTTTCTCTTATAAAACAAAACAACCCAAACCCAAAAAACCCTATGTCCTTCATACCTTTCCTTATTGAAAAAATACATTCTACTTTGCATAGACAGTTGTTTTTTTAACTCTTACTATTTCTAGTAGTTGTTATTACATATATTAATTAAAATTCTTAGCCCTTAAGATCCTTAACTCCTAGTAAAAACCAAGAAGTTAGTATTTGTTGGAATAGTAAATTTATAAACACATTTTATAAATTTCTAGAAGTATATTCTTTTTCATAATAAATTTTTAAATGTGGCACAAAACATGGTTAATAAACCCAAGTATTTTTGCCTCTGAAAAAATTAAAAAGTCAAAAGTAGATAAACTTACATCTGGCATTTAATGCTTATTTGCAGATGATTTACGTATTCAATGAATATCCATTATTTAGTTTAACTTTGTATAAACTTTTATTTATATTTACTTAACAATTGCTTTTAACAGTTATGCTTGGATTAGACATTAAACAACTAATCATCCTAAGTTATTTTTCTTGTTGACAAGCTTTGAGGACAGGCCTGCTTTTGTTAAACCCACAAATTAAACCAGCTTTTATTTATCAAAGATTATCTCAAATCACATGAACTTGAAAAACATTTGGATTAGTTTCTATATTTCTGAGAGTATACTTGATTTGTATAAATGCTTAGTTTTCTTTAAGCCAATTAAATAGAACTCTCTACATATTAATTTTGGCAGTATCATCTGGAGTTTGAAAAATATCACAAAATACATACAGACAAACACAAACAGAGATCTTATTGCTTTTGTTTAAAATATTTTAGCCATGTTTCAGGTACAGAACTCAAATGAATAGTTGGGTCCAAATTGTGTTTCTGGGAGATGGACCAAGTTAAGGCTATCTGTTCAGATGACAAAAGAGTTTTTACTAAAGATTTTTTTTTTTTTTTTTTACTAAAGATTTTTTATTTGCCTGCTGAAAGAATCCTTTTAGAGTTGTTTTTGGAGTCTTTGTCTTTTAGAAGTTTCTACATATCTATTGAAGAATGCATCCTACCATCTTTAAGAGGTTTGGAAACATTTCTTTTTAAGGGTACCCTCTTAAGATGGACTTAGCGAAAGATTCACAAGGATTCCAAAAGTTCACCCTTTGTTCAAAATGGCACAAGATTGTGGTCCATAGATCAGGTGGAAATCATCTTTGCTTTCGATTCTTGAAGATGTCCTAACGACGAGGTGCCATATTTTCCAACAGTTGTTCTAAAACACAGAGAATCATGTATTCCCCCCCTCACCTTTGAACACAATAGGGTGACTTACCAAGAAGCTCCAACAAATGAAACACAGGTATGTACAATAACGTTGAAGAGCTCAAAGCACAGAGTGGAGCTTGGATGCAAGACAGACTCACTGTCAAGCTCCAGGGTTGGTGAGAAAGCATTGAGCGCAGTGGGCTCTATGGGTACCAGCACCTGTTGGGTCACCAGCTTTGGCATTGCTGGAGGTCTTCTTTGGGACCCCCTTCTGATGTCAGAAGATCAAAAATAACAGAAGTAAAACCAATGGATCCTAGAAGTCATAATTAGTAAAAGTATACTGTGCATACACCAAAAAGACAATTTGCAAACTGGGGCACTCAAACCAAAATATGGAATGAGGCTCAGGGTTATGTTGTCCTAAGGCAGTTTAAATAGTAGGAAAGCAGCGACTATTCTTCACAGTGATTGGTTATAATAGAATTTCCTTAAGTGATTGGGAATTGGCCAGTGGTTACCTCATGTCAACCTTGGGAAACAGTTTAATTTTTCTTATGATTTCCAGAGGCATAAGCAAGAAATAACCCAGATCAAATTAATCTTGCTAACTTAAAGCTAAATGAAGCTTTGTTTGTATGATTAAACTGGTTTTGTCTGCTCAGGGAATTTTCAAGGCTGGTCTCTATTTGTTTTTGATTCTAAAAACTTAAGAGGAATCATGCTCTGGCTCATATTTTGAAAAGAGCACTCTGGCTTTTTGAAGTCAGAGCTAACAATATTTGCTGATGGATTACATAAAAGGTATGAAAAAAAAAAAAGGAGTGATATATGACTCCAGAATCTTAATGTGGAACAAATGGAAGAAGGAAATCACTGTTTACCGAGAAGGGAAAGAGCTGTTTGGGGGTAAACTTGAGAAGCCAATTCAACATTCAAATGAGCTGCTTGGTATATAGGCCTGCCTTGGAGATACTGTTGGCTCAGTTCCACACCACCACAATAAAGCAAATTTCTCAATAAAGTGACTCATGAATTTTTTGGTTTCCCAGTGCATATAAAAGTTATGTTTACCCTATACTATCAGCTCCTAAGTGTAATAGAATGTCTAAAAACCAATCTCGCTTTAATTAAAAATACTTTATTGCTAAAAAATGCTAACCATCATCTGAGTTTTCAGTGATTGTAACTACTGATCATGATCGCCATAACAAATATAATAATGACAAAGTTTGAAATACTTTTAAAGACTTACCAAAATGTGACACAGAGTGAACAAATGCTGTCGGAAAAATTGTGCCAGTAGTCTTGCTTGACTCAGAGTTGCCACAAAACTTCAGCTTGTAAAAAAATGCACTATCTGTGAAGTGCAATAAAATGAAACACAATAAAATGAGGTATACCTATGTCTGTTTGGAGTTCTGGACAGAGGCTGGGGCTTGAAATAAAAATGTGAGAACTATCAAATGTAGGTGATTTTAAATCAAAGTGCTGGAGTGCCTGGGTGTCTCAGTCAGTTAAGCATCTATCTTCAGCTCAGGTCATAATCCCAGGGTCCTGGGATTGAGCCCCTTTGTCTGGCTCCCTGCTCAGTGGGGAGTCTGCTTCTTCCTCTGCCCCTCCCCCTGCTCATGCTCTCTTTCTCAAATAAATAACATCTTTTTAAAAAAAGAATAAAGCAAAGTTCTTTGAACTACTTGGAAAAAAGTCACTTGAAGTCATTTTTATGCCCACATTTAATTGTAACTATTCTATCTTTATCTGAGATACCCACCCAAAGCCTGGGCCTGTCTCTTATTTGTCTGTTTATGTCTAGCCCAGGACTAGGCATCTAGTAACAATGACCCAATTAATATGCAATGCATACATAAATAGGCAGTGTTGAATAGAGGTACTAGTAGAGTTTTGGAATCAAGAGATGTGGGATGAAATCATGCTTCTAGTACTAGCTCTGTCAGCACAAAAGCTATTTACTTTGAGCTTTAGTTTTCCCCGCTGCAAAATGGGGATTAACATCTGTTTCACAGGGACACCTGGGTGGCTCAGTGGTTGAGCGTCTGCCTTTGGCTCAGGACATGATCCTGGAGACCTGGGATCAAGTCCCACATCGGGCTCCTTGCATGGAGCCTGCTTCTCCTCTCTCTGCCTGTGTCTCTGCCTTTCTCTCTGTGTCTCTCATGAATAAATAAATAAAATATTAAAAAAAAAGGACATCTGTTTCACAGATCAGACAAATGAGAAGATGCTTGTGAAAGCATTTGAAGCCTCAATTATTGTGCAGTTATTGTTTTTTGCTGCTTCCTTTTGTTTCTAGAACCGTACTGCCCAATATGGTAGCCACTAGCCACACATGGCAATTCTGACATTTAACTTAATTAAAATGAAATTAAAAGTTTAAATTAGGGCAGCCCGGGTGGCTCAGTGATTTAGCGCTGCCTTCAGCCCAGGGCCTGATCCTGGAGACCCGAGATCGAGTCCCATGTCAGGCTCCCTGCATGGAGCCTGCTTCTCTCTCTGCCGCTCTCTCTCTCATTAATAAATTAATAATAAAAAAAAGTTTAAATTAGCTCCTTCGTCTCACTGGCCACTGTGTTCTGTAGCCATATGTTGCTAGTGGCTGTCAGGCACCACAGAACATTTCCATCACTATTGAATGTTTTATTGGACAGCTCCATTCTAGTTCCTCCTGGAAGGTCTGAGGATGGACAGGAAGGGGGTCCTGACTTCAGGAACCACTTCACAAACACATTCTGGGGCCATGTGAAGCCTCAGGGAAGAGAAATGGATAGCCCAGGATAGCCCTGGACAGGCCTTCCTGCATTGTAGATGTCATATCCTCACCCTGGGAACCAGGGGCTGAGGAACCCAGGGAAGTAAGGCAGAGCCAAGGATGCATGACCTAGCTGCAATGACTTCTGGTGGTCAGACCCCACCCTCTCTGCAGATGGGGCCCTCCCCCAGGACCAGCCAGTGGACTGACTAGTCATGGGTAGGGAGGCTTGAGGAATGGAGCAGAGAGCTAAGGGGATACTTCTGCTGCATCTGTCATTTGGTCCCTCTGTCCACCTGTGGGATGATCTATGGATAACAGCTGTCCTGTGTGTCTTTTGATCAATGGATAACAGCTGTCCTGTGTTGGGGAGACAACCCAAAGGATTCTGAGGACCTTTGAAAGTTGCTGGCCATGTGTCTTCTTTCAGGAGTTCTTGGTACTTCTCTGGCCTCCTCACCCATACCTGGGTCTCTCAAAGCCAGGGATTAAGCCAACCTCCTCAGAGCAAGGGTTCCTGCACCGAGAAGTCCATGGTGCACTCTGCAGCTCTGGTCCTTCAACTTTCCTGTCTGTAAAATGGGAATAAGAATAGTCCTGGTCGGGATCCCTGGGTGGCGCAGCGGTTTGGCGCCTGCCTTTGGCCCAGGGCGCGATCCTGGAGACCCGGGATCGAATCCCACGTCGGGCTCATGGAGCCTGCTTCTCCCTCTGCCTATGTCTCTGCCTCTCTCTTTCTCTCTCTCCCTGTGTGACTATCATAAAAAAAAAAAAAAAAAGAATAGTCCTGGTCCTGCTTTCTGCTCAGTACTTTTCAGAGGAGGGAGTGGAATGAAAGCGCTTTATACGCTGTGAAGTATCATGCTGGATGGGTGATGCTTACTGTATCCTCTTAGTAGCTCTGTCAGAAAGGTGGGCAAAGATGACATTTTGATCACTTATACAAGTTGTGATCAAAATCCCAACTTGTATAAGTGATAATGCCAAATCTTGAGACCCTTTCTGTGTTCTGGCTCTTTAAGACCTCAGAATCTTCTCCTCTAGGATCTAAGTCCATGCCTGAACTTTGTCACTTGGTAGCCATGTGATCTTGGGGACATTACTGAGCCTCTCCAAGCCTCCATTTTTGCAAAATGGTGATGGTAATATACCCAGGACCAGTTACATAATTTATGGGGCTCAGTGCAAATGAAAATGCAGAGCTCCTTGTTCAAAAAGCAGGAAAAGAGCTTATTTCCTTTCTTCTGTGATTTCTCACTCAACTTGTTTATTATTCACTATTTAATGTTGCATTCCTTTGGGCATGGGGATACTCACAGGGGCATGGGGCCCTGCCTCACGACTTGGCAGGCATCCTCAACCCAATTTTCCCTATGCCTGCATCCAAGCCCCTGCCTGGGCCAGAGGCCAGGAAATAGGCAGCCGAGAACCCATTCTGGGGAGAACCTGGGGGGAGACAACCAGAGACAATCAGCTGTTTCCAAGTCCCCAGTGCATGCCCCATTATGACACCAGACTTCACTTACAAAACACAAATTCAAAGATAAAATTGTTAAGAATTTCAATTTTAATCACAGAGCATTGAACCCCAGTTACAGAGCACCTTTCTGAGTGGAGGGCTCTGTACAACTGCACTGCTTACACATCCATGAGGCTCAGAGTAGCTGTGAAGAATATGCCTGTCCATAGTAAATGTTAATAAATGTCTCAATAAATGTCAGCTGTCCCATTAAGGTCATTATTAATTATTAAATGTGACTTATTACAGATTCTTAAATTTTGATTTTGATGATGACTCAGTTGGCAATACATCTTCATTTACTTAATAGAAAGCGCTGCTGCCATCTGCTATAAGAAGCTTCTTTGCCATCATCACATTTCTTGGTGGTTTGCTATGGTTAAAGTGGGGAGAAGGAAGATAAATGAACATTTAAAAATACTTGGGGTGGGGGGGCAGCCCTGGTGGCTCAGCGGTTTAGTGCCATCTTCAGCCCAGGGCCTGATCCTGGAGACCCGGGATCGGGTCCCATGTCAGGCTCCCTGCATGGGGCCTGCTTCTCCCTCTGCCTATGTCTCTGCGCCTCTATCTATTTATCATGAATAAATAAATAAAACCTTAAAAAAATACTTAAGGGGGCGCCTGGGTGGCTCAGTCAGTTAAGGTTCTGACTCTTGATTTTGGCTTGAGTCATGATCTCAGGGTTGTAACATCAAGCCCCACGCTGGGTGTGGAACCTGCTTGAGATTCTCTCTCTCTCTCCCTCTCCCTCTCCCTCTCCCGCTTCCCTTCCTCCCTCACATGCTATTTCTCTGTCTCTCTTTCAAATAAATAAATAAATAAATAAATAAATAAATAAATAAATAAATAGTTATTAGGGATTTTTTTGTGTTAGTCCTCACCACAATAAGCCAATCCTTGCTAGGCAAGCATCTTCCCCTGCTCTAACTAAGAAGGAAATCAATGCCCAGAAAAAGAGTCTTGCTCAGAGACACACAGCACATCAGTGGCAGATGCTGGGTCCTGAATCTGGATCTGTCTGCCTCTGAAGCCTGAGTTCTGCACCCAGGGAGCCTGCTGCCTGAGGCCTTTGTCTGCAGCTCATCTGGAAAGGGACCACCAGTAAGTATCTTTCCACTCCTGGGATGGCCTCATCTGCTTTCCCCAACCCTTTCCACTATTCTTTTTGCTGATTTGCTAGCAGCTGCATCCTGTACCCTGATGAGAGGCCTCAGGACAATGGGAAGGGGAAGGATTGGGTGGTAGGAAAGAGGCCAAGCTCCAAGCTAAACAATGGTTTCTCTCCTGGTGGGTCCCAGGCAGCCGGAAACAGCAACTGGTTCCCAGCATTATTGTGGGCAGGGGTGAGAGCTGCCCCCGCTGGGATTCTCCTTCTATTCTGGGCACAGCCTCCTTTGAGTTGCTGCCAGCTTTGGTGTCTTGGCTGTGTAATAGCCTCAGTTTCCCCATCTATCAACTGTGTCTTAGACCCCAGAACAGGACCCAGTGCTGAGAGGACCTCAGGGACTATTTGCTGAATTAAATTATTAGAGGAGTAGATGAAATCCTAGAGTTTTCAGTCCTTGTCCTTCTTTTTTGGTTCCTTTATCCATCTAGCCATCCATCCAGCAATTCTGCTCTGAGGGAGCCCCTGCAGCCTGCTGCCTGAAGCTCTGGAGTACATGCCCAGCCCTGCAAGAGTTCCCAGGAAGGAGGAAATGGCCCTGGGGGCAAATGCCACAAAAGAAGTCTATACTGGGGGGGGGGGGGGTCGGGCAGCAAGTGTGGAGTGACTGGGTTTATGTTTAGGATGAGAACAATAATCCTGAGAGGAAAGAACCTGCATTGTGGTCTCCAGTGCACCTGCCCCCTATCCCTGGGGCTTGAGCTGAACAAGGGGCTGGGAGTAGCCCCAGGAGGCCTGGACTAGCACAGCTGGGGTCAGATCTCACCCTTTCCACCCACTAGCTGTGTGATCTTAGGCAAGTTGCTTTTCCTCTCTGAGCCTGTTTCCTCATCAATAAATTGGAACTAACAAAACTTACCTCCTGACAGTGCCTGTGGTAAGGATTAAATTTAAATGGTATGCATTAACAGGCTTCAAGGGAATTGCTAAGTGCAATAAGTGAACAGGGAGACCAAGAAACAGACCTCTGAGAAATCCCATTTGAACCATGAAACTTAAATAGCACACAGGCTGGGAGAGAAGGTGATGGGATCATGAAAGGAGGGCGCTTTGTGTGTGTGTGTGTGTGTGTGTGTGTGTGTGTTTATGCTTCCTCAATAGAGGCAGGATGTTTATGGATGAAGGAGTAAATGATGGGAGATGCTGAGCCAGCAAAGCCATGTGACAGGACAGTCTAGGAGAGGCTTCCTGCCCCACCCCCCAGGGTCCTTTTGGGGGAATAGCACTAACTCCGAGCGAGAGCGAGTGTCTCCGCCTAAGGCTGAAGGTCCAGGTCCATCTGAGACCAAACCCTGCTTAGAGAAGCAGGCGGGAGACAGTAAAGACATGCGTGGCCCTGTGCTGCCCTCTGCTGGTGTCCTGAAAACTGCACTTTTAAGATGGGAAGAATTTCCATTTACGCAAATGGTAATTATCTCTCCTGACCAGCCCCGTGTTGGGAGATGGGAACTCATAAATAGACGAAATCACATCCTGCTAGTCAAGAACTCCTGATGTGTGTGTGTGTGTGTGTGTGTGTGTGTGTAAGAGAGAGACAGACACACGCAGTGAGAAAGAGAGGGAGAGAGAAACAGATAGGTAAACAATAAAAGTGTATCAGCACCATGATACAAGATGCAGAAAGGGTAGAAATGTCATTAAGGAAAGTTTTTGAAAAGAGGTGATTTTTCATCTATCCATCCATCCATTATGTATTTGTTGAGTTCTTAATGTCTTATAAAAACTAGTCTTTGTGCTTGAGCTACAACTGGTAACAGAATACACAAAAATCCCTGCCTTCATGGAGCTTACAGTCTAATGAAGGGAAATAATGCAAAAATAAGACAGGTAAATATATATAGTGTTGCAAGGTGGTACTAAAAGGGAAAAATGGAAAAAAAAGGAAAAATGAAGCAGGAAAAGAGGACAGGGAGCATCGTTGGAGTGATTGCAACTTTTGAAGTAACACCTGCATATGGACCTAAGGGAAATAAATTTTCACTTCTGAATATGATTGAGTAAGTTGTAAAGGACTTTCTCTCCTGCATAAATAGCTATAAGACTGGACAAATATATGAAACAATTGTTCAGACATTGGACAATGCTAGCACAGGACCATGATTCCCTGAAAGAAAGAAAGCAAACAAGGAGAGTCTAATGATCACCCTAGCTCTATGACTGAAAGCAATTTCTGGCAGACCCGGGGGAGGAAACTCAAGTAGAGTGTGAGGGTAGAATATCTGAGAGGAAGAAGCCACTCAGAAAAGAGCTCCAGAAAGCTATGTAGGAGTCTTCCTTGAGTCTTTGTCTAAATCCTAAGTTGTACACGCACAGGCTGAAACTCCATGAAGATGGGCAGATCATAACTACTGGAGAGGTATAGCTGAGCCAGGCTGGGAAACATTCAAATTCTGGCTGGCTACAGGGGAGAAAACTTGCTGAGCACCTGGGCATTCAGTAGAGACCTCAAACGGATCATGTAGTAGGCTAACATAGCCTCAAAGTAAGGGCTACTCTAAGGCTACTTTAATAAAGCTTAAAAAAGGATAAAACTGATCCACAAGTAACTTAAGTGCCTGTCCAAACAACAACAAAAAAAACTTCAACATTCTTTTAACATCCTTTAAAGGAAGGAAACAAAATTCAGACCTTCCACAATGGAACATTCACAATATCTAACATTCAATAAAAGTGATTAGAAATGAAAGGACACAGGAAAGTATGACCTATAACCAGGAAAGAAATTAATCTATAGAAATAGACCCAGAAACAACAAAGATGATGGAATTAACAGACATAGACTTTGAAGTAGCTAATGTAAATATATATACATTTATAAAGATATATATATCTCTATCTATCTATCTATCTATCTATCTATCTATCTATCTATCGAGAGATTTAAGTGAAAACATGAATGTATGAGGAAAGAAGTGGAAGTTGCCAAATGGAACTTTAAGAGTTTACAAGTATAATATCTGAACTAAATTATATTGTATAACTTAAAAACTAGATTAGATAAGGAAGAAGAAAACATCAGTGATCTTGAAGACACAGCAATAAAAAAATCCAAACCATAGCAGAGAAAGAAAAAAAAATACTTGACTTTAAAAAGTGAATAGAGCCTCATTACTGGTGGAAAACTGCAAGTGATATAATAAATATGTAACCAGGGCCTCAGGAGTGTAGGGGCAAAAAAATATTTGAAGAAATAGGAGCCAAACTTTTTTAAAATATGAAGGCTATAAACAATAGACCCAAGAAATTCAGTAAACTCTAGCAGGATAACCACGCCAAGGTACACCATAACAAATTTACTAAAAACCTAGTTAAAGAGAAAATGTTTGAGGCAGACAGAAAATAAGACATATATACAGGAGAATAAAGATAAGAATTATCATCGATTTCTCACTAGGAACAATGCAAGCTAAAAGACAAAGAGATAATCTCTTTTACAAACAGAAAGAGCAGGAAAAAAGATGCCAATCTTTTTATACATCAGTGAAAATACTCTACACAAGTGAAGGGAAGTGAAGACATTTTCAGACAAACAAAAAGTGAGAGAATTCATACAGTTTTTCACTATAAAAAGGCTAAAAGAAATTGTAAAATAATACCAGCTGTAAATTTGGACCTTTACAAAGGAACAAAGAGCACCAGGAATGTTAAATATAGAAATTTTTTCTTAGTTAAAAAAATTTAAATTGACTGTTTAATGCAAAAATAACAATGTATTATGATGTTTATAACATATGTAGAAGTAAAATGTGTGACAACAAAGGATAGGAAGAAGACAGAAGCATATTATTACGTTTCTTTCAATATGAATTAAGCAGCATAATATTATTTGATTGTGGTAAGTTACTATTAAAAGATGTGTGGCTAACAGGCTAATGGTGGAAATATGATGAAATAATAAAACAAACAAAAACTCTACTGAAAGGAAGGCAGGAAAAGAGAACAAAGGGCACTAAAATTTGAGAGTTGTGGCTAATACTATATAGAAGAAAATTTATAATTTAAATTCTTATGTTAGAAAAGAAAAAAGGTTAGAAGTTAATTATATAAATGTCTACCTTAACATACTAGGAAAAGAAAGGCAAATTAAATTTAAAATAAATAGAAGAAAAGAAATAATAAAGATAGGAATGGAAATCATTTAATAGAAAACAAACAATAGAAAAAAATTAAACCAAAGGCTGGTTCTTTGAAAATATCAATAAAATGAGATCTATCTATAGTTAGACTGGTCAAGAGAAAAGAGAGAACATAGCTACACATCTTTTAGATATGGAGAGGATAATAAGGTAATATTTTGAAAGACTTCATGTCAATAAGTTTGACAATTTAGATAAAATGAACGAATTTCTTGAAAAGTACAAACTACAGGGACACCTGGGTGGCTCAGCAGTTGAGCGTCTGCCTTTGGCTCAGGACATGATCCTGGATTCCCGAGATCAGATCCCTCACTGGTCTCCTCGCGGGGAGCCTGCTTCTCCCTCTGCCTATGTCTCTGCCTCTCTCTCTCTTATGAATAAACAAACAAACAAACAAACAAATAAATAAATCTTTAAAAAAGTAAAGTACAAACTACAAAGCTTACTCAAGAAAAAAGGAATGTCCTGAGTAGCCTTCTATCATAAAAGAAATGAAATTTATAATTAAAATCTCTTTCCTCTCTCCCTGCCAAAGAATAATAAAGAAGAAAATCCAGACCTAAATAAACTAGTGTAATTTACCATATTATACAGTAAGTAGAGAAAAGCTGTACAATTATCATAATACATGCAAAAAAAGTATTCACTGTTCTTAAGAAAAACTCTGAAAGAAAATTAAGAGTAGAAGAGAAGTTTCTTAATGTGATAAAGGGCATCTATGAAAAACCTATGGCTAATATAGTTAATGATGAAAGATGGAATACTTTTACTATCAGATTAGGGAGAAGTCAAGGATACCTGCTCTCATTGCTTCTACTTAATATTGTACTAAGGTCCTAGTCAGTGCTATAAGCAAAGAGGAAAAAAAAAGACAAGGAAGGAACATAGTTAGACATAAAAAAGTAAAACTTTTTTATACACGTTATATGATCATAGCCTATAAATAAGAAATCATAGGGGATCTACAAAAACTATTAGAGATAATTATTACTTTAGCAAAGTCACAAGATAAAAGGTCACAGTTGTAGGGTTTTTAAAAAGATTTTATTTATTTATTTATTCATGAAAGACAGAGAGAGAGAGAGAGAGAGAGAGAGAGGCAGAGACACAGGCAGAGGGAGAAGCAGGCTCCATGCAGGGAGTCCAATGTGGGACTCGATCCTGGGACTCCAGGATCACGCCCTGAGCCGATGGCAGACGCTCAACTACTGAGTCACCCACGCATCCCACAATTGTAGTTTTAAAAGAGATTTTATTTATTTCAGAGAGAGAGAGAGAGAGAGAGCACAAGTAGGGGGAGGAGCAGAGAGAGAGAGATGCAGATTTCCCTCTGAGCAGGGATCCTGGCCTGGGGCTCCATTCCAGGACTCCAAGATCATGACCTGAGTGGAAGGCAGCTGCCTAACTGACTGAGCCACCCAGGTGCCCTGATAATTGTATTTTTATATACTAGGAACAAACAATTAGAAAATATAACTAAAAAATCCAACAATACAATACATGGAATATTTATAAATGAGTCTAACAAGTTATGTGTAAAATCTGTACACTAAAACCACAAATTATTGCTGAAACCAAAATAAGACCTAAATAAATTAAGACATGAACCATGTTCAGTGGTTGAAAGATAATACTGTTACTATGTCAGTTTTCCTCAAATTGAGTATAGATTCAGTGCAGACTTAAGCAAAATGCCAGCAGCCCTTTTTTTTTTTTGGTAGAAATTGATGAGCTGATTCTAAAATATACATGGAAATGCAAAGAACCTGGAATAGCCGAAAACTTTTTGAAGGCAAAGTTGAAAGATTTACACTATTGATTCTAAGACAATAGAATGCAGCAGTAACAGAGACCTGGGGGAGAAGTGAGAATGAGCCATGTGAAAATCTGGGGATAAAGTATTCAAGCAGAGAGATGAGAAAGTGCAAAAGCTGTAAGGTAGGAGCATGTGTGTCACCTTTGAGGAACAGTGAAAGATACTGCTATGGCTACAGCAGAATTATCCATGCAAGAGTAGCAGGAGATGAGATCAGACAGGCAGTAGGAGGCTAGATAACTCAGGGCTGGGTAGGCTGTTGAGAAGACTATAAATTTTACTTTAAGTGAATTAGGGAGCCATTAGAAGATTTTGATAAAAGAAATTGTATGTTCCCACTTAATGTTTTAACTGGATCACTCCAGGTAACATGATCAGAATAGAATGAAAGGGGCAAGGGCAGAAACAGGGAGTCAGTTTAGAGGCTACTACAATAATACAGAGGTCATGGTGATTTGGGTCAAGGTGGAGGTAGGGAGAAATGATTGATTTATGGACACATTTTGCAGGTAGAACTGACTAAATTTGTTGATAGATTAGCTATGGGAAATGAATGGGGGAAAAAAGGGGGGGGAGAATTTAAGGCCCGAGAAACTGGAAGACAAAGTTGCTAATTACTGCAGTGAGGAAGATGGTGGGAGGAGTCATTTTGTGAGAATGGCATGAAGTGTTTTGTTAGAGATGTTTATTGGATGTCCAAGTGGAACTATCAAGTAGTTAGTTGGAGTTATGAATCTGAAGTCCATGGTAGAGGTCTAGGTTAGATATGTTTAAAGCCATGGGATGGGATGAGATTACTAATAGGGTGAGTAGAAATAGAAGGAGAAAATGTCCAAGAACAGAGTCTTAAGGATTTTCCAACATGTAGAGCTTGGAGGATGGGTGGGGGGGGGGGGTCATCAGAGAAGTAGGAGGAAAAGCTTTGTCATGAACAAAGTAGGAGCAGGGGTGACTAATCATGTCAGAAATATAGGCAGGAGAAATCATAAAGGACCTTGAATGCCAGGCTAGGAAGTTTCTAGAGTCATAGTCAGATTCAAGATGTAGAAATATCACTCTGGTAGCACTGAGGGGATGAAATGGAGGTTAGGGTGGTGTGAGCCTACAGGCAGGAAGACCAGGGAGGAGACAAGAGAAATCATGAAGCCATTATATCAGGAAAGATAAGGGATGATGGTTTCTTGATCTTGGATCTTCCAGTCAGTGGACTCCTCCAGCCTGAAGTGTCAGAGTCTTCAGGGATTTGTCTGCCAAAGATTTCAGCTAGGTCTTCCAGGCTTGGCCTGCACTCTGACAAGAAATTTATTGCTGAGGCCTCTGTCCGTGGTGCTGATTTGTTAGTCTCCCTCCAACCTCCTCTTTTTTTGTGTGTGTGGTTAATTTAATTTAATTTTTATTTTTTTAATTTTTAATTTTTTTTATTTTATTGAAGCTCAATCTGCCAACATATAGTGTAACACCCAGTGTTCATCCCGTCAAGTGCCCTCCTCAGTGCCTGTCACCCAGTTACCCCATCCCCCCCGCCCGCCTCCTCTTACACTACCCTTTGCTCATTTCCCAGAGTTAGGAGTCTCTCATGTTTTGTCACATGGCTCAGAGGCCTTGGGTTCTGATAAAAGATGATTTGGAATTGTGTGCCTGATTCTACCTCTGCTCAGATCCCTCAGGTGCTGCTTTGATGAAGTCTTGCTGCTTTGATGAAGTCTTGCTGGCCAAACAGATTGAGAAAAACTTATACCTAGGGAATGGAGGACCCTGACCCAGTCATATTCCTAGGTCCTACCTCACCCCTTGTGGTTGAGGCTGTTGGAGGTGGGTTAAAACCTTCATAGTTTTTAAGTCTCATTTCTCACAGTAGCCTAGTTCCCACTCATATTTTTATTCCATGCAGATATTTTTAGCAACCTGTAGACCCAAACGTTCTGATTTGTTGACTTTGCATGTTAATTTTTCCTGAAAAGTCCTTTTATACCTCCTTCACCTGGGTAAATCCTAAGTGTTCTTCAGGTGTACTTGATTCTGGAAATCCTTCCCCAATACCTCCCAGGTTGCTTAGGTTTCTCTTTCTCTTCTTCTTCCTCTTCTTCTTTTTAAAAGATTTATTTATTTGAGAGAGAGAGAGAGAGAGAGAGAGAGAGAGAGAGAGAGAGAGAATCTCAAGTAGACTTCCCACTGAGCATGGACCTCAACACGGGGCTCAATCTCACAATCCTGAGATTATGACCTGAGCGGAAATGGAGTCGGTTGCTTAACTGACTGAATCACCCAGGTGCCCCCTCTTCTTTTTCTTAATTGACATCAGTCATACATAACTGATTTATCTATAATCTTGGCTCATAACATTGTCATCATTAGTCCTTGCACAGATCCCCACTCCTCTCTCCCTCTTTCCTTCTTTTCTCTTTCTCCTTCTCACCTTTCCCTCTCTTTATATGTATGCACACACACATACACACACCATGTTTTTTTAGTTTTAGTTGTTTTTGAAATTTATAAAAAGAGTATCATGCTGTATGCAGTCTGAGACTTGCTTTTTACTTTCAATGCAAATGTTACTATGATTCATCCAAATTTTAATATGGACCATAGTTCATTCAATTTTGCTGCTATACATATTCCTTTATGTAAATGCTATATCACAATTTATTTATCCATTTTCCTGTCAATGGACATTGGAGTTGTTTCCATTATTTTGCTATTACAAACAATACTGCTAAAAATATTATTATATATACCTCTTGGTGCATGTCTCCTTTTATACACTCACACTTATACATACATATCTTGAGGAGGAATTTCTGGGTTGTAGAGTTTATGGCAATCCAACTTTTTAAGATAATACTAAATTGTTTTTCAAAATGTTTGTGCCAATCGACACTTCCACTCCTAGTATATATTCAATGTATAGTAGAATGGTTGACTCACATTCTCTCTAAGATTTGTTATTGTTAGACTTCTTAATCTTTGTAAATTGAGGGGGAATAATTGGGATTTCATTTAGTCTTTATTTTCATTTATCCAATTATGAATGAAATTGAACATATGTTTATTGAAGGTATGGTTTCCTTTTCTGTAAAGTGCCCAATCATGACTTTTGTTCTTTTTCTATTGTTTTTCCCTCTCTGAATGATTTGAGGCATTTTATAGGTTCTTGATATAAATCCTTTGTTGGTTATCTGTTACAATTATTTTCCCCCAGTTTGTAAATTATTGCTTCTTTTTCTTTCAAATGTCTTTTAATGTTCAGAAGTAATTATTTTAACATAGTTCAGTTTATTATTCTTTTTCTTTCTATCTCTTTTTTTGTAAATTGTTTAAGAAATGATTTCCTACGTCAAAGTTATAAAAATATTAACCTGCATTTTATATTAAATGCTTTGAAGTTTTACATTTTCCATTTTGGTCCTTAGTCCATTTTGAGTGGATTTTTTTTATATGTATGGGGAAATATGGATCCAATTCCACATTTTTCATTTCTGTCATGTTATATGATAGGTATGCTTTGGGATTGTCTATTCTAAACCATATTGGCTAATATAAACATCCTACTGTCTTAATTACTTTTGTTACATAATATGTTCTGATAACTGGTAGGACACATCCTTCCTCCCTATTCTTCTTGGAAATATCTAGGATATTGTTGGCCCTTACAATCAGCTTATTAAGTTTAGTTTTTTTTTAAAGATTTTATTTATTTATTCATGAGAGACAGCTGGGCTGCCTAAGTTTAATTTTTAACGAGCCCTGTGATATTTTGATTGGGGTTCCATTGAATCTATAGTAATCATATTAAAGTATTCCTATTTAGAAAGACGGGTAAATACTGTCTCCATTACGTAGATCTTTTTTAAAAAAAATTTTATTTATTCATTCATGAGAGACAGAGAGAGAGAGGCAGAGACACAGACAGAGGGAGAAGCAGGCTCCATGGGAGCCCAACGTAGGACTTGATCCCAGGTCCCCAGGATCAGGTCCTGGACTGAAGGTGGCGCTAAACCACTGAGCCACTTGGGCTGCCCCTACCTAGATCCTTTAAAATAGCTCTTATAGGGGCAGTTCGGGTGGCTCAGTGGTTTACTGCTGCCATCTTCAGCCCAGGGCCTGATCCTGGAGACCAGGGATCAAGTCCCATGTCAGGCTCCCTGCATGGAGCCTGCTTCTCCCTCTGCCTCTTTCTCTGTCTCTCATGAATAAGTAAATAAAATCTTACAAAAAAAGTTTGTTTTAAAAACAAATAGCTCTTATAAGGTTTTTTTTTTTTCCAACTTTTTATTCTGGAACAATGTCAGGGTTATATAAAATATCAACAAGAGTAGTAAATTAGCAGCTGTGTAACCTTGCAACATTTACTTTAGCTCTCTATATTTACATAAGTTTTAATATGTTCTTTTATTCTGAACCGCTTGAGAGTAGCTTACATTCAAATTAGGAATTTTTACTCCCAAATATTTCCACATATAACTCTCAAGTATAAGGACATTCTTCTGTATGAGCACAATATAATGATCACATTTAGAAAATTAACACTAGTACATTATTATTCTTGAATATACAGTCCATATTAAAAAATTCTGATTGTTCTCTTTTTTTATTGGAGTTCAATTTGTCAACATATAGCATATCACCCAGGGCTTATCCTGTCAAGCGCCCCTCTCAGTACCCGACACCCAGTCACCCCAACCCCCTGTCCACCTTCCTCTCCACTACCCCTTGTTTGTTTCCCAGGGTTAGGTGTCTCTCATGTTCTGTCTCCCTCACTGATATTTCCCACTAATCTTCTCTCCTTTCCCCTTTATTCTCTTTCACTATTTTTTATATTCCCCAAATGAATGAGATCATATAATATTTGTCCTTTTCCGATTGACTTATTTCACTCAGCATAATATCCTCCAGTTTCATTCATGTCAAAGCAAATGGGGGGTATTTGTCATTTCTAATGGCTGAGTAATATTCCTTTTTAAAAAATAATAAATTTATTTTTTATTGGTGTTCAATTTGCCAACATACAGAATAACACCCAGGGCTCATCCCGTCAAGTGCCCCCCTCAGTGCCCGCCACCTAGTCACCCCCACTCCCCGCCCTCCTCCCCTTCCACCACCCCTAGTTCATTTCCCAGAGTTAGGAGTCTTCCATGTTCTTTCTCCCTTTCTGATATTTCCCACACATTTCTTCTCCCTTCCCCTCTATTCCCTTTCACTATTATTTGTATTCCCCAAATGAATGAGACCATATAATGTTTGTCCTTCTCCGATTGACTTATTTCACTCAGCATAATACCCTCCAGTTCCATCCACGTCGAAGCAAATGGTGGGTATTTGTCGTTTCTAGTGGCTGAGTAATATTCCATTGTATACATAAACCACATCTTCTTTATCCATTCATCTTTCGATGGACACCAAGGCTCCTTCCACAGTTTGGCTATTGTGGACATTGCTGCTGTAAACATCGGGGGGTGCAGGTGTCCCAGCGTTTCATTGCATCTGTATCTTTGGGGTAAATCCCCAGCAGTGCAATTGCTGGGTCGTAGGGCAGATCTATTTTTAACTCTTTGAGGAACCTCCACACAGTTTTCCAGAGTGGTTGCACCAGTTCCCATTCCCACCAACAGTGCAGGAGGGTTCCCCTTTCTCCTCTCCAACATTTGTGGTTTCCTGCCTTGTTAATTTTCCCCATTCTCACTGGCGTGAGGTGGGATCTCACTGTGGTTCTGATTTGTATTTCCCTGATGGCAAGTGATGCAGAGCATTTTCTCATGTGCTTGTTGGCCATGTCTATGTCTTCCTCTGTGAGATTTCTGTTCATGTCTTTTGCCCATTTCATGATTGGATTGTTTGTTTCTTTGCTGTTGAGTTTAATAAGTTCTTTATAGATCTTGGAAACTAGCCCTTTATCTGATAGGTCATTTTTCAAATATCTTCACCCATTCTGTAGGTTGTCTTTTAGTTTTGTTGACTGTTTGTTTTGCTGTGCAAAAGCTTCTTATCTTGATGAAGTCCCAATAATTCATTTTTGCTTTTGTTTCTCTTGTCTTCATAGATGTATCTTGCAAGAAGTTGCTGTGGCCCAGTTCAAAAAGGGTGTTACCTGTGTTCTCTTCTAGGATTTGGATAGATTCTTGTTCACATTTAGATCTTTATCCATTTTGAGTTTATCTTTGTTTCTGGTGTAAGAGAATGGTCTAGTTTCATTCTTCTGCATGTGGCTGTCCAGTGTTCCCAGCACCATTTATTGAAGAGACTGTCTTTTTTTCCAGTGGATTGTCTTTCTTGCTTTGTCAAATATTAGTTGACCATAGAGTTGAGGATCCATTTCTGGATTCTCTATTCTGTTCCATTGATCTATGTGTCTGTTTTTGTGCCAGTTCCACACTGTCTTGATGACCACAGCTTTGTAGTACAACCTGAAATCTGGCATTGTGATGCCCCCAGCTCTGGTTTTCTCTTTTAATATTCCCCTGGCTATTCAGGGTCTTTTTTGATTCCACACAAATCTTAAGATGATTTGTTCCAACTCTGTGAATAAAGCCCATGGTATTTTGATAGGGATTGCATTAAACGTGTAAATTGCCCTGGGTAGCATTGACATTTTCACAATATTAAATCTTCCAATTCATGAGCATGGAATATTTTTCCATCTCTTTGTTTCTTCCTCAATTTCTTTCAGAAGTGTTCTGTAGTTTTTAAGGTATAGTTTTGAGGGTATCCTTTACCTCTTTGGTTAGGTTTAATCCTAGGTATCTTATGTTTTGGGTGCAATTGTAAATGGGATTGACTCCTTAATTTCTCTTTCTTCAGTCTCATTGTTAGTGTATAGAAATAGCACTGACTTCTGGGCATTGATTTTGTATCCTGCCACACTGCCGAATTGCTCTATGAGTTCTAGCAATCTTGGGGTGGAGTCTTTTGGGTTTTCTATGTACAGTATCATGTCATCTGCAAGGGGGAGAGTTTGACTTCTTTGCCAATTTGAATGCCTTTTATTTCTTTATGTTGCCTGATTGCTGAGGCTAGGACTTCCAGTACTATGTTGAATAGCATTGGTGAGAGTGGATATCCCTGTCCTGTTCCTGATCTTAGGGGAAAGGCTCCTAGTGTTTCCCCATTGAGAATGAAATTTGCTGTGGGCTTTTCATAGATAGCTTTTAAGATGCTGAGGAATGTTCCCTCTATCCCTACACTCTGAAGAGTTTTGATCAGGAATGGGTGCTGTATTTTGTCAAATGCTTTCTCTGCATCTGTTGAGAGGATCATATGGTTCTTGTTTTTTCTCTTGTTGATATGATCTACCACATTGATTGCTTTATGAGTGTTTAACCAGCCTTGCATCCCGGGGATAAATCCCACTTGATCATGGTGAATAATTGCTCTCTTAATGTGTTTTGTAGCCAACTTTTTTTTTTAAATGACAGTTTTCAGCCTGTCACTGACTTATGTGAATTTTATCTTTCATGATATTTGAAAATATAGGCTAGTTGATTTGCAAATTGAAATCCTTCAATTTAGATTAAAATGATTGTGCTGACGTACACTTTTGCCAGCAATTTTTTTTTATTTATTTATGATAGTCACAGAGAGAGAGAGAGAGAGAGGCAGAGACACAGGCGGAGGGAGAAGCAGGCTCCATGCACCGGGAGCCTGATGTGGGATTCGATCCCGGGTCTCCAGGATCGCGCCCTGGGCCAAAGGCAGGCGCCAAACCGCTGCGCCACCCAGGGATCCCTTGCCAGCAATTTTTTGTATGACTGTTTCCTCATGCTTAGACTCAAGTTAACCATTTTTGGCCAGACTACTGTGTCACTAAGTTTCACATCTCAGGAGACACAATGCTATTTGTGTATTTGTTGGTAACATTAGATTTAATTACTTGGTGGAGGATGTATCTCTCAATAATGTATTGTGGTTTTTTTGTATATAGATCTTATACAACTTCTAGTTACAATTTTGCCTAAGTCCTTTATGATTTTGTTCCCCTTTCTTAAATATTATTTTCTTTTTTTAAAAAAAACATTGTTTTCTATGGCATTTGTTTGTTGATGGTGTATAGAAATGCAATGATCTCTGTGTATTGACATTACATCCAGTTGCCTTGCCATGCTTACCTAATAATCTTAATAATTTGTGGATTTTTTGTTTTGTTTCTTTTATGAAGACAATTATATTACCTGTACATAGTAACAGCTTTATTTCTCCCTTTTCAATTGTTTGTACCTGAATGTCTCTTTTACTTATCAGGGCTGCAGTTTTGCCTTTGTGCTCTCAGCCCTATGCTTCCCTCACTCTTGGCACTGATAGATTGTATTAGTATTGCCCAATCACTTCTCTGTCTCCTTTATTAGCCTCAGAATTCTTTAAGGACATAGATCGATTTGTCTCTGAATCCATGGTACTCAAACAAGTCTTGTCCTGGAGTGAATATTTGAGAATAATAACCATAGTAGAGCACTGTGCTATGTATTTTACACAAATTTATTTATTTATTTATTTATTTATTTATTTATTTATTTAAAGATTTTATTTATTCATTTGAAAGATTGAGCACTAGCACACGAGCAGGCAGGGGTGGGGAAGGGTAGAGGGAGAAGCAGGCTCCCCACTGAACAAGGAGCCTTACACACATGGAGCTTGACATGGAGCTCAATCCCAAGACCCTGAGATCACGACCTGAGCATAAGATAGATACTTAACTGACTGAGCCATTCAGGTACCCCATAAATAATTTTATTTAATACTCCCAATACACTACAAGATGAGTACAATTATTTTCTACATTTTTATCATTTTTAAAAAACATTTTATTTATTTATTCATGAGAGACACACACAGAGAGGCAGAGAAACAGGCAGAGGGAGAAGCAGGCTCCATGCAGGGAGCCTGATGTGGGACTTGATCCTAGTACCCTAGGATCATGACCTGAGCCAAAGGCAGAGGCTCAACCACTGAGCCACCTAGGTCCTCCTATTTTCTACATTTTTAAATGAGAAAAGTGAGACTCAGAGAGGTTAAGCAACTTACCAAAGGCCGCATAGTCAGAAAAAGGTGAGCTTAGATTTGAACTCACGTCTAATTCCTGATACTTTCCTCTTAATCACTATTGTTTATAGCTTCCCCAGTGAATTAATGAGCAAATGGGTAGGAAGAAGGATTGGGGTGCCTCCTTCCATGTCCAGGGGTTTTGGAAGGTCTCTTGGGATCTGTGTTTCTTTGGAAAGTTTTGAGCACTGAGGCTTATTGGTTCTAGGTCACCTTTGGAAGCCCTAGTGGTCTCCCCAATAAAATAGTGAAACCCATCTTACATTCTAGAGTCCCTCCAGCTGTCCATGGGAGCAGAAATATGTTAGCGGTTGAGGATCTAGCAGGGATATTATAGGGGCTGCTATCCTGGGACAACTCTTACCAATTCAAGCCATTCAAGAGATGGGCTAAGGCTTTTCTTTTTTCTTTTTTTTATTAATTTTTAAGATTCTATTTATTTATTAATGAGACACACACACACATACAGAGAGAGAGAGAGAGAGAGAGAGAGGCAGAGAAATAGGCAGAGGGAGAACCAGGCTCCATGCAGGGAGCCCGACGTGGGACTCGATCCTGGGTCTCCAGGAGAGATCCTGGGCTGAAGGCGGTGCTAAACCGCTGAGGGCTAAGGCTTTTCCATTGTCCCAAAGGATGGCCAGATAACTCTGATTTCTCATGGATCATGGGGTCATCATGTATCCTGGTTGTCCCCAGCTTTGGCAGCAGATGGCCTGTAAGTGTTCAGCCTAGGAATTTCCTGGGGGCAGTCCCTTAAGGGCCCATTCTTAGCTTTTAGGCTTCCTGCTGGAAAGCTCAGTTGAAGCTGCCTTCTCAGTCTCAGGCTGTGCAGCTTTTGCAGGCCTGGGAGTAGCCAGACCTAAGATTCAGGGACTTATGTTGGTGAACATGGTCTAAACACCCCCCTTTTTTTAAAGTATTCAAATAAGTCTCAATTTTAATAAGATCCTCTACATACACATTTGCTACTAAAAATTGAAATAGCACATCAAAAAAAATTACAATTTCTGAAAACCAGAAAAATCTACCTTATGCACACCCTCCCCTAATTATACTCTAACCAAACCACCCCAAGTATTCTGTGTATTCCTTCTGCACAAGTTACTTGGCTTCCGATTTTTTGATGTTAGATTTTATCTTAATGACTTTAGGCTTCTCAAACACTTAGGCACACTCAAAACCTAGTAGTGCTTCCTTAGGTCAAATTGAAAAGTGGACATAAACTGACACCATTCAAATGCAAACTACAGGAACTGAAGTCATTCAAACGCAAACTTATCAGGGGCGAGAGGAATTATTCTATTATCTTCAGTAGCATCTGTGTTATATTGCTATGGAAAAACATCTATGTCTTATACAGAAGTCCTGAAATATTGTTGGGGGAGATAATTATGTCTCAAATCTAAGCAACATACTTCTTGCAATTACACATGAGTGTTATGGTTAGCACTGAGCTCCCTAGAAGCCAAGGCATAAAGGGAATCACAACAGATATCAGCATTTCATTTCACGAAATCAACTGAGTCTCATAAGATGTTAATAAGTGTACCTTTAGTAAACAGCTCCTTAGTCAAATAAACTGAGAAACATGGCATATACTACAGTGCACATCCTGTTTGAAAATTTTAGTAGCATTAAACATTGAAGGCTCTGAGACCTCTTGAAACAAAATCAAATTCTTTTTGTGCACAGTTTCCCAAATTTAATTTATCATGGAGTCCCTTTCTCATGGAAAATTTATTAATATCTTGTAAAGAATCAGTTTGAGTTGCTCAGTTTGGAAAATGGTCATTTATATAGTTTTCCTCATCAGGCAAAAAAATTTTTTTCTTGATGTTAAATTCTAAAGTATTGCCAAGTTAAAAAAATGTTGGCATATGGGTGGCTAAGTCAAACATCTGACTCTTGGTTTCAGCTCAGATCATGATCTTGGGGTCATGAGATTGAGCCCCGTATTGGGCTTTGTGCTGGCGTCTGCTTGAGATTCTTTTCCTCCCCTTTTCACTCCCCCTCTGCTCCTTCCCCCACTAATGCTCTCTCTCAAATAAATACATACATAAAATCTTAAAAAAAGAAGGTAGGGCCGAGTATATGTCTGTTTCCCTGCCAATTTGTCCTTGTCTGTCTGTCTGGAACTTTCCCCCTGTGATTCTTTGTCAGTATCCGTACCTCAAAAGTGTCTACAGATTTAGGCATCCAGAATGCATTTCTTGGGTGATCTAACAAGGTCACTGAGGTGAAGTCAAAACAAAACTTTGGATATGAGGGTATCTTCCTTGAGAGTTGGTCCAAGAATTCCAGTGAGAGGGTAGTACAAAGAACAGTAAGGTCTTGAGAGCCTTACCCAAGTATGAGCTGGGTTTATACTCAGAGGCAGCCGTGATTTTGCCAGTTGACTCTGGTGACCTCTTTCTACATTTCCTTGTTCACTGCTTTGGGGGAGATGGACTTGAGGAGTAGGAAGAAGGATCATGCCAAGAGATGCAAGAGTTGGAAACCTGTAGGTCATCCTGGATTTGGCTTTAACCTCTGCCCTTTCAGGGCTGAACTAACTAACTGACCTTGACTTGTCTAGACATGCACAGTCTCCAACCTACCGTATTGATACCTGCCTGAAGCATGGCTGTCTCTCCCAGCAGACTGGAGCTCCTCATAGGCAGGGTCAGCTTCTTACATCTTCCTGGGACCCCCAGCACCCAGCATGGTGGGCAAGGGGCATCAGAAGGTGTTGACCATTAATGTTTGTGGGATAGCTTGTGTTTTATAGAACATCTACGGATATAACCTTATTTGTGGTTCACAGAAAATCTGTGAAACCTGGCAGGGAATATTACCTCATTTTGTAGCCAAGGAAACAGGCTCAGAGAGGTTGAAGGGATGTATCCAATTTCACAGTGCTGGGCAGTCTATATATTGCACCGCATCTGTCACCTCTGGAGGTGACACCACACTGAGGCTGGTGTCCTCCCACAGGGGATGCTCCGTGCAAAGGGATTCCTACTCTGGATGGGAGACCAAAAACTCTGTATTAGCATCCTACTATTCTCTCAGTGGAGTCTGCCCCTTTTGGCCGGCAGAGGGAAGCACAGAAATACTGGATTTTCTAAAGCCCCGACCTGTTTGGGTTCGGCCTCACTTTACATGACTAGAACCTCTGCCTGAGTTCTAGGCAAATAGCAATGACTGCTACTTACTGAATACCTGCGATGTGCCATAAAATTATTATGGGATGAGCAGTGGGTATTATTACTATGTTTTGGCAAATCGAACTCCAATAAAAAATATACAAAAATATTATTCTTATCATTTCTAATCCTTAAATCAATTATGCATAGAAGGGATGACCATTTCCATTTTCCAGATAGGGAAACTGGTTCAGAAATTAAGTCCCTTGCCTGAGGCCACGAAGTTCGTAAGTGGGTTGTGAAGCAGGTCTGCTGTCTCCAGAGGATTAGTGCATCTCTCTTAGCAGGCCCAGGACAAATGCCTGTTGAATGACAGAACATAAAGACTCCTAACTCTGGGAAATGAACTAGGGGTGGTGGAAGGGGGGGTGGGGGTGAATGGGTGACGGGCACTGAGGGGGGCACTTGATGGGATGAGCACTGGGTGTTATTCTGTATGTTGGCAAATTGAACACCAATAAGAAATAAATTTATTATTAAAAAAAAAGTATTGTTAAATGAAGTCAAGGAAGGATCCTCCTCCCTCCCAGCCATCCTGCTGTTCCAAGTCAACATCACACAGGGCTGAGCGCATATCCCCAGATCGCTGCCTCCCCTGCCAGATTCTGTTACTGCTCTGCGTATTCCATGGTGCTTTCCTCTCTCTTTCTTTTCTTTCTGAAGCTGGCCCTAATCCTTCTAAAATGGACAAACTGTCAGCTTTTTATCTGTGCAGGAAAAGCTGGGTTCTTCCCTTCTGTGCATTTCCTTCCAGTCAGTCTCCTTCACTGCTCACACAGAGCACCTCACTTCTGGTCACCAAATGTGTGGAGGTTTCTCTTCACATCAAGCTCCCACCCAGTGGGGTGTCCTACAATTTTAGCCAATTCTAACACTATCTGCCTGGAAATAGCCCACAGGTTAAGGGCTCAGTTGTGTAAGTCTCCCTGCCCCCAGACCCCAGTCACAAGTCCAGTTTCTCACCTGTGCTTCTGACCAATTGGCTATACATAGATCGAAAGTTACAATGACCCCCTTTGTGGGTTCAATTGGTTTGCTAACTTGGCTCACAAGCTCAGAAAAGCCGTTGAATTATGTTTATTAATTTATTATAAAAGAATATGATGACATCGAGGTGAAGAGGAACATAGAGCAAGGTCTGAAAGGGTTCTGAGCTTAAGAGTTTTTGTCT